>NW_028288667.1:4313333-4670000 GCF_059628265.1 Tinamus guttatus | reverse complement strand
CACGAGAAGCACTAAAAGCCAGTATCTAAGGAGCTTCTTTAGAGCTTTAGCCCAGTTGTTGCATCATAGTGATCAGTAAATTGCATAGACCCTTATTAACCTTATTGATAAGGAGCTTAGGGAAGTCCCATTCAGTCCGGAATATATTCTTCTTTTTGTTCTCCTGTCTGTCTCGGTTTGCAATCCCAGTCTCTTTGTACAGAAACCCTTTATGTTGCACCTCAAAATGCTGTGTGAGAGCTCTGCTCGTTTGAGTCGGAGCAAGGGAGCTGTAGAGCAGAAAGCTGGAGTACACATGGGGCCACCAGCCCATTTAAATATAGCTGGGACACCTGGAGAACGTTTGAAAAATTTCTTTTAAGGAATCTTTTATATTGCTCTTCTTTCAGTGCAGCTGGGGTCTGTGGGGATCAGGGGATTATTTTTGATACCTGTCTAAAAGAGTTATGTCTACACTGATTTCCATCCCTTGCTACTAATTAACCTTATTGTATACAGGAAACAGTCTATTTAATACCTGCATTCTTTCTGTAATGCCAAGTAAAATGAAATCTAGTGTGAAATCTAGTTAGCATTTGCCTTTTTGAAGTCATTTTTAAGTTTCCAGTTATGGTGACTGTGACCTCAAAACTGAAAGCTATAAAAATGATCCCCATTTCAGCTCAATGGGAGTTTTTTGAAGATTGCCCATTCACCTGGATTTGCACATGCAGTGGAGTGCTCATCTTAGCACTTAACAACGTTTTCACAGGAATCACCTCTTTGTAGGTCACTCATGCCCCTCTTATACCTCCTAAGTACAGGAATCTCCTTCTTTAGGCTGGCAGGATTAGACTTTGGTCATTTCAGGGTACAGGAGACATAAAATTTAATTAGTAGTGGTAAAAACAGTTACATTATTGAGGACAAGGAATGATATTTAAGAAAATCTGTCATCAGAAAATGCTAGAGGTTGGCAAGAGCTAGGTGACTGAAATTAATCTATGAATAGGGGATAAAAATGAGTACATTCCTTGGTTTGAGCATGTCTGCTCCAAAATGACGCAGGAGGCATAGTAATGCATTGTGATTTCTGAAAAGAGCATTTACCAGGGTGAATCCTTTCTAAAACGGACCATGTACCAATACTGACAGCTTAGATACTGGGTAAATGGTTGGAATTGCTCATTTGACTTATTTGTTAGCATTAAAGCTCAGTGGAAACACCAAGTGAGCAGGATGTTGATATCACTGTTGATATCTCTTGGGGAAGTAGAATTATTATATAGCCCAAATGTCATTTAGCAGTTGCTTAAAAGCAGGACATCTCAAAATCTTTTGAATCATGTTCTAATAAATAAAATATGAAATAGGCTAATAGGCACAGATAGATATTTTGAACAAACATCTGTCCCTATGTCATTGGCTGCTCGAGGTGAGAGATGGAGAGTTCTTAGGTTTTCAGTCCTGCTGGGGCTTGCCAGTGGGAGGTTTGTCCCTTGGAAATATGCCTGATGACAGGAATCTGGCCTTGAAATCCTGAGATGACAGAGCTGTCCATCCCCATGGCGAAGCAGCCACAACTACCTGGGTGAGGATCCAGCATGTGGATCTGGGAGGTGCCACTGGGGCCCCTGTAAAACTAATCCATAAGGAAAGGGAGAAATATTTTTCATTTTTCTGTTTCCCTTCCACTTCTTGATTTCTGTATTTTTACACTTATTTCAGTCAATAAAGCAACATTCATTTATGTTTTATGCCATTCTGGAGAAAAACACATTTCTCGTAGTGCAGTCTTCAACATCACTTTCCAAAAAACAAAAACAAAAGCCAGAAATAATCTGGCTTAACTATAAAAGATTTTTTTTTTTGCTTTGCTTTTGCCTTTCCTACTAAGCTTCTCTGGAAAACAGCTAGAAATTTTCATTTTCAAAACATTAGTACAGCAAATTGCTGCCTTTCTGTGCACGGCAATCTCTATGTACTCATCATCTGAACGATTCCGGATCACTCTCTGGCAGCATGAGTCACAGCATGCCCTCATGCCTGCCTCTTTTTCAATTATATCTAAGAGGAAGACTGCTGGAAACCCATTTTTTCATCTTGCACAGGACCCCAAAAGTGCCAGATCTCATTTCAATATAATATTATGACAGTATGATGAAATGGATGTTAACAGGACACTGACTAATATGATCCGTAGAGGAATGATAGAACAATACAATATTGGGCAGACTGTATTTAATGTACTTTTTCTGAACGTAAAATTCTCTTTATAAATAAGGTCTTATCCTATATCCTCTGATACTAGTTAGTGTTCTAAGATATCCTACAGCACTATTGAATTTTTTGCATTCTTAAATGAAATACATGTATTTTATTTTATCATAGGGCCAACTATATCACTCCCAATTTACTAATGAAACTTGGCATTTGAATGACTCATCAGCATGTAGTGGCAAAGCATAGAAATAGATTAATGTAGCATACATTTTTTACCCATAAAAATGCACCTTCTCATAATCTCTGTGCTGTCTTATTCAACAAAAGTATGTCATTTGCTTCCCATAGCAGGTTGAGTTAAAAATGAGCTAAATGTGTGAGAAAGCCATTACTGCACTAATGAAAAGCTCGATACTGTTTGAATTTTTCATCACAGGATATTTGCTCTGTAGCACACAGCACTAATATTTACTGTCACCAGGACAGTGTGCGCCGTAATTAAGTTACAGTCATCAACATGGTGGATGTTAAGCAAAGATGTTCCTGTGCAAGCATGGACTGCTCTCCTGCACATTTCACACGGAGACCTTCAAACCTTTGTAGGTCTGAATGATGAAGCTGTGGGGAGAGAAAACATATTAAATTTTTGTGTATGTGCCTGATTTTATTGCAGGTGAACCATGTATTGAGTCTTGCAGCCCACTGGATAGTTGTATGGTGGCCACCTATGCTGACAGGACAGTTTCTCTGGCCATCTAGGATGCAGGTAGCAATATATGTGGCACTTCTCAATGTGCCTGTTCACATTCGGGACTCCAAATACCTCCTGTGATGGTCGAGATTGCCCTGGTCCATCTGTGTAGTGGTGGCTCTCCCTCCCATCTGCCTTGCCCATTGCTAATATCTTCAGAAGGGTCTCGCATGAGATTCACAAAATAAATTTAGAAACAGAGGCACCGCTGGCTGCAAGAACAAATGCCTCTCTTTCTTTGCCTCCAAAAAGGGGAATGTTCGAGCCAGCGTATGAGTTTTGGGGTGGGAGCCGTATTTTTCATCAAACTCATTTCCAGTGAACTCTCTTCAGGAGACTTCTTTCCATAAGCATAATCTCTTCAGAGGGCACCAGAAAATCTGGAATGTGCCAAATATCCAGACTGATCCAGCTTTTTTTACTGCCAAATTATCTGTCTGTTTTGACAGTGTCTTCTCCTCCAACGCTCTCTTTCCCCTCGCCAGTTTGTGACATGGGCCACATCTGTGCTCTTTTTGACACAACCTGGACATGGGTTCCTGGAGATAATTGTCAGACACATCTGTTATTTTGTGCATGTACCTGGGCCTTGACAACTAGGCATGGTATAAATTTAAATAAGTAAATCAGAGACCTGTTTAGAGCTGCCTAAGCCTGAGGAACCTCTGGCATGTTCATGGTCTGATGAACTTGTGACAAATCCCACAACTTCCTCATTATTAGGTAAGCAAGGAAAGTCCCAAAACCTGGCTGTGAGGCGTCTGTCACCAGTGCTACTGGAGTGAGCAAGTCCAAGAAAGAGCAGTCTGTCATGGTGGAAGATTTAACCCTCCGCCGCATTATGCTTGGCAAGTGGCCTGAGACAGATGCACGCGTGCTTCTTAATTAGTTCACTTTTCCCCTTCTGTCCAGCAACTTCTCCTGGTTGCTTTTGCATAAGAGTGGCCATAGGAAAAGCAAGAAGCACAGTGACTTTTGACCCTGGCAACCTTGCAAAACACACTTGAAATAAGGCAAAAAAGACATCACAACCAGCTATACCAGTGATGGATTCTTGCATGTTTAAGTCAAATGTCAGTGTCTTTTATGAATGAACCCCAAATGTTGCAGGATTCAGAAAGATTTTGGTCTTTGTGAAGCAAAATCTATTTAAACTCCAGAGCAATTAAGCCATTCTGTGAATATATAGGAATTTTTGTGTCTTGCAAAGGATGTTTCTGTGTGGTTTCGCAGTCTGCTATCACACTACTGCCTGAGTGGAATATGCGGTTGCTCTTCTGGCTTGCCCTACATCCCCTTACGCCATAGATTGCAAAGTTCACTTCCCTTTGCTGCTTATTTCAAAGCAATATTTTCCTGGCAAGTGACTGCTGATTATCTTAGTGAAGGCTTTGCTTCTGAGATGAGAAGCAAAGCCTTCTTATCTGCTCTTATTTAACAAGGTCGCTGATTTTCATAGGAGGGCCAGAAGGACCCTATTTTTGCAGGTAGGCTATCTGTAAAAAGCAAAGCAGAAGTGTGGTTCAGCGATAGCACTGGTCATATGTATTTGCAGGTAAGGAAAGTAGAATTTTACTTTAGACTCCTTCTATCTCATGTGTTAGGATCACTCCCATTTTATCCTAGTTTACTTAGGGCCATTCTGGGATTTAATTTGGGAGTCTGGCGGGGATTTCTCTGCTGGGAACAGTGCTTCTATAGAGTTATCAGTTATCTGAGATGTACACTATGTATGGGGGGGGGAAATCGCAAAAACTTAAACAAAAGAAAATAAACATAAAAATATGTGAAAAGGAGAGTGAGAAATGGTGGTGAGAAGTCATAGGGACACGCAAGGGAGAAGGAACGAAGCATATAGAAAATGCACCACGTCTCAGTCTGACTACTAGTTTTCCAGAGAGGGTGCTGAGCTGCCCAATCAGAAAGTATTTTGATTTAAAAGCCCATTCCTTTTTTTTCCCTCTTGTTTTGGGAAATGAGAAAAATATATAAAAACAAGTTATTAATAAAACATCCATTATGCTCATGGGACAGAGGTCTTTCCGCATTGTTTAGATGGCATGTTTATTGTTGACGTCTCTCTTTTCTCTGAGTATGCACAGAACCCTGAAATCCTTTTACATTTTTAATAAGATTATTCCTTTTTTTTCAATCTAGTGCAAGAAAACCACATCTGCAATATGCATAATACTCTAAAAACTGCAGCATCAGAGGGAAAACACTGCCAGTGTTTTCAGCTATCTACACTTCAAAGAGACATGACTTGAAAAAGAATAGTACTAGAGTTCTCGAGAAGGTGCTTGTATTTTGTGTCTCAGGGCAAGTTTGCTTAAGGTAGCTGCCTTATCTTTCAGCTTTCACACTCTAGGTAAAGCACGTCCTAAGCACAAAGAGAAACGTGGGTTTATTTCCAGCAGACAATACCTAGGAAATCTGAAATAACTGGTATTTATTGCATTGCTTTGTCAGAACCAGAAGTGTCCTATTGAGCGGGGTGATCATCGGCTCTGTATTTCTGTAGAGCTGAAGGGTCTGGGTCTGCGCTTTGTCCGTGAAATTGTGTTGGACTTGGGGCTAGATGGAGATGGGAATATGAAAAGAAGTGTCTGTGAAGCAATATCCATGTGTTTTGTCTTCCGTCTGCAGCAATGTAAGCATTGAGTGGAGCACAGCAGTACAGAGAGGGCTACTGCAAGGGGCAGGGTCTCAGCCAGCGTGGTGGTTGGTACCAGGTCCATGTCCCTGCTCTGACATAGACTGCATCTGTCATCTCTAGTCATCAAATGGCAAAAGTAGTCCTTCGTATTGGTGTTTTTTTGGCAAATCAGCATGTAAAAGACTATAAAAAGCTGTGAAAATAAGGTGAGATTGGCCAGGTAGCTATCATATACCTTACTTCTCATCTCCAAAACAATCTTTTCTTCCCAGGCTGAGTGCTTACTTTATACCATAGTAACCCTCTAACAACCTAGAACTTGCTGGCCATGGTCGTAGGGCAAAAAGAGTTGGTACTGGGGGTTAAAGCACTGGGGATGCAGCTAATGTTGTGGGGCAAGATGCCCGTGAAGAGGAATTCAGCATTGAAATGTTGTATATATGGACCTGACAGAGCATTTATGTCCCCAAATTCTCTTGTGAATGGGGCCCACGGGATGCATTAGTGGCATTTCAGCTCTTCCGTGTGGAGCAGCAATCAGATGCAAGCAAGCTGCTTGATTCTTTTAAGAGCAGAAAAGCAATCGATCATGAAAATATTAAGGCTCCTTTCACCTTGAACACCTAGAATTTTGTTTCAAAGGGCAAGACAGATACGCAGAGCACCTAGTGAAAGGCAGAGTAAGTTATAAGAGGTGTGGCAGACTTTCCTTGTGAGGAAAGCTTAAATTGATTAAGAGACAAATAAAAGGTGATATGTTGGCGGTATATAGGATAGTGAATTGCCCGAAGAGGTCAGTCAGATGATCCTATTTAGCTTTTCCCATAAATCAAGAACAAGTGGAGTGCTATACAATAATGCTAAAAGCTAATGAATTTACAAGTGATACAAGTGAAATATTTTCTTACATGGTGCATAATTAACCTGGGAAATTCATCAGATACTATTAAGACAAAGAGTCTACTGGTATTAAAAATGAATAAGTGACAGAAACTGCATAAACATAGCAAGGTATACAGGATATTTAGCCATTTACTTAAAACCATTTGCTGCCCGAGGCTGCAAAGAAACATCCCCGGTGGGAAAGTTAGACATAATGGTTGGATTTCTTGTGTCTTTTTTTTTTCCCTGCAGCGGGTAGGCTGGAGGCTGAGTCACGGATTAGTTGAATCACTCTCAGTACCGTCATCGCAATATCCAAAGCACACCTACATCTACCAACAACTCAATGGGACAGCGTTCAAGAAGCTTCTGAACTTCTCCAAAAGCTTCTTAGAGCCAATATGGGTAAATCCAGCAGGGAGATAACCACTCCTTTACATGTCTCAGGTACATGGCTATGAAACTTGTGTGTAGGGATCAGCAGAGCAGCCATGTTTTGAAGCAGGAGAAGGAGAATCGAGCGCAATTCATGAGTTGGCTGTTTATGAACTGAAATGTGCTCTAAGGTGGCCCTCAAACGGTGGTGCTTGCTGGGAAATTAATCGGCGTTCTGAATGTGTTGGGATTTATGGCCTCTCTTAAACATATTAGAGCCACCAGCTTCTCCAGCAGGCCTAGCTCGTTGTCCTGGGTTTTGTAGTGCACCCGTTGCATTTTGGGGATCGGTGGGCAGGGTGCTTTGGTGAGGTGGTGAGCAGACCGGTTGGTCTTGGCTGGTGAAGCCTTCTTCATAGACGCTTTTTCCTTATGTGTTGCCTTACTTTCTTTGGGAAGCTTTACTCTCTTATCCAAGGCAAATGGTAGGGAATGTCCCTGTGTCCTGCAAAACAAGCATGGTCTTGGGCCCCATTTATGTATCCTGCAAAAATCAGGATTTCTGATGGAGAACTGTGCCTGTGGTTGCACTCGGCTCCCTTACACTCCACGTTGCCTTTGTGAATCCGCACAGAAATGCGTGGGAAGCTGCTGGGTGGTGGCAATACGTGCTCCCTCCGACTGGCTTTCAGCCTCTAGAGAATTAGCCATGTAAAATCTATACACAGTCTGATTACACTGCCAAAAGGGGCCCCAACTTCTTGCTTTCCAGCTCTCTTCCAAACTCCATCCATGGTCTGTATTCTACATACTAACCAATGAGCTTAACTTCTTGAATGCCTTAGGCTCTGTTGCAACATTCAAAAAAGAGATGTATTTTACCTGCAGTATGGCTGGTTTAGCAGAGATTTAAAGAAATATTAAAATGTTACCTTAAAAAAAAAAGAATAAAAAAGGAAAATAGACACATGCACATATGAAAATAGTGTTTTTTTTTTTTTTTTTTTTTTTTTTTTCAGGGCAGCACAAAATCAGAGCTGTTAGCAAGTCCTCTTCTAGTTACAGGTCTACAGTACTGGTCTGTCTTCTGCTGAACAATTCTGTTTTGCTATTGAATTTCTTGAGTAGAAGCTTACAAGTTTTCTAGAAAAAAAGATTAAGTTTTATCAATTGACATTTTTTTAAAGAGAAATCCTTCAATTGGAAGTGTCTTTTTATTTTTTATTTATTTTTTATTTCATTACAGACCTCCTTCAGATACTGCATTTCACCATAACAACCCCACGACTGGGAGAGCTGATTTTTTATGCCAGCTTTTCTATTCAGAAAATGCTGTGTATAGGGAAAACAGGCAGAAAACTTGGCTGATATCTGGACAAATACCTCTGTTGCACCTTCAGTCTTCATTTCTTTGAGCCAGTTGTCATTACTAGTGATGCCTCCTTGCTTGATTTAGTTATGGTCTTTCTAAGACCAGTTCTTGAAACCAACTGTATTTTGCAAGACTAAGCTTTACTCAACAAAAAATTTAGCAGAGTTTGAGCACAACTTTTGCCAAGTTGGAGTGAATCTTCTTCTAAGTAACAACACCAATGCAGGGGTGAATATGACAATTAACATGATAAGTGAGCAACATTAGCGAGGCATGGGTCTTTAACAGAGCTTCTAACGGCGTGTCAACACATTTGGGCAAAATTCATATACACACCTTTCAAAGCTGAAGAAAACCTTGTGTGTCCAAAATTTTGCCTATTGCTATTATTATTTTTATACCAACCAAACCAGTTGATCTAATAAAAGATATGGCTTCATTTCATATGCCTCGTCTTGCTTATAAACACACAAAAGAGGAATCGCTATGCACCATAAGAAAGCTTAAAAGAAGATAAATTAATTAAGAATACTTTCTTCTGAGTGCAGCAAGATCCAAGTAACAAGTGAACTTTTCATTTCCAATAATAGCAGAAATTATTTCAATAGCATGATTGTGAGCACCCGTGGGGCCATAATGTGAATGGTCTTTATTAAGAAATAGACTGAACTTCTGACTATCTTTCTTCCAGTCACTTCCACAGACTATAAACAGCGCCTGGTTTGTTGCTATTAAAAGAGTCTAAAGACTGGGATGCTGAAAAACATTGCTGTTTAAGTACTGATGGTTTTACATTAACATGCAAAATATTTTCTTGAAAGTAAAGTGAATTTTGGTTCTTGAGAATGCCACAGTTTTGTTCAGAAATGGGTAAGTTCAATGCCTGTGGCACAGTCGGAAGCAGGATGCTTTTGGTTTTGTGCTTTGGATATTAATTGCAACTTACTGCCCCTCCTTTTTGCTTGATTTTTGGCTATGGTTGAGGTCAGAAGGCATCTTGGGACCCCTGGGCTCAGACTCATTTCAGGTTCACTGTTATGTATTTGTCCTCCTCCACAAGTACGTGGAGGAAAGAGCTTTCCCGCACAACACGGCATCTGGGGAAATGATGCTAAGCAAAAACTGGAGCAATTCGTGATCTGTGGAGGTGATACTGAAGACATATCTCTGGTGCACAGCAGACCTATGCATTAATCCTATGTTTTGGGGTCTTTAATTGCTTTAAATATTTGCTTCTAGATCTGTGTTTCACACATCTTATTTACATGGTTTATTTTTCATTTTATGAACAAATCGATAACCAGACAGACTCTTTACCACACTGGATTAGTTTTATTTATTCTCTTTGAACTTGATTAAAAAGCTGTCAAACATAAGTCTACATTTTATCAGCAGAATACTTTTACAAAACAGGGTAGGAGATGTGTATAGCTGGAAACATACATTTCAAAATGAAACAATATTTGATATATTCTAGACAGTTACCCTTTTGTTTATCCATGACAACTGAAACTAACCATCAAATGCATAAATTGATTCAAGTCTAGCCAAGTAATCCTAAGGGCATATGAAAAGGCTTTTTTTTTAAAGTTCTTTCTAGATGAATTTAATGTAGTTCACCAATAAAGCATCCTCAGGAGCACAATACAAATGCTACAGAACACGAGATAGCTTGGGAAAGCAGGCAGATGTACAGTGTGACGAGGAATCAAAATGGATGTTACATTAAAATGAGCAGGTCTTGCAATGTCTTCATCTCATGCACTGCATTCAAGTAAAAATGCCAAAGTTCGAATTTTGTTTGTGATTTTGAGGCATTATTCTGCAAATAGTTAGACTTTTCTAAAAAAAATTCCTTTAGATGGATTAAATGTAATTTTTTTTTGAACTCTTAGGATGGGGGAATTCATTGGTTTTGGTTATTCATTGTGTATTTAACTTTCAATTCATATCAAAGAACAGGTAACTCTTACTCAGACTAACTACAAATGATGTAGTTTTAATTCTCTCTGTTTTAATTTACAGCTTTTATTATATATTTTAATCCCCTTTCCATAAATCCCCTCAGTTACTATTTGTCTTTCTGTGCCATTGCATATGTTGGTAAACAGCATTTCCTATGGTCTTTGGCCATATGCTGTATGCTCAGCTTGAAAAAAACTGACACTTGGAGTGTTAGCATAATGAAACTCTCAAAGGGTTAATGCAGAATACATATAGGCAAATGTTGACAATATTTTTTATTCCAATGTTTGAAAATTAAACACAAAATCATCATTAAGTTTTCACAAAATGAGGCATCTGTCACTTGAAAGAAAAAGAAATATTTCAGAAATATGTTTACAGAAATGTAAAAATATTAGACATCAAGACAGATGTGAACGTTTTCAATAACAGGCCCTGTCTGTCAGTCTTCCTCAGAGCCGAAGATCTTGCTGTACTCGCTCAACATAAGTTCAACTATCTGATTTTGGTACAGCATGTGGACTGCCATGTTCCCTGTCTCCTTTTCAGGTCTAAGGAGTGTTGGTCCAAACACAATTCCTAAGCTTTGTGTTGACATAAGATTCACGGATTCCTTGGCTGCTATCCTGTTGACGAAAAGAAAGAATTGGTTAAAAAAAAAGAAAAAAAGAGAGGGATGTCAAAGGAGTTGCTGTTGCATTTGAAGTGCACAAGAGATATGTTCTGCTGTTTTCTCTAACAGTGATGTTTAGTTGGTTAAGCTACAAAAAAGAAAGAAAAGTAGAAGGGATGACTTCTGTGAACACGATGGACAACGGATGGAAATTCGGCCACCGACAGCAAGACGTGAACCAGAGCGAGCTCCACAGTTGGACTTAGGGGTTTCTCATATCGGATGGCTGCTGGCTACTTATTTCCTTCTAGGGTGCATGCTAAGTATTACTTGTACATGGAAGTATTTTTTGAGCTTATACAGTTAGATCCTGAAAATGATGTTTGCCTTTCATGTTGAGAGAATCGAGCAATTCTGGTGCCACCAGCTTTGCTGGTTCTGTGAGAAGCCTTCCTGCCTCTCCCAGCATGGTCTCCCCTACTGAAAGAGTCCAAAAAACAAGAGAGCCCTTTAACATAAGCTCATATGAAGCACATTCCTTCTGCTAATTTAAATCAAATATAGTTAGTGTACTCTGAAATGAGTTGTAAAATTTATATAAGTGAAGAATTTTGCATGCTTTATCCTGACACAAATTTTCTCAAAAGACCCTTAGACCATACATCTTAAATGGAAAATAACGGTAAGGATTAAAACCTTTGATACCTTCACTTTCCATGAAATTATGAGAGGGCCACTATTATTGTTAAAGGTTGAGCTTGTGTCTCTATTAAGAATTAATATTCTAGTGGAGCAGTCATTAATAACTGAGAAGTCTGATCTGAGAAAAATGTAGGTTTAATGGATGTAGTTTAGGTAGGCAGCTTTGCCTAAATCTCTGTAGTGGCAAGTATAAACTAGAGGGAAATCCATTTCCTTCTGCCCTCCAGAATACATAAAATACCCTAGGCTGGAAAAACTAATAAATAGAGGTATATATTTTATAAATAAGTTACATGGCGCTACCAAGGCATGCAAACCAAATGTACCTTTAATATGTAAATGTTTTGATTTATGGATGTTTTCTTAACCTCTTAGTTTTAGACTTGAATATTGTAAGGTAAGTTCTGTATATGCTTTTTTGCCCCCTTTCTCCCTGTTTAGCAATCTCACAAGCCCATAAAAAACCCAGACGCAATTTAAAGACCCCTATAGCTGTCTCTGTTTTCCTATACCTGTTGCTTAAGTCTCAGCAAGCTGCCCTGCAAGAGACAGAAACTTCATGAGGGATCTTGGGTTCAATCTCTTGAAAATGAGGTGGTTTCCCTCCTTCTGCTGGGGGGTCACACAGCACAGAGTGGCCTATGGTGGACTCCTGCCAATTTTGCCGTTTGCCACGTTCCTTCAACAAAAATGCTGTTTTTTCTATGCGTATAAATAGGAGGCTTTGCTGCAGTTCTGCCTCATGCTCCTACCCGCGGTGTCCATTGCACAGCACACTCTCCATATGGCACTGATCAGATTGGCTTAATTATTAGTTTCTTAAAATATAGCGTCTTTATTACAAATTAAAAAATAATTATCTTTCCTCCGTGGTAATATTAACATACCGTGGCTTATCTTAGGAGTTCAGAAAGTCAATAAAAGTTAGTGGTTTTGCTGCCAAATAACTGCGTGAGCGTCTGATGGGCATCGCGCATCTTTAGCAGTTAAAAGAGTTTTGTCACGAGGGTGCAAAATGCCACTTTTGCAGGAGCCTCCAAGGGCTCTACATTTAATGCTCACGCAGTAATTCATTATTGCAGTGATAAAATCTCATTTGAATCCTTGAGAATTTTTTTAATTCAGGCATCTGTATTTTCTTTGATGACCAGAAACTCTGAGCCAAGTCAACAGGATTACTTTTTAGGAAGGTCTGAGTAATTAAATAACCATAATAAAATACATAACAAAATACTGAAGGGAAAGGAGGAAGGAATTCTTATTTGAAAGGAAATTTTAAGTATCACTTAATCCAGTCTGAAGAAAATAATTATAACTTTGGGAATGTGTACCTTTTTAAATGGAAAATATTTACCAGTGAAATTCTTTATTTTTTTTCATCTGTCCACAAAATAAAAAGGTCAAAAACAACTATATATAATTTAAGTTATTACTGTAACTGCTAAAGGAAATTCGTTTGTTCAAAGAGAAAATCCCTACTAAACGGTGAAGCATTCTTTTTTGGCAAGAGGAAAAAAAGTGATATACAGTTTATAGCATAAAAAGCAAAAGGAAATGCCGGAGCTACTTTTTGTCAAGCTCAAATAAAAGGAGCAATGATCCATCAATTTAAGACTATTTTAGAAACGATCTATAATCCAGTGCTGCAGATGTTGGAATGGGGTCAAGAAATTGTTGAGCCTTATGCCGTGCAAGTGTTTTTCTTCCCACAAAAGTGAGCTGAATTGCTAACTAAAGAATTGTTCAAGTTCCTTAAGATTACAAGTTAGGAAATAGGCAGAAAAGCGAGATCTCATTATTAATGGTAATGAAATGAACGATGTCGTAAAACAGCAAAAGTGCCTGTTAGGAGGGCTCTAGTGTCAATGGCAGATATTTAAGCAAAAATACTTTGAATTTAGGCTTTGGCCGTTACCAAGGCAACTGTAAGCTGGAAAGCAAGTAGCTGAGCACAGGGCAACCACACAGCAAAGAGGGTCGCTGTATGGTGAGTTTGGCTCCCCGCTTCCATTTACACCCCCTTTTGCAATCTCCCTAAATAAAATTATGATTAATTGTGGCATTTGGAAGCCATGCTGGTCTACTGCTGCAGTCACAGGATGCATTAGGAAATGTCCTTCATCTGTTTCTGCTCCATGTGAGCTACCAAGGAGAAGAAAGTGTGTTTGTGGTGACGCTTATCATCACTGTTTTAAAATTCCTGCCACATGGAAAATGGGTGATAAGCCAGTGTATTTAAGGAGGAAAAGTCCTTTTGAAAGGTAACTGGTTAAACAAAATGTTGTGCATAAAGTCGTAGTTGTGCAAGATCCTGGTGAGGTGAGAATGCACAACATTTTGTTTAACCAGGGTGTGGAAAATCAGACCCAAAAAGAGGCCAAGAAGCTCTAAAGATGCACGGGAATAAAGAAAACTCCCAAGAAAGGAGAATAAAGAGCCTCATATATTAGTGACGCATCCTCTAGACTTAACAACTAACCCTACAGAATAAGGAAGAGTCTTCTCCCCCTGCATCTCGTTCCACGACTGTCCATTTCAGTGTGTTTGTGCCCTTCCTGGGAAGTGGTAGCAATGGCTGGACACAGAGCTGCTCATCCAGACGGATGCTTGGGCTGCAGCGGTATCTAAGCTCCTATGACCTAGCTTAATGGGTCAACATCTGCACCTTCCATGGATTGGCTCTGCCAATAATTATCCTCAAATTAGCTAATATCTGTTTCCTATACATAGTCAGACACATGCAAATGTGGTGTTTTAGTTTAAAAGCAGGGTTTGGCTATCTTGGCTGCTGCCTTTAGTCTCCCTATATGAAGAACCATCAACAGACCCATTCACTGCACAGATACAGGATGGGTTTTAGGTGTTTGGTTTTCTGACTTTTGATACTGCTTCCAACCAATTTGAACACGCTAGCATTTGACTGTGGGGATGAAAAATGCTCAGCTCAAAATCCCACACTCCTTTCCAAAAGCTGGTTTACAGAAGTTAAAAAAAAAAAAGCAAAAATAATAATAAAAAGTATTAGATACTTTCCTTTAGTGACAAGACATTTGGGGGGAAATCATCCAAGCTTGAAATAAAATCTTTATTGAAAGCAATTCTACATCCATGCCAGTGAGCTCCATCGTGCGATCAGAGCAGATGTCCCAGGGGAAAACCCTGCGCCGCCGCCAGGGTTGATTACTTGGACCTCCTGTCAGTTCCTAACTCATTGACAATGGCTGAGACATTCGGCACAACTTTGTTTCCTTTATTTGGAAGTAAAGTTAATATACTTACCTTAACTGTGCCAAATGTACTGGAAAATAACCTGATAATAAAACGTACCATCCTACGAAGTGATAATGTCTGCGTGTATAAGCACATTTTGGCAGGGCTCTTGCAGGCTAGTTTTTCAGTGCTAGGAAGGGAGCCCAAGTGCAAAACGATGCACAGATAAACTATCAGGTTTCTTCTGAATGTATTTCCTTTTCATTTGAGGCCCGTTATATCCTTTTCTGAGATACTGCAGCTTGCGGTAACATCATTTCTGATGCAAACTCACACTGCTCACTCCAGTTCAGCTGAAGTAGGGTTTTTTTTTTTTTTTTTTTTTAAGGCCTGAATGGCTTTTGGTAGTAAAAGCATAACTTGCACTACAAAGTTTGGCTTTGCAAACACCTGCCACAAGGAGAGGCAGCACAAGGCCAGGGCACTGTTTAACTCCCTCCTCAGAGCATCACCAAACCCATCATCAGTGGTACCCGAGCCTGATACCGTAAGGTCCATGTCAACTAACCATTCAATCCACTGCACTGCAAGACAGATACATTTAAAATTTAGTAATGAATTCAGATTCTTGATATGCTATGAATGCAAGCTAAGCCTCATTATTATTTATGTACTCGATTTATGGGCAACGAAGCCACCGGCTGATGAAGCCAAGCAACTGCAGACATTATCAGTCGAGTTCCCATCCTGCTGGTGAAACCCAAATAGTGAATTCTGTGCATGAGGTTTTGTGCATACGTCGTAGCTGAAATCGGTGGTTTGTGCTTACGGTGGCACTCCAAAATACTACGACATAGGCCCTTTTTGAAAAGTGCAGTGCGGTTTGTTCTGCAATGAATACATGCAATTCAGAGCACACAGAAAATATCCAAAAATGATTAATACTGTTTTAAGCTACTTTCTTTTGCCGAGGTAAAATACTAAGGCGCTTTACATCCCGGTTTAAATTCCAAGTGTTGAATTCAAAACAATAGCTATCCGAGACTGGTAACAGAGAAATCAGGTCATGGTGTAAGATATGTTAAGAGAGGGGTCAGAGATAGTTCAGACATACTTAAGAGCTTGCTTTAGCTGAAAATAGCCTCCATGGCTCCTGGCCTGCAGAAACTCCATAGGCTTCCTGTGCTCTGCAGCTGTGGATTCTTATTACAATTCTTTGGGAAAAAAAAAATCCCTTTTCTTCAGTTGCTCTGGGACACAAGAAAGAGCATTTGATGCTGTCTTCTCCTACAGATGAGCCTTTAAAGCAGACCGTTGGACACTATATATAGTAACTGGACAGCTGACAAGGACACAATGGAGAATGGGCTTCCTCAGGGAATCCCCTTGCATATCTTGCAGCAAAAGTTCTTCCCTGGACGAACTGCCTTGGAGTCTAGCCTGAAATGGAAATAGCTCAGCTAGTCTGAAGATCAGTTCATAGTTGGCTGAGAAGGCTGCGGAAAGCTGCAGAAAGACATTTATTCTGGCATGCCCTGGTTTAACGGGGCAGCAGTTCAGAATAAAATCTTTTCACCAATATATGAACTTTGCCATCTCTGGGACTTCCTTTCCAAGGAACTTATATTGCAAGCACCACACAGAGTAACTGTCTTGCAGAGATTGTCTTCATTTTGCAGGTGACTGAGGCCAAGATTTAAAAACATAGATGTGTCTAAAGGGACTGAGGCAGAAAATCGGGTTCAAGAATGTGCTTTTGAAGTGTCCTGCTTATTCTCCTGCACAACTAGAGCTGGACTACAGCCTCCATCCCTGACTGCTACCATCTCTGATGCCCGTCTTGTGCCCAAGAGGGTCTGAAAGCTGTGCATCCTTCCGCTTGTGTAACCCCTTTGGGTGACCTCAAGTCATGGAAAGCCCAGGTTAAGGCCACTACAGTTGTGTCTTAATCGATAGTTGTATCTTGCCAAGTACAAAGACAGCTCTGGGAACAGAACACGGGTCTGGTATTGCCTTTCTAACAGATGCACTGAGTACAAATGAGACATTCATGCTAGGAAGTCCCACAGCTCATCCCAGCCGGACATTGCACAGCATCTGTAGAAGGTCCAAGATTCCTTCTATCCTACCTAGCCTAGTGTTTGAGTAGGAGGGACAGGGCAGTCCTCTCGTCAGAGTCAGAGATGGGAGGACATAAAATCTGGATGTCCTACTCCTCGGAGGAGCCTTGCAATCAGCAGGCCAGTGCTTCTTTGAGCTTTGGCCACAGCAGAGGTATGGTCGCAAAGCCTCCCCAGGTCCATGTGAGCGATACATCCTGACACGGTGAGCACACAAGAAGTCCCTGGTAACTGCATGTGGCCACCAAATACGAACCGCAAACTGTTGCAGTGGACAACATAATATAAATGGCAGATATTTTTAAAAGCAAATGGCCAGCTTACCCTCTGAAATTCTACCATCCCCTGGGTTTAGGGCTGCGCTGTAGGCTGAAGCTCCTTCCCAGCTGACCCACATTTCCCTTGGGCAGGACTGCTGCCCGCTGGGCAAGATGTGACCCATTTGCTTCCTCCAGGCGGGTGAATGAATGACCCATTTGTCTCTGGCTCGGGTGACCTGCAAAGTCCAGGCCTCTTGTTTCCCACTTAGTGATGACCAGCACATCACGTTCTAAATTTGTCCTGGGTCCCTTTTTTTTTTTTTTTTTTTGCAACTGAGCACAAACTGGCTCTGATTAATGTTCATGAGACCGGAGGGAGGAGGAGATACGGGTAATCCATGTTATCACTGTGGACATTTCTCCCCGAGCCTGAAGTTTGTCTCTTTGGGGACCGGCATTTCTCAGGAGTCAGCTGAAGGCCATGAACTTCCAGCAGGAGCATCACAGGCTTCTGGCTACGGCTCCGAGCACAAGGCACTCATTTTTTGCCTTCGCTCGCTGCCTCGTAGCAGTACATATATCTATCTCAAACAACAGCAAATCCCTCTCAGAAGCCACACTGCCACGGCAAACACAGTTCTTTCCTTAGGGAGAGGATGGGAGAGAGCAAAACCACCCGTGACAGATGTTAGACAGATGCTAATGTGCTTCTGAGGGGTGGTTGGAGAGCACAGTGATAAAGGCAGTGTGATACTATATAAAATAATATATGTTCAGACTGAGATATAATGCACAGGCCCCTTTACTGTATTTTTGGCTGGTGGTGTAAGAACTTCTGTGATTTTTTTTTTCTAAATTCTATTTCTGATTTTTTTTTCTGCAGAACAGCCATCTTTCTTATTGTAAAGCTCACCCTGTCAGAGGTCCTGCATCTAGATGCTTTTTTGGCCTGTGTGTCTCAGAAGGCAATAGATAGTTTTACATGAATAAAGATTTAACTTTTTAAATTGCTTTAATTTCTTTTTAATCCAGAATGCCTTAAGCTACATTTCCTTGTAACATTAAAAATAAAAAGCAGTTAGTAAAAATCTCTCCTAAATCAAGAATCATAAATATAGAACCTTTATCATCAGCACACCACATCCAAAAATGTCTTTGTAAAATAAATCAAATTATATGAGTTAATTGATTCCAGGCAACATCAGCAACTGCAGGTGGAAACTGAATAACAGGATGTTTATTAATGAAGGACTATTAATCAAAATTGACAATATCAATTCCTGTTTCTTTTATTTGAATTCTACCTGCAATGCTCACAGACATATTTGCTGAATTTTTAAGTAAGAATTTAAAAGTAAAGAAAATATTAACACTCGGGATTTTAGCTTTAGATGCAGGGCTATTTGTTTAAACAGTGAAAGGATATCCTAAATCCAATTTGACAGGCAATGCCAAAGATGCCAGTGGTAATTAATTAGCACTTAATTTAGACCACAGAACAACAGGATATGGAATTGGTGCTCAGTGCCATTTCCCCTTAGGCTTCATCTCATGAGGGTCAGGAGTATGGCTGTTGCATTGAAGGTCAGTAAATAAATTGGGGGAACACATTGACACTGGACTTTTCATGATAGATATCCTTCACCCTTATTACCGCCTCCGGCTACGGCTGATGAGAAAAGGGCTGCGATTGTTCCGTGGCGAGCGCTCCGTGCGAGCAAGGTAAGGGCTGAGCTCACACGCTCAACGGACCCGTGTGGCGCCCGGCCTCGAGGCTGCCTACGGAAACACAACTTTATAACCGGGTTTGGGATCAGCTTTAAACTGTAGCTTGGGAAGCCCGAGGAACTGCGGCAGGCGAGAAAATTCACTTAAAGGCAGCCCTTAAGTTTGCTAGATTTGCGAGCTTAGCTGTAGATGAAGCATAACTGAAATCTATGGAAGGTTTTTAGAGTGAAGTTAGAAATTAGGTCAGCGAGGGGGGAAAAAATGTATTTCCTCCTTATTCTGCTTTGTCTTAATAGTATTTGGTACCACTCTGTAAAGCTAAAGGCTCTTAATAAAGGTAGATTAAAATTATTAACTGCATTGTCCTGATGGGGACACTGACGGTTTGACACGCTTAGTGATGGTCAGACAAAAACTACATGGCTAAAACTAAAGCCATAAATTCTCATGATAACTCAGTCCTTTTTCTAATTCTGTGAAAGAGGCCACTCTTCCCAAAGAAACCGAAAAGAGAGGGCATATGGAAAGCATACAGGAAAGCCTATGCCACCTGGTTCAGAGACACAGAAATTGAATGCTTTGGTTCAGATTTACTGGTGAGAGAAAAAGAAGGATGACGAGACTCAGGAAAACAATATAATCTTCCTCCCAGCAAGCTTGCTGCCTCTGCCAACTGGGATTCTGGTGTTTCTTCTCGTAACCTCTCCCCTTCCAAAAGCAGGGCTTTCCGGGAGGGAGATGGCTGAGATGGGACATACAGCCCGGCTCAAGGTCTCTGGTTCCCTAGCAAGGAGGGTGTCAGCACCGGCACCAGCACGTTGTGGTTTTCTAAAATTGTTTCTTGCAAACAACACCCCACGATGCTCAAAGTGGTCCAGATGTCCTTGGCCAGCGCAATGGACACCGTGAACTTCAGCAGTCAGAGCCATGCAATTCTTCCACAAGGACCTAACTCTTTTTGCAAATCTAGATGTACTTTGCTCATCTAGTTTTAAACCAGCTTCTTTTCTCACAAAAGGGCTGTCTACATTGTTATATCAAGCAGATATTGAATTAGACAGCAGTCCATGCTCAGAAAACGTATTTTGGACACTCGCCTCCCTCAGGTTAACATTTATTTTAACTTTGCTTTCACTCCATCACACCTTTTGCAGCATCTCTCTTGACAGTGAGTGAAATTCTGATTAATGTCCAAGTCACCAGCAAAATTCCCATTGACTGAGAGCCAGAATGGAGTCAGAATTTCACCTCGTATAAGCTTAATTTTCTCAGTTTGGATGAATTCTACCTTTACTAAGTGGAATTACTACTTTTTGACTAAGTTCAATATTTAAACTCTTGCAACCTTCAATTATAGCTCTTTTGTTCTACTGTAATCCATCTGACAGCAAATAAACTCAGTCCTGGATATGACTGGTTTACCCTCTGCCATAATGACCAAAAATGGCAATTGTTTAGAATTATCCTATTGGGATGATGAACTTCAGAGAGCCTGTTTGGAAATGTATCTGTTCCAGTGAATCTAGAACCTCTCATTAAAAACTTGGTCATATTTTGCTAACAATACCTTGTTTTTGTGCATTACCATGAATAGATTATTCTGTTCTGTGAGAAAAATGGTGGTTTCTGGTACTGAAATCAGTGAACGTGGCAAAGAGTTCCACAGAAATGAAATAACAAACTCTCACCAATGTTTACCTTTTCTGTGGAGTCCAAAATATGCAATTACTTCATAATTTGTTTCATTTAAAATCCTTTTGTGTCCTGAAAAACCTCTGAATATTGACCTATTGATGTTCCCCCATGCAAAATCTACATTCTTTCACCTCTGTTATCACCATCTTGCTGATTAAAATTAAAATCTTTATGCATTGGCCTGCCCAAAAGAGATGATTTTGTATGGGACCTGACCTCAGCCTGGATTCCTACTCTTTCAGGTTTACTTCTGAGCTCTCCACAAGCTACTAGTGCAATATATATGCATTGCATTTGTATCAGATTTGAAAGATGCTTTAACATGCCTCCCAGCATCACAATCGCTTCAGCACTGATATTGAACATGAGTAGGATGAATGTATCTCTTAAATGCACTAGTGAGTATGTGCCATGAGTCTTTGATTTCTTTAAACTTATTTACATTTTACTTGCCCTTGAGCAATGAATTTACTATGTCAGCATTGTCTTTTCTACTTACACTTTGTGTGTCTTGTCCACTCACCTTAGCTTGATGTTTATTTTTTATGCACGTGCATAGTCCATTGCACTAAATGCACGAACTGCCTGGAGTGGATGATTTTCCATACATTGTCTCTTTCTAAGATGCACCCTTTGTAGTATTGCGAGTCCCATAGTATTTGCTAGCTTCAAAATGGCTCTGGATTTTCTCATTAGTTCCTTTTTAAGTCAAATGCCCATTCACACGTGTGATGGTTTCAGATGACTGTCAGCTAACTGCCTTAGACACTTTGCTACTCTTTAGTTCTCTATGCAGGCAGGCCGACCTCACTCAGGAGTTATATATATATATATATACACATATATATATATATTTATTTCTCACAATTTAAATAAAATGACTCAATGCACCCAGTAGAACTGCAGAAAAGCAGTCCTCATACCCGGTAAACTCAGGCCAAAAAGGTCTCTCCCCACATTGCCTTGCTTGTTGTGTTATGTGCAGGCATTACGTTCTTTGAGATGAAGCTGAAATACCCTGGATATGTCTTTTTACTGCCCTGAGGTCTAGATGACCCTGACTATACATTGCCTGGCCCTAAGATGAGACAAATTTCAGAATATCATTTTGTAGATGTTGAATGTATCTTCTCCTACAGCAGGAAATGAGAATGGCTGCAAAAGGATCTACAAGGTGAGAGAGTGTGTCCTTAGGAAGCAAATGGTGTCGTTTCTGGATGCAAAGTTATACAAACATAGTTTGATATAAGGAGTTGTATGATAACATGCTATCATGTAACCCAGAAAGATTACGCAGTTCCTTGCCACAGCGGTCAAATGAGATTTAAAACAGACAGTCATATTCGACAGGACAGTTGTTCTAGGAGGTGGTCTTAAGTTGTCTACTACTCCTGCCATGACCCTACTGGAAACCCCCTCTGGACTTGAAAATTCAATAAAGACAACTGATGTTCATCGGAATTTTGACCTACTGGAAAGTGCTATAGGGCTGTGCACTGGAGTCTCTAAGACTGCTGCAAGTGTTTGGTGAACGACTGGACTTGTCAGTGTTGATGGCAATGACCTGGAGAGCTGGAACAGTTTCAAGACAGATGAAGTGATACCCCCAGGGCCTTTGGTGACGCTGAGTCTAGTGCTGACACAGGGAACACATTTGGTGTAAAAGGTTTGCACTTTGTCCACTAAGGTGTTAGGAGAGTTATAAGAGAGGGATTGTTGAGATTGATCAAAATGAAAGAACATGGTCTTTTATGACTTTCCTTTTCTTGGCTCATCTCCATGGCAAAGGGTAACGATACTCAGGATGGATGCTGACAGGCCAGGATTGCTGTATTTGGAAATCTCTGCAATACAGCCAAAACGACAGGAAGTCTTGGTATAGCTTAGCGGTAGCGGGGGAATTGAATGACATTTCACCGTTTTCGAGGAGCAAATCAATCATTTTGTGGGGAATCTACATCATTTTGGGATATGAGATCAGGCTATTAGGCTTTTTAAAAAGGGTATTTTGGCCTTCTCTTTTAATCTTGAGGGAACATGTATCTGCAACATCCCTTTCACCAAGACAATAGATACTTGACATATTAGCTGATAGACTATGATCCTTGTAAACCAGAACACAATTTTTAGATAGCCTGTTGAAGTTAACCAGCAGCCTAAATAACTATTTTTTTTTTTAGCTGGTAGTGCTTGGATAAGAAACCTAAAAGCCATGCTCAGTTCTGTTTTGATGAAGATTATTTTGGGCAATCAAAAAGGTGATAATTACTTTGAAATGTGTACTTATAGGAGCCCATCCTACACGAATATTTCAGAGGTTTTAAAAAAACCCAACTTAATCTTGATTACTAGAGAATATATAGAGAATATGGCTTCTGTGTGCTGCTCCTGATAGATGAAAGAGCAAACGCATGTCGATGCAGAGCAGGGATGGTAGCAATGCCGTCTGGTGGCCAGGTTGAAGCTATTTAAAGGGGAAAACTAGTTGCATCTTGCGGCCCAGGAGAGGAGGCAGATATCACCCTCTTGGCTAGCGTTAGCCGTTCCACAGATTTATGCTTTGCAGCGCGCCATAATGCGTAATGTATGAAAAGATAAATATTTTCCATCCAGCAACATCTTGCTGTATTTTCATCTAACTCTATAATTTTAATTATAAAGTGAACATAACCTGTATCAAATTATGATTTTGTTAACATATTGAATGAGGACAAGAAAAAATAAATACCAGATTTTTATAGTGTACAGGCACATGAAGGTATAGTAAGAAAATCTGGTTTCCTTGACCACATTGTCATAATATGCATTTATAACTGCTTATTGAATCCAGGCTGTGTAGACAACAGAAAGAACCCTGGCTCCATACCACCACAATGCATGCCCACAACAAAGGGGAGGAAAGAACAGGCTCTTTCATTGTGCCTCGCTAAGTATTACCAACAGAAGGGCTAAAAACATTACCTCCGTCTGAAGTGTATCTATATATCCATGCATAAGTTATTAACTGGGCTCCCTGAGCACAGTTGCTGAAAATATTAATATATTCAAATTATATTCTGGCTACTGCAAAAACAGTAGATCAGACAAATGTATTAAAATCTCCTCAGACAAAAGAAGTCATGTTATTTATAAAGTTCCTCCCCTCTCTACTCTTACTGGAACACAAGCCTTCATTGTATATAATATACAAGAACACAAGAGGATCCTTAGATGTCAAAATGTGGCTTAAAGTTTGAATGTAATCATAAAACAGTGACTGAAACGCTTGCCATAAACAAATTGTCACTGGTATTATGTAACTTTGACTATTCACAAAGCATAAAAGAGGGGAAGAATAAAAGGTGGCTGCCAAACACCATGGGCCAAATCCTAAGGTTGTGCCAAGCTGCGCGAGCATCTTGGGAATTGCAAACGCAGCGTGGAATTCGGATTTGTGCTCCCCGGCGCTTAAATTAGAGCAAGATAGAGGCTATTTCTTGAGTTTGCCAGTGTATGCAGCAAGGCAGCAAAATAGCAACCAGTGGTTTCTGGAGCCTCCTTTGCTCACCCTCCCCAGTGAGAGAAATTATTAATAATATTGCAGATATTACTAATATTATGTGGGACAGCCTCATCAAGTCAGCGCTCATGGCTTCAACCAGAAGACCCTGTCTGTGAACAAAAACTAATCACTCATAGGTATCTCCCTTTAGTCTAGAATTCAGGAGTAATGTATACGTGGTAACATACACCCACTACAACTCTAAATTGATGCTAATGGTTGCGTTCAGGCCCCTTTTCAGGGGCAACAAGCAACCGAGGTGGTTGCCCACCTATTTTATTTTCTTCTTCCCTCTCCTCATATTAAAAGTAAAATCGCATTTTCTTCACAGCCTGAACTGATTGTTTGACCAGAGATACTGGTTTAACTCATTATGAATTATTAGTGGAAAAGTGGCTCTCAGAGTATGTTACATCTGAAATATTTTTCGTCACTTGAACATGTGCCGTCCAGAACTGGCCCCATTCTACCAGGCACTGGGAACAAACACTTCACATTCACAGATGCTCCTAATTTGGTGTGGTTTGGAGTGTAATTTAGATCAAACGTATCCATGTAAATGAGTCAGGGTTTCTTAATTAGGTGCCTCTCAAGAAAAGACTTGGACCACATCAGTAGGTGTGGGTGTGGTGCCCACAGCACTGGAGTCTTTCTTATAGATGAAGCTTAGTTTTGCTCAGGCATGTTGTAGGATTTTTTTTTCCCTTTTTTCCTTTTTCCCCCCTTTCTATTTTTTTTCCTAAAAGCACAATAATAAATCTGCAGATGGCATAGACATAAAGACGCTACTTCAGAGGAGCTGTCTAAAACACTGTCTCTTTGGCAAATGCCTTAAAGTAGGTCATTCTGCTGTGATTTAGGTTTATATTTCACTGCCAGCTTTTTGTTCCCATTACAAGTAGGGTGCATTCCAGTCCACAGATTTGCTCTTCATTTAGTTCTTTTTTTTTTTTTTTTTTTTTTACAGATTGGGTTTTATTTACAAGAATTTGTAGCTCTCCATAAGAAAATGGCCAATACCCTGTCAGAAGTACTAATCATGCACTTGACCACAAAAAGAGATGTATGAAGGTGATAACCTGGAAATGTTGGAATGTAAAATGCCATTCTCTGAAAGCAAAAAATAATAATAATAATAAAAAATGATTCTCTTAGCACAGTGATTGAAATGATTGTTGTGTCTTTTGCAATGTGTAAAAAATGATTTGATGTAATGTCATTTCAGAACTTTCCCAAAGCAGGGTCATCCATTGCCCTGGTTGACCATATATATATATGTGTATATATACACACATACATATTTAATATTTGTAACTGAAAATCAAGTATTTTATAGCTTATAAAAAAAAACTAAAAATCAAATAATCAGGGTCTGTTTTCCCATCAAAGTGCCAGGGGATTTACATGTCAAACTCCCACTAGCCTTAATGAATTACCTGCATAAATTCCCTTTCAATCGATAGTAGAATAGATCCTATTGTGTTATATTAATTATTTTGCACAGAACACTGACATTTTGGCATTAAAGCTTTTTTTTTTTTTAAGTTTCAATGAATATCTTAAGAAACTTCAATCCCTTTAGTCATTTTACAGCATTGTTCTGAGAAAAAAAAAATCCCGTATCTTTAGTCAGAAAAACGAATTTACCTCTTAACAATCTAGTTCTGAACATTATGCATCAAGGTTCGCTATCCCAAAATGGTTAAAAAAAGGCAAAAAGTTAAAAAAAAAAAAGCAAAACTTTTGTAATGAGTTGAGCATTCTTAATTTTCACCACCACAAAGAAAAAAAAAAAAAAAAAGAAGAGTTGAAAAGAGCACTCACCCGCAGCAAAACTAAGAGGTTGCAAAATCACATAAATTAACCCTGCCAGTAATATTTTCCTAAAACTCGTGCGGGTGCAGAGCAGAGGCCGGGCGCTGACATGGTCCCCGTTAGCAGCCCTGTCCGCGGCGCGAGACGCGCTGCCCCTTGCCCGCCCAGCCCCACAGGGGCACCCGCTTTCTCCATCCTCACGACTCGGATAATAAAACTTACTGATCTGAAAAGCCAGTTAGGAGATTTAATTAATGGCTGAAACGCTTTTTGGGATGGTTTGATATTGAGTAATATGGAAGGAACAACAGCAAAGTTTGGAAATAGTGACGCATCTCCCCGGGTTTGTGTCCTGCCTCAGCACTGTAGTCCCCGGCAGCCACATAGACATATCATAAATATTTATATTAAAACTAAATTAATTGTATTTATGGTTCTGTTATCTGCTGCTGCACCAGTGCAGCGCATTTTGGAGCTCAGTAGTGCTGAATTTGCCCAATTCTTATGAAAATCAGAGTTGTATTTTTAAATATGGCATGCAAATAGAAAGTGTATCTAAATACAGGTGGAAATCCAGTTTTAATTCTTCGTCTTTTGTTGCCTTTGAACCTGATGAGCTGCAAGTTATCCAAGGTGAGCCTTGAAGACTATTCCACCAGAAGGATGGGGTAGGACGGCAAAACCAACACGTGCACGGACCAAAGTGAGCACGGGGTAAACACATCGAGGTGTTTAGGCACTCTAGGACACTCCGGTTTGATTTCTTCCTTTAATCCAATAACTATTAACAATCCCAACTTGTGCACAGATTTTGGTGCTCTGAGAGGAGGAGAACTGAGTAGACCAAAGTGTCCTTCAGTGGACAGAAATAGGTTTAATTCCTTCTTTCCTGCCCCAAAACAAGCCAGAAGCAGCTCTGCTCAATGGGACAAGTGTTGGCATCGGGTCAGCTTCTCTGTAAAAGCTTTTATATAGTCCAAATAGCGTAAAGCATGCGTATAAGAGCATGTCTTGATATTTATTGCCCTGCTCTTCATGTAAATTTGTACGTGTTCATTATACAGAGAGGATGGATGCATCCAGCAGCCGCTCCCAAAGTTTGCAGCAATAGGGTTAAAATCCTCTCCCTGTCACTGCCTTGTTTCTTAGGAGTGAGAACAGCTCAGAAGGGTCTAGGAAAGGCCTTGATTTGGGAAATCATTTGAGCATATATTCTTAATTCCTAGTCCTTCAGTTAAGAACTTAGCGGTTTATGAGCATTCCTGAATCTGGATGCTTTTCCCAATGGAAACTTTGGCCTCCCACAGGCTTTCCGAGGTTTGTTGAAAAGACATCTATCTTAAGGCACTTCTGTTGAGGGCTGTTTTCTCATTTAAATATATATATATATATATTTCCTTCAAAATACTTGTATAGTTCTTAACATAATCTGTTCCTCTGCTGTACTAAAAAAAAAAAAAAATAGACTTAATATGTAAGGCTGCCTGAAACCGCTGATATGACACATAGTTTAGGATGTGAAAATCACATATGTTTGCTCCATCTCTCCTCCATCAACTTAACAAAAAATAAAATAAAACTTTGCAGGCGTTTTAGCGTTGCAAGATGCCACACTTTGACAGTGTTTTCCTGTTTTCGCTCCACGTCAGCAGGTCTGTGTCAGATAAACAGCTCTGGATGAGCAGCTTATTCCCAGGGAAATGGAGACAAGCGGTGATTATCAAGAATTATGGTAGGAGAGTGAGCTCCTTCCTTGGGTCGGAAGGTGGATGGGAAGGAGTTGGCTCTATGGGGCTTTTTGGCATGGTTTGGTGTCCTTGCACCCTTGCAGACCAAGGCCTGCATGGTGCAGCAGGTTTATGTGCTCCTTGAGTTTTGCTTGCCCTGGTTGGGAGTAAAATTCACATGTAAACAAGCAGCTGGAGGGAGCTGAGGAGCTGGGGCCCTGTTTTCACAAATGCAAGAAACATAAATACAGAGGGTATATACAGCAAGTGAGTATCTCTAAACATGCTCAAGTAGGACAGGCTGTTTTCTGTAGCCATTTATTTGGAAAAGTCCCTACTCAGACTGTTTTTTCTTTTATATGTAAAATATATGCTTGGCTAGCTCATCTTGGGAAGAAGTATGAAAAACCTAATAGTCATTGTGCTCGACGATTTTCAGTATGAAGATATAAAACAATTTTCAATATAAAGCAATTTGTTATGATGTTAGACTGGAAGGAGCTATGTGATATGTCTATTCAGCTGTATATTTTGTCTCTTTTGCTCATGCATTATGTTTGTAGTTGAATAGATTTCATGCAAAGATGAATAGGGGGGACAGGGTTTTTTTCATCAAATGCAAACATAAAATAATTAAAAGTAGAGGTACTGCAAGCCCGAGCTTTGCTTTTAATGCCTCTTCCATGGGCTTTGTACACAACACTGACTCCTTGCAGCTGCCTTGAGCTTGATTTAAGGAAGGTGTACGGCACAGGTAAGATCTCAGCGTTAATCCTTGCTGCTATGGCTGCTCTCAGGGCTTTCTGCCAGGCTGTTCCATCAACTGCTTTGCCCAGATTTCTACTGAAGGACCTACTGGAAGCACATCTCTTATATTGTTAGCTGATCTCTAACTATTTAAACTGCCCATTCGGACTGTCTTGTTTTTTTTCCCCTTGACAAGTTCATGAGAACATGCCAGTTTTCTCAAGTTTTGATGTTATGGGCTCACAGGATAATCCCTTCTTTCTCAGAGGATGTGTTTGGACAACACAGAAGGTTGACTTCCTCCAGAGACCCCCAGATGACTGACTGCTTCCATAACACTCAGTCTCCCAAGATGGCCCAATATCATCTCTTCCTGCCTTCTATCTCTGCACTACTGCATCACTCCAATATCCCTCTTCCTTCACCTTATTTCTGCAGTGACCCTAGCATAAGCACATGTCCAGGTATTGTACTCATATGCATTACTACGTATTGCTACTTATTATGTATATTTTAGTTTTTAGCTTTTTCCCTCCTCAAGCCCCAGTCTTGGTCCGGTTTTGCCCGTTATTCTATATATACACAGCAGGAAACTATTGCTGTCCTGACGTGATTATGCTCTAAAGAGACAAGGCAGACAAAGGAAGTATTATCATCATTTTAGTGAACAGGGAGCCAGGGCACGGAGAGATTAAATGATTTACCCAAGGTCACGCAGAACATCCGGTCAGAGCCAAGAACTGAACGCAGGTCTCCCGAATCTCAGTCAAGTGATTTAGCTCTAAGATCAAAGCCTTACCAGGTAAACCTGATGTCATTCCCCTAAGACACGGTACCAAAGTTTCTTCAGGTTAGGATCAACACCAGGTACAATGAAGTTTTAGTTTTATAAGTGGCATAGCTGTTTGGACAGCATGGACCTGCTTCTTGCACTAGGGTTCTTCCCAGGAAATAATTCCCCTTATTATTCTTCCATTGACAAGACACTATTATCCTTTTCTAGACAACCTCTGAAGGAGAGGATGTATGCACAGGGTACGTCAGATGAATACATGGGAAAATGGTTTTCTTTGAGGCCAAACTCAGTCATTTTATAGACTGTTTAAAATCCTTCCATGCTAATTAAATGGGGACATTCCCACCACTATATATACACACTTCACTTTGCAGTTTTGTCTGGCAGTTGTGCAAGAAGATAAAGGATCTACATCCATTATAAATATATATATGTCAGGAGAATGCTGCTGGAATGGTCAGGATAAAGGCATCATTCATTGTAGGCTGGGAGTAGTCTTTTACTGGGAGTCATTATTATTCATTCACTGGGGTCAATATATCATTCCCGGGATGAAATACTCCTCTGTGTACAGAGCCTGCATGGGGCCCTAGATACTACTTAGTCCTTTCAATTTTAAGGGTAATTTGGCTGAAAAGTGGCTGTACAAAATGGTAGCAGTTAGCCTCTATGCCAGCACAGCAAGGAGAGCAGGAAATGGATCCTGCCCTCTGGATGCCCCTGTCCTCTGGTCCCTTACTGTTGCCTGGTTGTTTTGCAAATAAAACAGCCGCACGTTTGTTTTAGAACAATCTTTTGGCCTACTTTTGGCCTACTTTTTGCAGCTAATGCCAGGAACAAGAGCAGAAAGCCCAAAGTGAACGTGAGACATGAGGCTGATTTTGTGAGCCGGCATCTACAAACTGCACGTGGTGAGTGTAGAAACCATGGAGATGACAAGAGGTGGAACATCACGATGGCCTTTTTGCAGAACAAAATCTGTGTCACCTCTGCCTGCCTTGTATTTCAGTAATATTAGGAAAGCATAGGTGCATTCCAGATCTCCCATCCACATTTCATAGATGTTCTCTATTGGCACAGACTTCACTGTAGGATACAGGAGCTTGTAGTGGATTTTCCTAGTTAGGTTGCAGAGGTGTTAGAGAAAGTCAGATGTTCGCTGGAACATGTCATATTTGTTCAATTCAATCTACATGTTCTTAACCAACAGCACACAAAGAAATTTACCCTTTGGTTTTCTAATAGAGGAAAAATTAATGCTTTCACTTAGACACACTGACTCTTGAGCAGAAATAGGATGTACATAGATACCATAAACCATATTTAGTTTTGCCAAAGAATATAATTATTTTTGGTATTTTACATTTGCAATAGGACTGGGACATGACACTCGGAAGTGCTTTTAAAATTACCAGTGTTTTAGTACTCCAGTTTCACTTACTTTTTTAGATGTTCGAAGAGGATTTTCATTGTCTCGTAGTTTGGTTTAGGGAGCTTTTTTACAAGATTCTTTATGGATTTAATGCGAATGGCCTTGTCCGGGATTTCTAAGGAAAAACATACAGAAAAAAATACATTTGAGTGCCACATCATTCAGATATTACTTTGACCAGTGCTATAGCAGCTATCTTAGCAAGAAAAGTAATCATTGATATATGGTTAAGACCAGAACATGTTGTACCTTTTATAAAAAGGTCAATCCTTTTATGAAAATACTCTACCACAACTATTTTCTAATTCCAGGTGTACCCCTAGCATCTCTCAACTGTAATTTTTCCAGGGAACACTTAGCATTTCAAACTTGCAATTAGTAACAAAAAAAGTTGGACTCTGGCCTTTAATGTTTCTTTTGAGCTGATAAGAACATTGCTATCTCTTTTGCTAAGGTAAACCTTCAGGTTTCAGCATGATTCATTGTTTCGGGAGAAAGGTTTGGCTCTGATATTTGCATCAATTTGTATATGATGTTCCAACCGAATTAAAGTCGTGTACAACTGTGCATTCATTTAGGAACAGATTAGATAAGGTGCCAGTAGGTCTGACGTAGGGAAAACATCTTGCTTGTTACATGCCCTAGATAACCTGAGAATTCTTTTCTGATCTTATCATCTATGATTTAATTATCACCTATCATTCTTCAGATATCTTCGTTTTTAATATTCATATTGCCCTCACACCCTGAGATCTCCATCAGGATTGAATACCAGTTACAGTAGGTGCTACATAACTAGGCATGACGATTAGTGCCTTAATTCAAAATTTTTTTTTAAAAAAATTGAACAAAAATTTCTGGCAGCGCAAATTAATTTAAAAATTAAAATTCTTAATAGGACAGTATTCTTTCTCTAGCATGTATTCCTAATTCCTGTTGAGGTTAATCCTTCATACATGCAGACCTATAGATGTATATTATCTATAATATTGTTAACATTTTATGTATCAAGGACTAAAGTTCAAAGTAGAAGACGAATAGGCATTATTTTGCAGTGAGAAGGTGAGCGAAAGTGAAAGCAAGAATCCTATTTCATAAGGATTTATTCCATAGAAAGTTGTGCAGTTGTCAATGGCAGTAATGAAGTTACACACAAATGAAGAATAATATTTCTAAAAGTATTTTACTCTGTTTTGACCTTTACAGATCCTGAACTTCTGCAGAGCACCCAAATCATGACATACAGGAACCCCTTGATTTTTCTGCACATGTCAATGATATTATATTTTTGTCCATAAGAGAGGGAATCATCCCAGCAGAAATGCTACAAATTAAAATGATGCAGAAGTCGATCTATGGAAAGAAGTAAGTACAGCATCTGCAGGATTTTTTGCTTGACCTACACGACATGTGCATGATTCTACCACATTTAGGTTGAAAGTCCTATTTAGGTTGATCAGGAAATGCCTGGCAAATTTTCAAACAAAGCTACTCAACTCCTTTTTTAATTCTCTTTTCTCCACGGGCTCAATGGACTTCAATCCCTCCAGAGCATTGCCACCTTGCCAAGACCCTGGGTCCTCCAAAGGTATATTTAGAAAACAAGCAAACAAAAAAAAAAGGGGCACTGCTAATTCACAAGGAAATCATTTGTTGGAAAAATGGCAAGGATATAAAGCTTTGTTTTAGGGCTACTGAAGCCCTAAAGTACCCTGAAGTACCAATATGCAGGAGAAGGGAAGCTGAGCGAGGTGCTACGACAGAAAGTCCTGGAAACTGTGCGTAAAATTATGGGGTGAATCAACATATTTGCTAATTGCTAGTCTATTGTAAAAGAAGAAAAACCAGGCAACATGTGGTAACTTTAGTCAGCATTTCTGAACGGGAATGATAAACACCTCTGCCTGGCTCTGGCATTTATCAGTACTGAGATATTATTACCACGTAGAGCCACAGCATGGTTACTGTTATCATCAAAAAAAAAAAAAAAAGGAAGAAAAAAAAAAAAAAAGAACCAGCTAATCTTAATGGTTTGTAAAGCCGTTACCTGCACTGGTCTGACATTTATCATGATCATTTTACCACATGAGTCCTACATTGCAAAGGTATTTTATCTGGAAGGGACATCACTATGAATTATTATTTGCAGCTAGGTAGAAAATTGTATGTTGTAGATACCTTTTCTCATTATAAATCACAGTCACATTTCACCATTTCCCACACAAAGCTGCTGAGCCCAGGCTTTTTGCCATAACACTTACTCTCACTCCGTTTTATAGTTCCATGAAAATATTGGGCACTCTTTCATTAAAATGGTTCATATTGTTTTTTTTTTTTTAAACGCCATATACGCTTGTTTTCTTTTTTTTCTTCTTTTTTCGAGTATAAAAGAATTCATTTTTCCACTCTAGAAACTGAAGAGGATAAACTGTTCATTTTTTTTTTTTTTAAAGCTTACTCTTGCTTCAGTTTTAGTGGCTGGGCTTGTCTTTACTCTTGACCTTGTTGACGGAACATTTAACAGATCAGATGCAAGATCTTATGTTTCCATTGCAATACCTATGTATTTGCTTTTCTGTTGTAAAGCCTTGAATTCTGCTTTCATAGAATTTTTCTCCCTTGGATTCCTAAATAGTAAAATTTCTGCGTGTGTGTGTGTGTATGTGTGTTAAATTCTCCAGCAAGGTCTAGAAAATGAAAGAGGCCAAATCTGATAAACACTTTTTTAGTCATGAAAATTGCAGGGAATCTAGGGAAATGATTCACATTTGAGAAAGTTAGACTGTCTTTTCCCTGAATGGATTTCAGAAGGAATAAAGTCATCAGAATCACGTATATCGAATAAAGAGCGAGAGGATGTTTAATCCCTTTTTTTTTTCTTTTTTTTTTTCTTTTACATTCTGTGCAAAATATGGAAGATGTAGGTGATAATTTCAGCAGATGAAGATATTCTGCAGCGAGTCGCAGATGGTAGTCTATGCAATATTTTCATAGAACATATATTTAGAATTTGGGTTACAGTCTTTAAAAATAGGGCTGCCTCCCTTTTAACGGAGCAGAACTGTGGAGATGCTCTCTTGTTTATATTTAAATGAAGAATGCATTGAGAAAAATCACTTAATATTACATAAGCTCTTTTGTAAATGAGCTTGAATAAACATTTGAGCATAGGGAAAAAAAAAAAGCCACGATGTGTCTGCAACATTAACAGTGGCTGGGTAAAAATGAATGAAGAAGGTAACCTTTAGCACCCGTGTCCATAAAGAATACTTAAGCAAATCCCACTGAATCTTTCTTTTAATCATTAATTTTAAATGGACGGGGATGTTTACAACAAGCCACTTTGTTTCCGAGCAGGAAGCGCCAGGTTTATCTCCAATAACTCACGTTTTGGGGCAGGGCTGCATGTCTCTAACCTGACATGCATTCATTATTTTGCAAGGTAGCGCAGCCTGACCCCCGGCCCCCCTCGGACCCGCTGCATTATTCATGTCTGATTCACTTTGTATAGTTTTACTCGAGGACCCATTTCCCTTTACCGGGCACTGCACTTGCATGGGCATGTTTAATGTTAAACGGCATTTAGAGCTCACATTAATGCCTAATTTTACCACGAGTCAGAGTTTCTTTTTTTCATGCTCTCAGAGCTGAATTGCTGAAAAAAAACACTGATTTATGATTCTGCATAAAACATCAGCCTATTGATCTGTCACCTAATCTGTGTGGTTTTTTTTTTTTTTTAAGCACACTTTCCTCTGATTTCCTTTTCCGGCTCTTCTCACCTTATTTTGCTTTTTTGGATATGATTTCTGCTGTGGTTAAAACGTCACACACTGTTGCTGCAGCAAAACCTGCCTGCCAAGAGGTTTTTTATTATTATTATTATTTTCCTCCAACAATTCCTGACTGATTCAGCTGTTGAGAGAAAGACAGGTCTTGTTTGGGGCTTTTTCCGTTTATTTTATTTTTTAAATGGGGAACTGAGTTAGGTGGATTTTCGAGTGCTAATGAAATTGTGAGACTTATGGCGCTGGCTACAGCCAGCCGGAGTGTGGGCAGACGCTCCGCGCGCCTCCCCACTGTGCTGCTGTGCAAGCATCCCCGCTGTTATGTTTGCTATAGTTTTAATGTCTGTGAAAAATTCCTGATGCAACTAAATTATGTTCTGCCCTCTCGATGGTATAAATAAACACCCAACTTAGCCAATTCGTCTTCCTCTTGCCCAGTGCAGAAGTGAGCCCTGTCACAGGAGGCTTAACCCCGCTCCTCGATAGCTTTGGGGCTATCAGGGAAAGCAAACTTGCTTCAAAGAGAACACACTTTGGGCTTGATTCATTTTTTTTTTTGCTTCAGAGATGTCAACTGTGCCAAAACTCTCTTTTCGTTCCTTTGGTCTTCATGTTGTGGCAATCACGCTGCTTAAAATACACATGCACATACACACATATTAAGAAAATTCCTTATGCCACTTTTAATGTCAGGATATTTTAATGTTACTATATGCAGCATAAAGGTCCCAATTTTAATCACTTGTGCTACACTATGCCAATCTTTTTGTGAAGATGCATTGTGTAATACTTCCTTGTTTTTTCTTTTTTTAAAAAAAAAAATCTATAAGAAGTGCTCAAACTAACTAATGTTTGCTATAAGGAAAATAACCAATTTCTGATCGGAATTGATTTTACTTTTTATTCATGCCTCAGAAATAGACGTTGTTGAAGAAAATGGGAATTGCATGAAACCTCTCTGTATGGGCAATTGATAAATTCACCCTACACGACATAGAGAGTGGAGTTTTCAATGAATATTCATACAACTTTTGCAATCCGTTAGCAAGACCTCAGACAATGAGTTTGCAACTTGGTCCTATTTAGCAAAAATATATTTAGAATTAATGGCAGGGTGCGGGGAATGAAAAAAAAAAAAAGAATAGCGGCACTTCCAAAAGTTAAACTTTAATGTCTCGAACTCCAGGTGCCAGAGTTGGAGGGAAATAACCAATAATAGTCATTTTTTACATATTTGATGGGCCTGATTATGCAATGTGCAACTCTAAATGGCTTATAGCACATTGTAGCATGGTTCCATCCCATTGGCTGCAGTAGGGTGCAGGCAGATGGATGACAGTGACAAGGAGAGAAGTGCTTTTGCTTAGCCGTGCGTTAAGATGCCATCCAGAAGCTCTGTGCACTGCAGACACTTCATTAGGATGCCAGGATAATGGTAAACTACCACTCAGAGTGACACCCCATTTCCTGCTTACTGAGCTCTCCAACCTCGGCAGATGTCAACAATCTCACAGTGCTACAGAGCAGACCGAACTTTCCCGGCACTTTGACTCCAATTTTTTTCCCTTAACAGTGCCATACATTACATGCAATATGTAACAGCAAGCACCAAGACGGAAAGCAAAATTTGCTGCCCTAATTATAGCCAAGCGGCGCACGCCACCCGCTTAGGTAGTGCAAAAAATGAAAAAAAAAAGAAAGGGGGGAAATTGTGGGTCGGTTGGTTTGGGGGTTGGTTGGACCCCGAGTTTTGCTGGCTGCTCCGCTTCCCTGTGCACCGCTCCGGGGTGCTGGGCAATGGGGCTGAGTTCTTGGCCATGCCGTGCACAGGGCGCTGCTGCTCTACGGGGCTCTGGGGGCACGAGGAGCATCTGGACAACACGACGTTTCCCCTGCAGATGCAGCCAAAACTGCGCTGCAACCCCTGCCCCGCGGTGCCTTTCCACAGAGCCCAGGAGCCGCTTTGGAAAATCGCATCCCCAGATCAGAGGGCATTCTGCAAGGCCACCCATTCCCGTTTAATTCCTTGGTGGATATTTTCGAATTCAGGCACCCTGCTTGCTTTCTACACAGGGTTCTTCTCTTGGGGCTACTGGCTGCCCTGCTGCCCTCGCTGGTGGCTTTTGGAGCTCTCCACTGGTTCCCGAAACCCCCCTAAACAACTGCAGAACCGGGGCCGGATCCCACAGTTATTTATTCAGCTGCTGTCCATTCCTTCCCTGGGCGAGATTCCCGGCAAAGGTCTCCAGCAGCCTCTCTGGGCTGGCTGGGAACGTGGCCGCCGGCTTTGCCCCCGAGGAGGAGGACTGGGTCCCTTCAGGAGCGGACCCATAAATATGGTGAAGATGAGAAATATGTCTGAGATGTAAAATACGCAAAATTACACACTCTAAAAAGAGATTTTTTTTTAAGTGTGCTGAAAATAATTTTGTGAATATTCACCCTGCCTGATACATATTTTTTTTTTTGCTTGGCTATGTCTCACCTTTAGTATATTAACCCTCAGCAAAAGAAGGGAGCAAGGAAGTTGATTTCTCAGATGACCCGTATGAAGGGGTTAAAAGGATTCAGTATTTTCAGTAATCAAAGAAAAGCATACATTTTATTCTTTCCCTTTTCTTTTTTTTTCTAACATTAAAAAAAAAGTAAACAGCATCTCCCCAAGGGAGATTTAGATTTGAAGACTGTTCATTATATCATTTGAATAAGACTAGACCTGGCCTTTTGACTTTGAACCACTACCAAATTTCAGGCTGTGAGGAAATTGTTCTACATTTCCTGACAAATTGAGTTAAGCAGACATTAAGTGGGCTTTAAGAAAACAAATGGCCATCTTTATCACAGGTGGACACTGATGGCTTAATGGGGCCTGGGCTGATTGTATCACTTCTAATGGCTTGACGGGAAGCATTAGGGTTTTTGCATAAAGAACTGGCATTGCGAGCCCTGCTAACACAGACCTGTCAAGCGTTCTGTATCCCTTTGTGCATGGAAGCAGATGTTTGTATGTATACTATGAACTGGCATTAGAGCAAGCGACAGATGCCTGTATGAATGCCAGGTTTGTGAATTTTTACAGCAGAAGCATGTTCTGAGGAAGTGCAGCCCTGCCCTCTATCATAGGTAATTCCCCGCGGAACTTGCTAAATCCCAGCTATGTTTTCATTATTTGCTTTTCCTAGCAACTGGATGAACGCGGCTGCCCTGCAAACGCGAGGCGCGGACGCCACCGAAGCCTCGCGAACCGGCAGCGCCGCCGCCGCCTGTTTGGAACTTGTTATTTTCTGCAATTTGCCTTTGCACCATGTAATCTGAACCAACCTTTCTCCGAGGGGAGAGCCGTATTATGGCTATATAATTAAAACTTGCATTAACGCTAGCCGGTGAGCCCTCCTCTCCTCCCTCCTAACTCCCCCCCTTTGAAAAAAAAAGGGGGGGGGGAAAAAAAGGAAAAATGAAAAGAAATTTGAATTAGATGCCCGGCATTTCGCTGCCTTCGGCATCCACAACTTGCCCTGTAGTTGTCTGTCACCAACACGAACAGGTAGCTCGCAGTCCATTAAACAAACACAGTGCCCCCCTCACTTTTATTTGACATTTTATTTGGCTGTGACAAATGAGCAGCAGTTGGATTATAACATAATTTGTCTTGTCTTTATTACCAGCACAAAGGACACCATTCATTAATTATTCTGCCGTTGCAGCTTAACACTAACTGGAAAGGTCCCTCTTCGGACAGATGGCGGGGACGATGTTATTTATATCAATCAGCCAAAATCCTCAACAAGGATTACTGTTCCTGAGACTACAATGATTTATTTCTTTTTACCTCACCCTCCCTCAACCCCCTTCTGCTTTCAGAGATTTCTCTATAAAAAACGAAATTTGATGGGAATCTTAAAGCAAAGCCATATTTAACCTGTTAGCTCGCAAAACAACATGCATGCTACATCAGTTTAACTGCACCATTTTAGTTGCATATTTTGAATCGTTTCAGCTTCTTCCTTGTCTTTTTTTTTTTTTTTTGAGCTCCAACGCCACCAAAAAAAGAAAAAAAAAAAAAAAAGATTAACCGAGGGGGTCTTAGAGCAGCAAGTTCAGCAAAAGTTTGCCTTTTCTGTAACACCATCCTGCTGTTGTCCCCAGAGACCACCGGTATCAGGAAGCGGTGCCAGCTGCCAGGATTTCTGTCCCTGATAAGATGAGATGACCCACCTTATTATGCAGGGAGCAGCAGCGGACCCCACCGCGAGATGAACTCGGATGTTTATTAAAACTCGGGGCTAAACTGAGGGTCACGGCGTACAGGAGACAGATGCTCCTGGATCCCCGCCGGACGCGAGTCTCGCTTCGGCATCGAGGGCGGAGGGATTTCACCTAACTCGTGCTGTCTTGTCGGGGCTCTGCCCAACGCGTGCTCAAGCGGCAGGAATTTCTGTGCTCCTCGTGCAGATGTAAAAATCACCCGCGCGCCGCTCCAGAATGCTCGGGAGCGCTGCCCTTTCCCGCACGCGTTCCCCCTTGGATCGTGATCCACACGCATCCCTACATCACATCGGGGCACTGAAAGTTTCATCCAAGTTGCACATGCTGCTAGGGAAGACTAAAACACAGAAACTTTCATTGTCTGAAGAAATTATTGGTATAACCTTGCTATCCTGATTAGTTTGCAAATATTAAAAGTCCCATCAAGACAAATATCAGCAACATGCAAATACCCTTGCAGGTTGTGATTAAGATTTTAAATGTATCCTTTTGCTTTTAGTTAATGAAAAACAAAGTCTTGGAGGATCTAAGTTGTAATTTATTAAACATGAAAGGCTCCTTGATGAAATATAGAAATGAGATATATTTTGCATTTCAAAGATTTAAGCTGACAACTTACTTGCATGCAAATAAGAGCAAGATTTGTAAAAATATTTGAAAAGAAATTATTCCTGAATGTACTTATTACAATAATGTGGCATGTAGATAAGAGAAACACACAGCATTAAAAGACATTCATTTCTCCAAAGTCTTAAAATTAGCTTCTTTCTGCCATTGTGTATTAATGTTCTTCTTCAGGAATGCAGCATATTAAAGAACTGAACAGAATTAGTAATAAATTTGTTAATTACAAATTTAAGCAACACAACTGTGTTGTTTTCCCAATATGTTTTTTTTTTTCAAAAGCAGAATTGCTAATGCATTTTAATCATTTATGTATAAACATTTGAAGATAAAATATTCTGAAGTTTATCAATTTCAAGAGCTGTTTATTTGCTGGCAAAATAGGGCATGTTATACAACATATATCTTATCATTTTTGCTCATCAAATCCCCATTTGCTGAATGCAAATTTCTCTGGTCTAAGTGCTCTTGCACCTCAATTTAAATGAATAATAGGATAGACTCTATTAAAATCGGTTTAAGGTTGCCATGGGTGACATATCAGTAGGGTTAAAATGAGAAAAAAGGTCACAGAGGCAGTCCTTACAACCTGTTTTTTTATTATTATTATAATGAAGCATATGTAAGTATCTATGTAGGTTTAAATGACAACATATTGATATTGTAGACAATACTTAGTTTGTGAATCTTTTTCCTTTTTTTCCTTTCTTTTTTTTTTCTCTTTTTAGATGGCATAGCCAAGCCAAATAAATGTGAAATTATAGTATCATCAATAACTCTGGAAATGTATTCAGTTGCACTGAAAATTAGAGCGTAAGCCTCGGTGCAATAACGCTGGAGACTGACAGATTGTGGATTTGTAGAAATAACAGAGAACTCAGAAAAAGCCTGTACTTTTGCTGCAGCAAATCCTTCATTTCAAGGAACCAGCAAGGTACTGTAATCATATTAACAAAGCAGCCAGAAACTATACCAAAACACCTCATTTAAGAAGAATTTTGAGTCTTCAGCTAACCTGATTTATGGGATTATGCATGCAGTTATTTGATAAGTATTGAAAATACTACCACTTCACACTGAAGGCTTCCTTGATCTATCTTTTTGTGTGTGTGACATAGTCTTATCCTGTTTAAAGCTTAAAAAATACCGCTCCTGACCGTTTTAAAGACTTGAAAAATAAAGTAAAATCACAACTTTCCTGAATTTTTTGGCTGTTTTAAAAGTCAAATTCTTAGAGTAGTCCCCTTATTACTCACTTTTTATATTATGCATGATTTTCATTTGGATTTCATAGACTCAGATTTTTGATACAAGTGTTGTACTTCCCCTCTTTCTCAGCCTACAATAAAGAGCAAAATCTCCTTATTTGCTAAGGTTACAGTGTTAGTTTAATTTTCATAGGAGAAGTGGAATATTTTGAAGTGAGTAACATTTACCAAGTCATTAGTTTTATGCAAACTAGGAAGGAAGATGAAAGAAAAAAAATTATCAATTATTTATAGATTGTTAAAATGTATCGTAGTGCAGTGCTACTGTATAGAAATGACAATTAGCCAAACTTACCTTCTATAATTAATAATGCATATATTATGCTCTTTGGGCAACTAATCACCAGCTCTACAAATTTGTTTGACACTGTTGAAGATACCTATCACCCACCCGGGTGAAAATAAGGAAAGGAGAACAACGTTCTCCCGTTAATGAGTGGCCAACTCCAGGAGGCTTTGGGCTATGCTTAAATTCATGCCACGACTGCGCAGGACAGGACGGGGCTGCTCCTCTAGCCCAACCGCTTGACCCCTCCTGCGCTTCAGGATGTTTCAAGCTCTCAAGTATTATTTTTCTCCCTTGAAAATCTTTTCCTCTTCAAAAAGCTCTTCCCCTTTTTATTTCATTTCTCCCCTTTGGAAATCTGTTCTCATGATATGGCCACTATAAGGTGTCTTGCTGAAACATCACCCTTTTCATTTTGTGGGATACTAAGACCATCCCTACAACAGTTTTGGGAGGGATTCGGTGCTTGAATGCCAGCATATAACAAGATTTGAGTTCCCCAGTTATCCTGGACTAGTGTATATCTATACTAGACTCCAACCAGCTATACTAGACTGCAGCTGCCCAAAAAGTGTGGAGCTTCTGAGGTGCATTGTGCACCATCTCAGGCATCCAAGATGGCACTAGGACCACTAAAGACAGAGAATTATGTTTACCTGATGTATTTGATTATGGTACGTATATATGCACATATAGGTACACTCATAAATATATATACACACGTATCAATGACTGTATCTGCAGCCTTGCAGATGGGTCAGACTCTGCTCCGGACATTGCCTCCAATGAACAAAGAGTTGGGAAGGAAATGGATGGGCATAGGAAGCCCTTTCCCACTACATCTTGCCAAAATCACGTGTTACGGAGGTACTGAGATCCATAATGCAATAGAGGGCACAGCTGGTGCCATGACTGGTGGCTCATCTGGGACATGGACCAGTGCCTGCTGAAGAAGCCAGGTAAGTCACCATTTTATGGAGTTTTTCTATCGGTTTTCCTGCTAGATTTCCAGCCTTCTGAAGACATAAACACTGAGGGGAATTTGGAAGAAGAGTATCTTTGTGCGATTATTTCAAATGGCTCCTCTCTTTGCATTAAGGAGCCACTAGGAGATGCCCCACTGAGAAAATTCTGCATCCTCCGATCGCTTGCTACCTGTTAATACACATAATGCAGACCATGGTAGTCTGCCATGGCAGGGGACAGTGCAGAATTACTATTATTTTTATTTGTTATAAGCACACTATTTGCAATAATTTATGGAAATTCTTGAATTTATAAATATCAAGGCTCTGCCAAATATTTTAACTATCCCTCCATGGCAAATCGTCTTTAAACACTGGCAGTTTTTTCCTTTTAACATTTACTTGTGGACCAGAAACACTTGCAGTCTATTGCCCCTGGCCTTCTGTGAGAATGTTAGTTAGCAATGCTCATAAAAACTCAATTCATCAATGTGAACATAATTTGCTATGAACAGAAAGCTCACAAAAGGGTGAATTTGTCAGATAGACAGGTGGCCTGAGATCTCTCCCTGATACTGAACGATATGAATAATAGATTCTGGTAAATGTATGCCAAGACTTGAGCTGTAAACACAGCTGCCTCCGTTCCCTTCCAGAATAACAGCTCCGAGAACGAGCGCGCAGGAGCTGCCGTTCCACCTGAGGACTCGGCGGGCACACGGATGCACACGCGCGTGCAACCCACGTCCCCACGCAAAGAACCAGCCCCGTGCAAACAACGGGGCTCTCTGCACCTCCCTTCTTGGGCCCCCTCGCTCTGGAGGGATTTTAGCATGTGTGGGGAGCAGAAGGAGGGAATAATAGGAAACACCAAAAATATATTTTATTTTAAACTAGCTGTGGACGCAGCAATAAATCTTGCTGGGATTTGGAGATAGGGCTCGGTTGGCTTCTGTAGGTAAAGGATGCAGGCGGGAGACAAAAAACTTCATGACGTTGCATGCGGAAAAAATGTAGAAAATAAAATGATGGGGCTTGTGTAGCTGTGATATTACTTCCAAAAATTAGCTAACTATCACAAACCTAGCTAAACATCCCTAGCAGGATGTTTCTGTTTATGGCAGAGTAAAGGTATTTAGAAGGTGTATTGCTACTGGATTCCATTTTAGCTGTCTTCTAGGCTTAAATCATTAATTGCTGCCCATGGACCAGGTGAGTGAGATTATCACATGCGCAAAAGTGACCTTTATGCTTTTCCAACGAGCCGATTTCTGTTGGATTGGTGCCCAACATAACTTTGGAGCAGGCTGAAGCCTGTGGCAGCAATGCCGAGGACGGACACTACAGCATTAGGAGAGCAGGGAACGACCGAGTCCCTCGCCAGCCACGATCTTTTTGAAAACGCCTTCAAAATGTGGTGCAAATGCCTCAATGCTGTTGACTTTTGAGGGTAGGAGCGTAATACGTTGCAGAAGGGAATGTCTGGCTGAAGAGCTTGTTTTGCTCTATCAAATGCTTCATTTTTGCAATTCTAGCTGAGAACATGAGATCCTTTCTTTGCTGAACGTGGTCAGGGTTTAATACATTTTCCCGCCTGTAAGTATAAAATAGCAAGCTTTATTTTAGGGATAAGGCAGGCTCCCTTCCTGATCCTCCATTGGCAGTGATGGAGCCCAGGAAGCAAACCGGGAGTTGTATCCTCTGAAGTTCATACGTGTTTGCTCTAATATTTGTTATTTAGGAAGGCTGCTTCTCGGTAATGAGTTGGCTAAGGTGTGAGGCATGTAGCACTGAACACTGAACCAACACATCCTAAAGCTCCCAAAATGTGACCGCATATGAGATATTAAAGGCAAAATGGAAGTTCTGAACAAATGAAATCACTGTCAGAATAATAAAAGAGAAATGAGCTATGATCTAATCTGTTTTCTAGCAGTGTCACAGAGGAGCTATAATAAAAGCTATTTGCAAAGTTCAGAATCATTTCCCGTGCAAAGCCATTCGCACACTATACGACTCTGGACAAATGGAGGGGGTCTTGGCTTTGCCAAAAAAATTGCATGCGAATAGTTTACTATTAGTTTTAAGTTTGTGCACCTAAATCATCCAGTTGGCTGCAATTTTAGCTTCCTCCCTGTTTCACATGGCACGTGAACTTGTGCACCTGGGCTTCTCCCTCTATTTTTGGTGCTTCTTTATCTTTTTCTTCTTACGTGCCGCAGGGTAAAGAATGCACAGGAAAAGAATAAAGTCACATCACTAGATAATGGCCTATCTAGCCCCCTCTTACAACACGCACGGCACAACTGAGAGCCCAGCAAAGCATTTATTGTGCCCTCGCTGGAAATGCTCGTTTTGTTCTTTGCCTTGGAACAAGGCACAGACTGCACACCCGGTCACGCTGCGCCTCTGTTTTTACCTCCATAACCAGTGTGTGAGGAGGATACGTGCAGAAGGGACCCCAAGAAGGGTTAGGTGAGTATATTAAGGCCCCTTTCCTCCTTTTGAAACAAATACAAGTGAGCCCCATCTCTTGTGAATTTTTCCATGTGTTATTTTTTGCATTTCAAGGGGGAGAGAGGTTGGAGAGCTGGAAATGGGATGCAGCCAAAGGGAAGATGACATGGAGCAGAGCTGAGCTGTCCTTGCTCTGGGCTGTGGAGAACAGTATGAAAAGATGGAAAGCTACAGAAAAGAGCCCCAGCAAACGCTGAGACTATGCGAGAAATGGCAGTCCTTGCTCTCAGCTGGTTTCTGTACCTGGCATAACAGAAACTGAGCCCTAAAAGGTCTTTCTAGCTTCAATTTAATGCCTTTAACCACAGATTAAGCTACTGCAGAGGGAAAAAGAGAAAGAGATGATAGTATTTTGATAGTATGTAAATAATATGGAAACTGGTTTCAAAACTGTCACCCAAACCCCTTGGTCGTTTTCACATGACTCTCTCCTTAACCCTCTCTCGTTCAGGGAATGTAACAGTTTCCACTGTAGCTTATTCCACTACGGCTCCCCAAGACTTTTAGTTTCTCCACTCTGTCCTTCAGTTCTCACATCCTCTCTGTCATCTCTTACAAGCCTCCTGTTCCACCAACTTCTCGTCTCACTTTCCCCTTTGCCTAACGTGTGGAAAAGATGGATATTGAGGTCACTGTCTTGTGGAAGACAGCACTGCTTTACCAGGATGGATGACTGGGTGACCTACTACTCAAGTAGCTGCTGTTAACATCTCATGCTGATCTTGCTATGGCAAAAACTAAAAACTCATGCAGGATGGTAACCAAATGACCTAGTTTGGGCTCAGAATGGGGTCTTACAGTGAAAAGGTTAAGCAAAATTTCCAGTTTAAATGGTGTTGGGGCCATTTTGGCTTGGAAAAGATGAAGATACCTTCTTTTATTTTGCTTTTCTTTCTCCCTCATCTAAGTATAATACCAAAAAAAATTATAAAGTGTGCACAGCACTGGTCCTTATAAGGAGGAAGCTTAATGAAGAAAGTCCTTTTTGTTTCAGAAGGAGGACTTTTTTCCTTAGGGTTAGCACGAAAATGTCTGGAAAGTCAATAATTAGGATTAGAGGAGGACCAGTCCTTGGCAAATTTGGACCCCTAACATTTAACTTAGTTTAGAGATTCAGCCAGCACTGCAATATATACAAGATTAGAGGATTTTATCCAGACATAATATTATGGAATTTTAGTTTAGTTGCCTAGGACCTGATGTATGGGAAATAACTGCAGGTTTACCAACACACCTGTAACTACCACACACAGCCCAGAGTTTCATAGCTTGGAGACCTGCTACTGATTGCAACCCATAAAATGCAGATTAAAACTACAGATATAAAATGCAGAATTGCAAGCATTATTTTGAGGCGGGTTGGAGGACTGTTTTGGTAGCCAAAGGAAACATGAGGACAGAGTTAAGTGAATTTAGGGTTCTGTGAAAGAAAATGTGGGAACTCATGCAATTACAAATTTGGTACTTTCTGACATATTGGAGAGGTTAAAAATAGCAAGCATAATCTAAATCCTGCCCCCAGAATGCTGTTATTATTTGCTTATATAGTAAAAGAAAAAAAAAATGAAATCACAGAATAGAGGTAACTTTCATGGAATTTTCTTTAAAATGTCTTCTTTTCTAATGGCTTTAGGATAGAGTTTATGATCAAGTTGTTTCAGAAAATCTAAAGTTATTCACCCTAGCAAATTTGTTTGGAAAAAGAAAGTTAATTTATGTTATCTACCCTTGATATCATTTAAATTTACCTCCAATATACCAATACCAAATACCAATCTCAAAAGCGCTTGAATACAGTATTTTTACTACTATTAATAAATTATTCTTTTAAACAGCATCTAGTCTTTCTTCCTAATCCAACTCCATGTGGCTATTTGCGTTACTAATCAACTCTAATTGTTGTCCTACCATCAATTAAGACAGAAATGGGTCCAGACAGGTAAATTAAAAATTGAAGTGTGTTTGGGGCATCTAATTTATGTCTGGACATTAAAATAAACAAACAAATGAACTAACAATGTGTAGGTTAAAAAATAAATTAAAAAAAAAGGCCAACATCCCTTCCAAGCATAGGCAATCAACCTCCTGGAAATGAGCAGTGTGTATCTGTGGCACACACTGGCTGTGGTATACATATACAAAGAACTATAGTGTGAACATGCATACTGTATCAATACTACATGTAATATTATATATAGTTCATACATGCATATATATTGCTTATAGGTTTCATGTAAGTCTACATAATTAGGCAATGCTTCCAAACTAAATTATTTTTCTAAATAAGTGGCACAAAAAGAGATTTCAGAGGGAGACAACATGAGGTTAACTTCTGATTTCTTGACTAAATGTGCAACTTATTTCCTCATTAAAAAGAAAAAAAAAAGAAAAGAAAGAAAGAACACACACACGCATCCCACCAAAACCCAGTGGTTTTGACGCTTTTTGAGGAAAAGTTCCCAAGCTATTTACTATATTTAGTGGAGAAGTTGAGCACACCAGTATGTGTATTACTCCACTTGAACTATTGCACTAAACATAGAGAGTCCCTTTCTTCCCTAAAACGTTCTGGGCCACAAGCTGGATGTGTCAGCAATATAGCAGATGGGGAAAATGTATACAAGTATATTAATTTTGTGGCCCAGATTTATGCAGAACACATATTTGCACAGATTTTGTATAGGATTTTAAATCTTTTAACTCTCAATATGCTTGGAAAGGGCACAAAATGCAAGAAAAGTGCCTACAGAGAGGGGCTGCAAGGATTGCAGGCCTGCTGGTGTTGCCACGTGGCTTACTCTGCCTGCCTCAGTTTACTCACTGTAAGATATTTATAATAATGCTCCCCATCTCACAGTGACTTTGTTAAGCTTGGTTAATTAGCCCATAATTAATTAGGTTCTTAAAGCTTCCTGCACGAAAGCAGAGTTGGGCGAATAAAGTCAAAAGCAATAGAATATTGCAATTTTTTTTCTTTTTTTTTTTTTTTTTGCAAATCAGACCTGCTGATGTGCTGGCACCTACGTGGTCACAGACTTTCAGGTGAGCATTTTTCTTCACTAGAAACGTCCCCGAGACAAAAGCGTGGCTCATGCCAGCAGGGCTAAGTGTTTCTGAGAACATTCATACCAGATGTGCGCTCACGACCGCTCTGAAAAACTCTTTTCATTGTTTGCACAATGATTTGTCAACGCGTTATAACTGCTCATGAATTATTTGCCAAAGGGAAAAAAAAAAAAAAAAGAATAAATTCTCTAATGGCTGTAAAGGCTGGACTATAGGCACTTTTTAAACTACTCTAGCATTTTAGAAAATAATGCTGCCAGGTTGAGGTCGGAGTTGTGACCATATCTGGAGAAACTGGTGGTTTTTAGGAGTAAACAGGGTGAAGTCCCTGCTGTGTCCTGAGACCCCCCAAATGTAGCTCCAGTGGGCATCAGAATTGCTCATAGAGCTCAAATTTAACATATAGGTTTGTCGCAGAGCAGCCGACTCAGCAGATACTTGCTTTCTCAATTTCACTTTACTAGTACTATAAAGTAAATACTTATAATTCTAACCATTGTGTGTAAATACTCAGTATTGCAAAACTTATCCATTAGCTCTAAAGCAGAACTTTGGCACTCAGGGCAACATTAGGATTAGCACCTGGCTAATCTCTATCTAGTTGCATAGTTATCCAGATATATTTTATACTGCATGTGCATTTTTTAAATAAAAATATGTTTATACAAACTTGCTTTTCTTATCTATATCCAGATAAACTTTATGTAGATCTAGGTTGGAGACAGGTCTCCAAACTTAGATAAATAAATGTGTGAGTCAAGTCCTAAGTGCTCATTTAATGTGCAAATTTATCTTTATGTCAATGCACATGCCCATAATATGGGTCCCTATCTATTTGTTCAAATAATCATATGTTCAAAATAACATACCCAGAGGACTATAAAAATGATGTTTTATGCCCATCATCCCCAGAACTTAGGTGATTTAATGACGGATCCACGGTCGGAGTGAAAGGCAGGAAAATCCTGGTACCACTCAGGTGCAGGAAGCTAAAACACCCTCATCGAAATTCATCGTGGCTGCTATCACAAAAATGGCTTGGGTCATTAGATGAATAATCTTCATGAAGTTTTTAATGCAAGTTCCATGTAAATAATGCACAAATGGAAAGAAGTCGGAAATATTCTCTGCAGTACATTTGACCAGCTTCAGAAAAAAAAAAATCAACTGCAAAGCATGCATTTATGTAGTACCTTATTCAGTAACTCAGGAGACCGTACAGTATGCTATCTGCAGGAAAGCACTTTTTTTTCCTCCAGATGTCTCTTTTTCCTTCCAGAAGTTGCAGAGCATTGGACAAGCAGTAACAGATGATGAACACATGCATAACTACAAATGGGCAAGCTGATTGTTTTCAGAATTGGTATAAACATTTGCTCTTGGATTGAGATTTAGCCCATAGCAAATCTTTACATTCTCGTTATAAACCTCTGACAAAAAGAGCTTCTAATGAAAATGCTGACAGTGTGAAAATGTGGTTATGGTCAGGAAAACAAATGGATAAAAAGTGGCATTTTGTGGTTCCATATGTATACTTCAACAGCACGAGCCAGACTGCATCTTTACTAAGTTTACATTTCAAAGCAAAAGCTGGATGGTCACTGTTTCTCCTACCCTTTCTACTTAGGGCCCCCAAACCTATTCCTATTCCTGCTATCTCGTACGTCGTCATCCAAAAAATCCAGAGGCTGGGCTAAGAATCTCCCTGACAACTCGGCAAGAGAGGCTGCAGCTGGATTTTTATCATCTGTTTTATTTCTGATTATACAGAGGGTGGTAGCACCCAAGGGCTCTAGCCAGGACATGGCCTCACTAGAGTCATTTTCATGAAAGCATGTGAGACCTGGAAGGAAGATATATTGGAAAGAAGGAAAGTTAGAGGTTTATATATATATATATGTGTGTATGTATATATGTATATGCAGAGAAGACAACTGCATTGGGCTGCAGGATGCAAATGAGGAGGAGGAGGAAGATGACACAAGCAGGACAGGAATGGGGATTTAGGTAGTGCCAAGTGCAGTCTAGGAAGGTGATTCCCAAAGGCTAATGCTCTTCCTCCTTGTGAGGTGCAAAGAACAAATAAATAAAATAAAGAGTGAGAGGCATCTGCAAGGCTGCAGTATTTTATCCACGCTCAGACTTGACACCGTTTTGAGCTATTTTCATGAAAGAGCTGATGTAGGCAACAAGAAGGAATACAAGGTTGGGGAGTGTTTTGGATGTGCTTTATGGGAAAGAAAAGTAGAAAAGAAAAGTAGAGGTGTTCCCACATGAGAGGCAGCCTTAAAAAGCCCCAAGAAGAGCAAAACTCCGAGGAAGAACTCTGGACGCTCAAAGGATGACGCAGCACCCTACACATTATCCGCCCAATCCAATGCCATTCTGTATGCTCCAGGGTGTCTAAGAGGCCTTTGTGGGTCTGATGTTCAGAAGTAGAGTAGAATATAGGTCTGGGGAAGGTCTACAGATCTTTTACCCATGATTGAAATCTGGTTGGGATAAGTTTGGACAGCTAAAATGATCCCTGCGGGGAGCCACCATTGCACGGTGCTCAAAGGCAACCCACGAGAAGAGAGAGGACCGTTTGCTGAATATTCACCAAAGCACAAGCAAAGTACCGATCAATGGGTGATAACCCAACAGAAATGTGGGTTTATATACACAGACCATCCGAATGTTTTTTGGACAAGCCATTGAATTAGGTGCTATCTGACAGAGAGCTTATTTCTTTCTTCAACACCATCAGGGCTTACTAGGCTTGCTTTAAACTACCAGCTATGGAATAAAAGAAGAAGATAAGAAAATGCAAGATATAAAAAGTGAAAAAAAATCCCAAGTCCAAGTTCTTAAGAACCAGGAATGTCAAACAAGCTTGGGACTGATAAGCAGGAGGGAAGCAGACAGACTGACAGCACAATAAGGCATGCAGGAAAACACCCTCTTCTGAGACAGATCCTGAAGATGTTCAGGACACTCACAACCCCTTCGAACCTAAACCCAAGTCCAGCCAAATAAATCCTTGGATAGTGGGGTAGGAGCAATGATGTATGTAGTGAGATGAACAGGAGATAAATAAGAAGGGGTAAGTTATGACTGAGGATGCTGGAGGAATGGCAATGAACTGCGAGCACTTGAAGGACGCAACCCCAGGGCTCAGACGCCTCCTCCCTGCGGCCAGCGAGACTTTGCTGGTGACTCCAGCGTGACCCGAGCTCTGCCACGAGGAGACGGAGGAAACACTCGGCCCAGCAAAGGGGATACAAGAAGCGATGCTTTTGCATAAAGCAAATTAAACATAGCTGTTTGGGGAAGACCTCCAGACAGCGAGAGTGCCCATGGAGCTAGAAAACAAGGACACTGCACGTAAGGACTTCACTGCTTGCTGTGTAATGAACACAGAATTATATCATTGCAACAATACACACCCGTGGAATTTGACTCCACTTGAGGAGACGAGAGCTCTTAAGTTGCTACGCTGCAAACATTTTAATTGAACCTGGCTAATTAGAATATAGCAAGTAGTTAAAAATTATGCAATGCTTTAAAAAAATCTTTTTAATTAATTTGGAATTCTGAAGGCAAATTAGTAAATGTACAGCAATAACTTCCCATGCTTGACTCAATAAATAGACAAAATAAGATATATGTTGTCAATAGGGACACTCTGAGCAAGCATAGAAAAGTAGAAAATAATAACGTAGGGTAAGGAATAATTAATTAATTCAAGCTTCAAGATAAGATCACTGTGTCCTGCTGACCCCACATGTTAATCAGTTGATTGATTAATTGCTACAATCATAATAATTATAGGGTGTAAATTTAAATACATTTAATGATAGTTTACATTTAGAATGAAAATGTTCTTTTATGTCTGCCTATCTTTTTTATTTCTTGAATCTTGGTCTTTTTGTTGTTGTTGTTTGCCATAAACAAACCTGAAGTTTTTTTTTTTAATTAAATCTGTGTTACGAGGTAGGTTTATATTTGGCTCAGCTCATCAGCGATATTTTTTTTTGTGGTCTCCACCTTCTGTCTAATAAAAAATATGTTCCTAGATGAGAAACAATTGATTACGTGTAATAAGCAATACAACTTCATTAAAAGCTCATCCTTAAATGAAAGACCAGGAGACATAGTAATATGGCTATTGTGTAGTTATAGAGTGCCTTTATCCAAGAGGCCTTTACACAGAGTGCTGCTTCTGTCATACAAACCCAGCCTAAGGTAAAAAGCTAAAACAAATCAGCAGCACAGAAAAGTATTATACAAAGTAAACCAAAGAAAATCAAAAAAAAATCCCTAAACTTAAGAATTCTCCCCAATATGTAAATTAAAAATAAATAAATAAATAAATAAATAGAGATAGTAGAGATGGAGTATTTTCAAGATAGTGCCATTACCCAGTTCATACATAAAAAGAAAGAACAAAAAGTCCATGGGCTCTTTAGTAGGAATGGGAGAGCTGCTACCTGAACCTGCCATGGCATGAGCCAAGTCCCGATGTCACCCAGGTCACCACAAACACACCACAGCCTAAGACAACATTATGAGATTTTATCCCACCTTCAGCTTGTGATACCAGAAGAAAGAACTGGCCCCTTATATGGTATATTCCCAAAGAGCATCTCTTTCCCTCCTCTTAGCTCCACTCAGGACGAAGAATTTCAGGATGCTGGAAGCATTCAGCATGCACGTGATATGCTGATTTCTTATTATAGGCTACACAGATGAACCTGACATCTACAGCATCTTTTGATCTGTACCTTTTATCATGAAACCTAATTATGCCTTAGTACTAAAAGAAAGGCATGAGTCCCTGTATCTAGGCTGGTAGAGCTAAAATCCATTTTTCCATTAAAAGGAAGAAACAATGGGTACTTGGTTGAATCTGTTGAACATTGCTTTAAAAAATCCTTCTTAAATTACAGAACACTTAAGTGACCATGAAATCAGAACTGAGGTGTTTTGGTAGGAGTGACAGGTAGAAGTTGTATTTTATTGTACTCTACATGTCCTGTGGACAAAGAACTCCTGTTTCTATTGTTGTCAACCTGTTTAACAAGTGCTGCATGTTTGGTCCTGATTTCCACTTACATTATAAATCCTTTGTGCTTCCCTTGAAGTGGAAAGTAGCCTGAAATGGAAATTTCATTTGCTTCCACTTCAAGCTGCCTTTAAGCTGACAAAGCACAGCAAAACACCTTGGTGAAATGTGGCTCAAACTCATTTCTATTTTTAACATTTTTTTTAACGTATCGGCTTAATTTTCCTTTCACTTTTGCTATTATAGAACAAATTTTTGGAAGTCTTAGATAATGGAGTGCCTTGTAATTTTGAAAAAAAAAGCTTAAATTAAAATGTTGATAGTAACATCAGATTTCACAGCTATTTTTGATTGCACATTTATTTCTGGACATTCTAAAATATTATTTTATAGATTTGCCACTCTTTTTTTGCAGTGAGAGCTATTAAATAGGCTGTTCTGGGAAAGGTTAGAAACTGTAATATAACTATTTTAGGGAGCTATGACAGTATTTTCAAAAATACGAGCAAATTGCACTGAGTAAACAAACTTTTACAGTCTTCAAAGGGTTACCTGACCTTCTACTTCTGCAGCTTGCCTGACTCAAAGTTACAGCACTGGAGGAGATAACAGTGAAACTGTACTATAAAAATAAATTACTATCATGAATATTAAGCAACAAGGATATAATAAACATGACTGCTTACATGATTCTGATTTATTGATACTGATTTGCTAGTAAATTATCACACAAAGCCCTGATTTAAGTTGTTCAAGGAACATGTGCTAAATAAAGCTTGGTGGACACTTCCCAAAGACCTTGACATCTGACACTGAATTTGCACTTTGAGATACTTTGTGGCTGCTTCCATGGTTTGCAATGTATTTCCTTTCTCTTTGCACAGATTTTTCTTTTTCCTTCGCTACTTGGCTTCCTTAAACTGTGTCACTTAGCCTTGCACAGGTTTCAGAACTACTATCACGGAGGTTCAGCTCTGACACAGTGGAACAAATCCAGCTGCAAAATCTCCTAAAGGCTGTTCATGCTTGTTCTGTTAAATAGTGCTCACTTTGAGTCAAGAGGTTTCATTACTATATTTATGAACCTCTTGGCACCAGGAGTTGGGATTTCCCAGTGCTGAGCACTAATGCATTTTGCATCACTCCTTAGCATGGGGAACGCCGGCTCACCGGTGCGGAAGGGTTAAAGACAGCAAAACCAGGACTTTATTTCCAGATAGAAATCTTCCTTGCACATGTGCCCACTTTCCCTGTGTGTATGTGAGTTTTCTCTGACACCATCAGATAAGGGCAGGAGCAAGGAGGCTGCCACAGCTACTGCCGACCAGGAATTGCAGCCTCGGAGATCTCTCGGCATTAACAGCCTATACTCCCAATCAGATATTTGTTATCCAAATTGATGGAAAGTATCCCATCTGAAAATAGGATTATTCCCCTTTAAATTTAAAGGCTGCTTTGTGCTTATGTGGCTTATATCACTTCATGACATGGTGTGTTATGTCAAACCTAAGATTATTTTTGGAGATTTCTGAGACAGAATCTACTTCATTTTGCCTGTCATCAGCCTAAAGCATGTGCCAAAAGACCCCTTTTCTGAGGCAGTGATTCACAAATACCATCTGAACTAAAGGACAGCTACAGCTTCAAAGCAAAAACACATATCTTGGATCAGATTCTACTAACATTTCATAAAGTGGTTACTCTTACAGGTTTTGAGACATCTCTGTAGAGGATTTATATCCACACGGTGGGCTATTTTTTTTTTTTGTAACATGTTAACGCACTTCAAATTGCAAGTGGGAGCATGGAGAAACAAGGAAGGACTTGATGATCTTGAAGGTCTTTTCCAACCATAACGATTCTCTGAAGGATTTCAGACACGGAGCGTAGGTTGGTGCTGGGTGAACGTGAGGCTGCAGTTGCAAATCAAACAGGAGCAAAGGAAAATGCCCTTCTAAAAGTGGCACTTGACCGCCCAGGGTTGGAGCTGTGGAAGCGTATATAACCCTGCCTGCTGGGCAACCCTCCTCGCTTCTCCCTTTTCGTTTTTGTTTGCTAGAAAAGAAGGAAAAGAGAAAGGCAGGGGAAGCGCCTCCAGCTTACAGGCTTCCTCCGCTCAGCCTGGGAACGTGCGGGGCCACCAAGGCCATCGTGTCCTCTTGTTGTCTGCTTTCCAGGGACACTCGTAGTGAGTGCTGGTAAAAACCACACCACGCAACCACGTTTGGGGTGTTCAGGAGCAAACGAGCCAAACTGCGAGTTTTCGGTGAACTTGACTGATCTGACCATCCCAAGCAATTAAAGCTTTGAGATACTTGGTTAAATTAGTGCTTTAATGTAATAGTATTCTGCCTGAGCCAAAAGGGTTAATGGGGCAACAGGTTTTGTGCAGAAGGGAGTCAAAGGGAGTAGTTTGACTTTCCAGGAAGCAAGATGGACCTCATTTCACTTCGAAACTGTCAACATTTCATATTTGATACCTACGCTACAAGCATAGAGACAGGAATGTCTCCACATCTAAGGAAACATCCCTAAAAAGAAAAGTTCAACGAACCTTGTGTGGATGAGATTGCCTCTGTACAAGCTCACTGACAACCATTTAGAAGAGGAGGACTTGCCACACTCCTCATTTCTTCCCTTCCCACACTATTTCTTACTTGACTCCTCTTGGTCACTGTTATGTGGCACAGCTGGTGCAGCACAGCTGCTGAAGATGCTTTTCCTTAACCACATTACCCAGGTCTCCAGCCCTACTTTTTCACAATTTGTGTCCCTCCAGAGACATCATAAATCACATTACCTTTGAACTCTGGCCCAGCCTTGGTAGGAATACCGGCCTCCCCTCACATTTAGACATCATCCTTTCCTCAAGTATTTTAGTTTGTCATCATCCCACCAGTGGGGAACACAGATCTAGTCAAAAAGGCACTTTAAGGGAAAGGATTTTTAAAGCTTTTTTTTTTTTTTTTTTCCTTTTCATTTCTTTCTCTATAGCATTTTCAGACCATGTCTAGAACAACATTTCTAGAAAAAAAAAAGTTGTTGTAATTCCCCTGGGCTGATTCTTGCTCTCAGGCAGCAAAGGTACACTTAGAGCTTTCTCTGAACTATTCAATTGTACTTTTACATGATTTTCAACCAAAGATTTGTCATGGTCCTAAGTGCAAAGGATGAAATTATGCATTTTCTTCTAGCTCATTTAATGCATTGTTATTAAGGCTCTTTTCTGAAGCTGTAAAGAGGTCTTCTCTGATGCCCTGTTGCTAGATACACTCTTCCCCTGTATAGAATAATATTTTATAAATCTCGGAGGTAGTGCTGTCCAGACTCATCAAAGCACACTAACCAGGGTAGACATTGCCTGATGAAGACTCCCCCAGTGTCAGAAGCTCTTTGGCCATTTGATCAGAGCACTTCAGTGCTGGAGATGTCTCAGTGATGTATATTGTCCCTGGAGGGATGCTATTGCTACTATGGACGATCGCCATTTCAATTTTTCAAGGGCCAAATCCAACTGAAGTCTTCAGGAGCCACAAAAATTTTCATTGGGCCTCAGCTGCATAATACTCAGCTGTGTCCAAAGATCATGCTTACTTATTTTACTGTTTTGTTTGTTTGTTTTTCATTTTCCATGTCCTTCCATAAGTTATGTAGTAAGCATCAATTCCTTCTGCAAGGCTAACATAACTTCCTTTATTTCCTCTGCTTCTTTTATACTAACCCAATCTCAAATCCTTAAATCTGCTGCTCTCTTTGCTTCTGCCCTTTCCTTTCCCTCCAAAAACTCTCCAGACCATGAGCGCAAACCACAGCCTTGGCCCAGTGTTGGCTCCCAACTTGCTTGCAAGCCCCAGTTTCAAAGTCCTGGACCTACCATGTCCAGGGAAGTTCTTCCTGCAAAAGGTTCTCACGGAGCAGATTACTGCAGACTCAGATCCTATAATTTACTGCGTAAGCGTTAAACCATTCATATCACAAACACCTGTGCAAGCCAGTTGGCCTAGTCAATTCTTGTTTAACATTTAATTATGAATATAATTAGCATGAGTTAAGAGACAGGCCAGGCATCTGCAATAAAATTTCTACTATGCTAAAAAAAATTATTACTATCATAACAAAACAAAACAAAAACCTACTAAATTGGGGAATACATCCCTGCTGAACAAACTTTTACATGACAGCAAAAGGCAAGTATTTTTGGCTTTTTCATTTGATTTGATGATAATTTTAAAAGTTCTACCATATTTCTAAGCCCAAGTTATAGTGTTTTTTTTTGGTCATTGTTGCTATTCCTGTAATTTCAAGGCAATTTTCATCATTGGTAGTGTAGCAATTCTTGCAGTAAAGTTCCTCTGTTTCCCCTGTCTTCCTCAAAAGCTGAATTACCTGATTCGATGGTGCTACTAAAACACTGTTTTAGGTAGACTTTATGGAGGAATAAACTGAAAATGCTTGATCCTGTGCGCAGGTAGAAAATTCTATTTGCAGTGCAACAAAATTGTGTTTTAACTAACGAAAAGGATTAACAAATATAGCAAATATGGTAACAGATCTCTTTCTGAAGATATATTCAGAAATCAAATTCAATCTAAAATCTCATTTCATATGGACAACTGCTATCTCGGCTTCCTTCACATTCACATCTAGGTTTTCTCTTCATTTCCCTTCTAACTTAGTTAAAACTTTCTGTGTGAAAAAAAAAAAGAGGAAAGAAATGTTATAGCTGCTAATTTTCTTTGCAGTAGCCCTTATCTCTAAGCACGTTAGGCTATTTTCCACCTCAAAAGGCAAATCTATTCATAGACTTGCCCTCCAAAAGTTTTTATCCTTTTTTTTCCCCTAAAACACTTGCTTCTAGACCTGGGAAGATCTATTTAAAATGCCGTTGAACAGAAACACTTTGCAACTGCGAAGAGAAGGTCATTGAAAGAGAGCTAGGAGGTTACTGGGGCATGTTGTTCCTTAACACCCTTTGGGAACAAAAAACCTGGAATGAACCTCTTTAGTCACCAGTTTGCTGCTCTTACAAATCCATCAGATTCCCTCAATGCAGGTGTGCTTTCTTACTCCCCTTGGCTGGTGTGGAGACCTTTCTGGAATCACTTAATGTATGGAAATGCTACAACTTCATATTCAGTTTATAGACATCTCTTCTTGTGTTCCCTAGCTTAAACCACCCTTTTTCATCTGCCTTATTTTTGTCCTTATTGGAAAAAGGGAGGTAGCAGTTTTCAACCTCTACTCAAAATGCCTAGTACCACTTCTTCCACGATCTCTAATCATCTCTAATATCCCCTCCTAGATGAGCTCTGTTGTGCTTGAGAGTTTGCATACATCAACACATGTGCATTCATATGTTTACATGGATATTTACATGGCTATTCCTGCAATTATGTTACCCACAAAATTATTCCTTTTTTTAAAGGAAGTTGCACTTTGAAAAGTTGCACTTCAGCTTTCGAATACTTCTTGTTTCTACTTTTTATTATTATTGTTGTTGTTATTATTAATTTCACTCTGTTCACACTTTGTTTGGCCTTGCACCTTCTTCTGATGTTTCGATTCAACCGAAAAGGTACTAATATAGCTACCTTTTATGTCCAGTATACTGTGGTGACCTTGGTTTTGGTTACAAATCCTTGTGTTCACATAAAACTGAGGTTTTTCTGATGCCATGCCAAGCTTCAAAGCTTCCTTGGACAAGTAAATGGAGAATAGGAGAATCATTTCAGTAACAGGCTCACCAACTGTGAAACTGAAAGCAGTTTGATTAGGAATTGAAGCCTACAGATTGAGATTATGACAGAAATTTAAATAATGCCAGAGACTGATAAGATTTGGTTTCTCAGGAACCTATTACGTGATGATGTTAAGAGACTGTCATGGATTTCTTACAGTGCAATATGCTGACTTGTCTTTCCAAGACAAGTTGGCCTTGAGCCTTGTTCTTTGTAAGCCTCAAGTGAGGTTTCTTTAGATGTCTTTTGAAAATTTCTTTAGACATCTTTTATAACTTTCCACCAAGATGATACAAGGATGTTATGACTGTCAGAATAAATGAATGTATTTCCTTCATTTCTGTTTCCCAGCTACTATTTTCATAACACTGCATAGTGGTTCAAAGCAGGTCCTTGTTACACTATGTTTTCCACCAAAGTGGCTCTGCTCTTCCACTGTGATTCTGTACTGAAGACTACATTTGTCTATTGTCTCCTGACACAGTTTTTCTCCTGATTTTACTGAAGACAGCTCCATGCAGCTCCTCAACATCTGCATTGCTCGGTGCAAATTTTGCCATGGACTGCAAAAGACTGAAGGGTGCTCATTGTCCAGACAGTGCCTTGGACCTAGGTTTCTGAAACACCTTGTCCTGGACCACTTAGGCAGCAGACTCTAAGACCTTTGGAGCCAAAACAGAGCCCAGGCTCAGAGTAAACCTTTATAGGGAGGACAACAACCATGGCGAGGAAGACAACTGACTCACATGGAGAGGACTGTGAACTTCTCCTTCTGTTGTACCTTTTATGGTCTCAGAAACACAAGTCTCCTGTTCTAATCAAGGAAGAGTTTACTAGTCCACGGTGCCTTTCCAAGTCTATGATGGGAATGTGACCCTATGGAAGTCAAAAAGTGAAAGCCCCATTGGCATCACTGAAATGAGAATTTTGCTCTAGTTACTTAAAGAGCAAAGTGAGACTGAGCTACAGCTTTTGCAAACTGTCAGGCAAGTGTTGCAAAACACCTATTCTATAGCTGTTGAAAACAGGTGATTTATCTTACTGCTTTCTTATGTTACCACTGTGTTTTGCAAGACCATGACTTTGTGGATTTTGTCAGACAGGACCCGTGAAGACCAGTATCTCATCTAGGCAAAACTGTAATGAATTTTAATTCGAACATCTTTCAGTAACCAAAAAAAGTTACAAAACTCTATCATGTTCAAGATCCTAAAAAAAAATCTCCTTCAGTTTCTATATTAAAAGGTAACACAAGCCATGATAAGATTGATAGTAATGACATTGTAAATTCTGCTTAGCATGCACAAGGAGACCCTAATTGATATATTGAAAGGATATGTGTGAAATCAGTTGAAAAAAAGTGTTAATGGTCCATCAGAGAAACCAAAGGAAAAAAAAAGATCCAGATCTTAAAAAAATAAAAATGATATGAGTACCTAACGTGGGTCTTAGGTAGTATCTAGACACTTAAAATTGCCATTATAATTCTGAAAAAAATATTCAACCACCATATAACCCTTAAGGTGCACAAGCTAATTAGATGGCGCAATTGTGATCTTGGAATCTTATTGGGACCTTAGGTATCTTATATTAGGTTTTGGATTGTACTTGGAAGCTTGAAAGTTAGCTTTTGCAAAGCTAATTAATACAATTAAGTTGTATTAATCCTTCTCCTTTTTTTTGAAGCAACGTCTTGTATTAAAAGTCAAGGACTTGAATTTGGCCTTCCAAGCTAGGGACAGATGTTTCCGCTTCGGAAACTTCTTTCTAATCCTTCATGGAATTAAGTTTTTTTTTTGTTTTGGGTTTTTTTGCAACTATGATTGGAGAGATACACTATTTATACACTATTCTCCATCAGAAAATATCTGGGAGTACTATTCAGTATTTGAAAAGATATCAAGCAACAGTCTGAGAGTAAATGTTGCTCAGGTTCCTCTGATCTTGCAGACAAGCAGTGGAACCATTTGTGGTTCTAAGTAATTTAAGTGTGGTTGAACCTGACTTCACAGAGCATTTGGGCATGCTTTACAAGTATATATTCCATCAAAAATGACTTGCTGCTAATATACCAGACAAAGTCCCAGAAAAACCTGCTTTCCATGGTAAAGAACAAAATTAGTATTGCGTCAGAGGTCTTGTGGCCTTCCATTTACCATTTATAAATTCTACAGGATAAACTATATGGACAGTAATTATCCTATTTGAGCCAGGCAAGCAAATTTGAAAGAATCTATAATATCCTGAGTTATTCTCTTATATCATGGTCATATCTAAATTGTTCTAATATTACGGGCAATTCTAGAGTCATTTAGCCAGGATATTGAAGGTAGAGATCAAACATTTTGACTAATACACAGTCCTGTACGTTCTGTTCCTAGGCACACAACAGCTGATGCTAAATAAAGAGGCTTCATCCAGGAAAAGTAATACACATAAGTTTGCTTTGGAATTTTTCACATAATCTTTTAAATAGCATTACATAAGGAGTCCCTGTGCTTACTTGTTTCTCTGGAATTTCTAGATACATGGCAAGAAATATGACTGACAAATTTTTACTGCCCACTACAGATGGGTTCTTAGAACAGTTCATCCTCCTTACCAAATGTAGGGCTCCAAACGGGCAGTGGAACAGGGATGTGATAATCATGACTGTATGGGGATGGCTAAATTAGCCTTTTTTTCCCCACCAGTCTCTTAGTTGCCTTATTTCTGGTATTACTAACCACTCTTTTTAACTATCCTGCACACCCATCTACAGTATGCTAATATGACCCATTTTGGAAAAAAAGAGGGAAGAGATGGAGGTACAAGGGCCTCTTTTTGTAATATCCTGAGGCAGAGGAGAGTCCAGGAAGGAGATTAGCTAGCAAGCCAGCATTGACCAGGCAAAGCAGCAAACAGAAGTTAATCAAAGAATCAGCTACTCTGGTAACGATACTGAAGACAAGAGATATTCCACTACAGCTCAGGAGTCCTATTAACATGTAGAGGAGATCATTGAAAACACCTAATTGTTGTTTATAGACACTTTTTAAGTAGAGTTGATCAGAATGTGGACTTGTAGGTACTATGGCAGTAAAGGCCAGACAAAGAGAAGATCGATTGGAATTTATAGATTATATTAAGCAGCTGATTAGGTAGAAATCGCCCTGATGTGCAGTAAAGAAAACCACTGGAATTTGACATTTGAAATAGTGAAAAAAGTCTTAGAGTTCTAGTATTCCTTTGTAGTAATAAACTGCCTTAAAATCCCTCTATAAATGACTGCTCATTAGTCTATCAATGTGCATAATGATTCTCAAAATCATAATAAGAATTAATAATAGTTCAAATAGCAGAAAGGGACATTAATTTTTCACACATGAATATTAATGCTTCAGTAGAGAGTGTCTTCACAACATGCTTTCAAACTCGAATTCACAAGTCTATTGCCAGTTACCTCTTATTTTTGCCACCAAAAATCTCCCCACTGAGCGACCAGAAGATTTCACATTGCCTTAGCTGGGAAGCTAGCACAGAGGGTGAGAACAGAAGATAGCAGGAAGGATGAGATCACGGTGTCATGATAGTGTTCTTTAGAACACAGTATTGTTTGCTTAACCAACGCTTACACCAAAAGGCAATGAAAAGCAGTGATAAGGGGGAAGAAAGACTATATTTAGCCCCAGAAGACCAGTACAATGGTGGATTATCAGAAAGATAAAGGTGGGAGGATATGGAATAAAACACTCAACTGCAGAATAATGTGCATGAGATGAGAAGTGAACAGCAGGCCAGATGTTCTCCATGAACTGACCACCTCCACTAAAGGCACCACATCTCCTTCCCTCCAAGAGAACATCACATATGGATGGAGAACCATTCGAAGGGCAGGCCCAGACCACAGGGCTTCAAAAGAGCTTCTCATGCCAGGGCAGCACAGAAGTTCAAGCTGAATAGTAAGAAATACTTCACTGTTTTTCCCCTCTTAGCACTGTAGACTATGAGATAGGAACTTAAACTCAAAGGAGAATGTTCTTGTTCTAGTTTCCTCATGCCTTGAAAGGAGAAGAGAATGAGCTGACAAGAGCAAACTTTTAAGTTAACGTGTTTCATTATATTACGTTGTATATTTAAATACACGACATCTCTAAATAACTGAGAAGGGAAGGATCTTGTGAGGCGCATTTAACTTCATTTTATCTGATGCTGGTCTTGAAAAGCTTTAGTCAAACTAAAGACTCTTATGAATACAAAATCAAAGTGAGCAGTACATTAAGGGTTTCACATTCTGTGACAGCTGCGCATGTGCACTCACAGCTCTCATTAACAGCAATGGCAAATATGCATGCCCGTCATTCAGAAAACAGATCTCTAAGTTCTTTACTGGTTTCTTTCCTGGAGATTTTCTCTACTGGACCTTTAATTAGGCTCCTACTAGGCTTTTTCCCTTCAACCTACCCCCTCCCCGCCACACATGTACCTTTTTAAGGGGAATAGACCCCAAGTTACTGTGCTTTTTTAGGCAAGTTTTTCCAAGCAGCTATAGTTCTGCAAAATGCACCTGACAATAACACAGCGATGGTTTGCAGCATGCAAGCCATAGAGACACATAATAGAATAAATGCCTAGCACTTTGAAAATACTTTTACTGCCTGCAAACTTAAAAAACAATAGAGCAGAGGTAAGTATGAAAATGAGAACATGACTGTTCTTGCATTCTTTTTATGATCACTGTAAGGCAAGAGCCTACAACCTCGTGGAACAAAACACACGCATTTCATTCTGATTAACATAAAGACAGCCCCTTCAAACATGATTCACAATTACTAGTCTCTCTCTTGTGTTTGGGGATATATGGATTATCAGCCTAGTATATTTTGAATACATACACATTTTAATTTCTTTCCGAAACCATTTTAGGCACTAAAGTTCAAATCGTATATATAATATTTATAGACCAATAATTTGATATGTTTTATAGTTAAATATCTAAATGCTACAGGAGATAAAAGGCAATCAAAAACAATAAAAAGACAGGATTATGGATAATGGAAGCTAAATCAGATTTGAGATGCCTCTGTTCCTCTATTTTTAAGTTTATTATTATTTTTATATAACAGGCTATTTCACTAGCTTCTACTGTATCTGATGTACTTACTTATCGCCTCCACAAACTGTTCAAAGAAGCAGTATGGGAACAGCGGCTCAGGCAGCTCTCTGAAAAACATCTTGAGTGCTCCGGTGACAACGTGGATGTCCTCCCACTGGCTGTCGTCCAAATTCAGCTTCTCTTCTGGGAAAACACGAGGAGAAATGGAACAACTGGTTTTAATGAAACAATTACAAGACACTAATTATTATGTTAATGTTTGCCTACTATCATCAGCAACCGTTAACAGCCTTCTGCACCTAGAGGTTTGGTGCTGTGCATGTTTTTTTTTCCTTCCTTTTTTTTTTTTTCCTTTTTTTTTTCTCCTGTAGGAAGGGAGCGTTTTCAATGGAATACCATCTGTAGGAATGCAGCGAACAAAAAAACAAGAGGCACAAAGAGACGGCACCATTGACACAGGATGTCAGATACGTTTATTCCCGTCATGCATCAGGAGGAAAATTAGCATCCCGGCTCAACATGATTCAAAGCTATTTGGTTTTGAGGCCGAGGGGCTAAGAGTTGCCAACGATGGCCGGCTCAAGGGACCGGCCTAAAGGCCTTGCCGAGCCAACAGGAGACATATGCTAAACATGGCAATAGAAAATGAGTTATTGCTTTACATGTGTTAGCCTTGCTATGTACAAGGGAATAATGGGTAACGCTTTTCTCCTTTTTTTCGCCTGAATGTAATGTCAGCAAGGAATAGAGTGCTGTGAGAGAAAGGATATTAATTCCTTCGTACTGCTTCAAAAATATTTTGTTTGGTTTTCATCTCTGGGAGGAAGATTTGCCCAGCAACAATATTAGACAGACCCCTGTTGGCCTACCTAGGCTATGCAAAGCTGTCAAAAATGATAACACGCGGAAGACAAACCACAAGTGCTTACAAAACTGTTTTGCAAACAAAAAAAAATGTTTTCTTTGAAGCTTGGCTGAGCTAAGGAATTTAAATATAAAAGAAACTAAGTGCTAAAATAGAGTTTCTAATAAAAATAAGGCAAGATTGGCCGATTATTCTATTCTTCTTTGTCTTTTCTATTCTGATAGCATGATACTATTAGAATGCAGAAAGCAATGGGATCAAAATCCACTCTGGGAAAGTGTAAATCTTTATTAGTCCAAATCAAAAGGATGCACGCTTTCTACAAATTCTGTTATTCCTAAAATGAATTTTGAGTTTATATGTGTGTGATATAATTTTCACTTTTAGAAAATTCAGATTGAATTCAAACCAGGAGCCGACCATGAACACTACTGAGAAAAAAATAATTTGAAGCAACAAAATCCTGGAAGGTTTCACTAAAAGTCACTGAAATTTGGTGCTTAGTTTTCAAGAGCAGCCTCTTTACTGAGCTGCCATTAAACAGAATGGGGAAATCCTTGGAGTCGCATGGAACCTGCGACGCCAGGTCTGTTAATGAGAAAGTCTTCTCACCATGGAGGTCACTTCTGGGCAGAAAATCTTACCCGAAACGGAGTTTGCTTTGAAGTCTAACTGTTATAAAATGCTTTTCAAATATCTGGATTTGGGGAATGTAGACAAATAATGGAATGGGCCCAGTTCCTGAACTGGGAGCAACGGGACACGAGGCTGGAACAAAGGCACGCTTGTGCATTTTGCCTAGTTGACTTGCTCGCTTCTTCGCTTGCAAGCTTCTTTTTTCTTTCTTTTTTCCTCCCCCATTGAATTACCTCAATCAAAAAAGTACTGATTTGATCTCTTAGCAGAGGGGATCTTCTTTTAGACTCTGAGATCATATTTGATTGATCGTATTTCAACAATTAGCCTTTTATTTTGCCACACACCATTGAACTAGATCGACAGCGTCTTAGCGGGCCAGCTTTAAACAGTCAACTGTTAACAATAGCATCAAAAAGAGAGACCTGATGGGGTTTACTGTCACTTTAAAGAACAGGGTGGGTTTTCACATTGTTGAAATCTGTCAGATATTTTGAAATGTCCCTCTCACTATGGTGCCACACCCCCTGCGTGCCCTTATAATAAAATTGGTTTTACTCCTGATTAAATCATTTTCTCCCTACCCACTACCATACTTCTCATAATGGACCTGTGTGCTCTACAGCTGGTGTTCTTCCCATGGTACCAATTCTTACTTTATCTTTTAAGCACTTTGCTGCTAAGATCTCATGCAGAGTGCTTATGTTTTGTTAAGAGCTTCATTCTTAGAGAAATAGCTTAACACATGTTCTAAAAATGTTGTACAACTTATTGCTTAAAACACATTTAGAAAATGTATAAGTACTGTAGCTTTGGCACAGAACTTTAAGTAGAAACCTTAAAAAAAAAAAAAAAAACACATACAACTTGTTTTTGCCATGCATTTGTCTTAAATGTCTAAAGTGGAAAGCCTGACTTCTAAGGCTTTGCAGAGACTTTTCTTACCAGATTTTTGCACCATTTCCAGCTCTTCAAGGAAACGTGTTAGGAATGTATCATCGTGAAAGCACAGGGTGTCAATTTCCCCTCTAGCAATAAGAGATTTTTCAAAAATGTTTGCTAGGAGGAACAAATGCCAAGTCAAAAAAAAAAAAAAAAAAAAAAAAAAAAAAAAAAGAAAATGCAAGTCCATTTGCCGCAAGGTCCTTCGTTGGCTCCCGCTGGCTGCAGGCACACACATATCCTGGCCATAGTGCCATAAACAAACATGCACACATGCACGCTCATTTATTTCAGATGAGCTCTTTTAGCTTTACTTGGGCATTTTAAATTTGGGGGCGTTTTGCTTACATAAAGCTTAAGTCCCAAATCTGGTATTTCAATTTGCCAGTCAAGGACAGTGCTCAATCAAGAAACACTGAATCTGGAAAGATGGTCAGAAATCTCACAGTCCTAAAAATTTGCTTTAACTTGTCAGTAGCATTTGATTAGTTCAACCATCCCTGCCAGTTGATATCATATATCTGAGATAGAGACACAGATATGCCTAGAAAATCCCCTAAAATTTATGCTAATACGCAGGATGAAAATATAAGGACCACATTAAAGAAAAAAAAATAGCGGGGCACCTGTCAAGGTTATTAGTTTAAAAAAAAAAGCATGACATATAATACAGTGGTGAAGGGAGTGTGGCTTTTACTGTGCTATTACTATCAGAGTAGTTCTTAGTACACCAGCCTGTCCTGTAGTTGCATCTTTTGCAGTAGAACTGGAGTTTGTGTCTCATTTGTGCATGACACCATAAGGTTCTTCTCCTTTAATACGGCAAAAAGATAGTTAGTGATCAACTGAAAAAAAAAAAAGAAAGAAAGAAAAAAAGAAAATCAATCAAGGCAGTATAGAGAGCTCAGTTCTGCGAGAGAATGATTTGTCTAACCACATGCCCTGCCCTGTATGTAGAACTCGCCTCTGGAAGCAAAATGCAGTCATTTGAGACTACTACTATTTTTTTTTTTTTTTTGGTTGTTTTCTCTTTTAAGATAATTTATATAACTGGTTCCCCAGCTATGTATTGTCCTCAGCCCACGCTGCTTTTAAATCCCGGAGCACCACACTCTGACGTCCTAATTCACATTAGATATTGTATCTTCTTGCAAGTGCTCCCATGGATTGTCTTGAATCCCACTGAAAGCAATTTCCAGCAAATGCAGTTCTCAGAACCTGGCCTATGCTATGCAGACTCTGCTCTCAAGGAACAGAAATCACCTCTTTCACAAGAATTAAACAGATTCAGACTATCTTTTATGGGTGGTCTTCCCTGATGCCACACAGTAGGAAGAACTAGCACAACATTGGTAAGGTCCTTGCATGGACTGGTTGACGAAGTGAGTTGAAGAGATAAAGAACAAACCTATATAAAAATCTCAGATGTCTGTGATAAAGATCCGTAAGATAAATCTTAGGGAAGTCAATCCTACCCAAAGAGATAACATGGAGAGGGAGAATATAAAACAGATTGCTCAGTAAATGATATAAAGATGACAATGATAGATGATGACAGAGAGAGGAAGGGTCTAGGACAGGTATGCAACCAAAAGGGGAGAAAACACAGAAGCAAAAGAGAAAAGAGAAAGAGAATTGTTGGGTAATACTGACCCACAGCTGTGATATTTGGTACCAGGGGTCACTGTTCCCAAGGATGGTTGTATAGGAGCAGAGGCCACCAAGATTTTGTTCCAACCTCAGACCAAGGGAACATCTCACTCTCTGACTGAGCTACTCTCGCATTTTCAGGAGAGGTTATTATCTACTTTTACGTACAAAAAAGCAAAACCAGAGCTCTTATTCAGTATTTTTCTTTCAAAATCATGAGATATATCCTACTGACCCTCATTCTGGCTAAATCTGTTTGCTCACATCCATGTCTTTATGGTTCCCTGCGCACGCAGCAGAGTCACGAGGGCTGTGCTCTGAGACACGACAGCCGTCACGCTGCATCCCCCTCTAAAGCCTGGGCATTCGGGGACCAAGGCTCAGTCCCAGGGCTCTGCTGCACGAAGCCTCCAAGCGCCGGAGCCTCCAGCCCTAGAGGCTAGCCCATATTCACAGGGAGATCTCCCTCCGAGAAAGCCCAGCACAGCAGTATTTACTAATTCCCTCTATTTCTCTCACATCAAAGTCTTAACAGAAAAAAAAAATGAGAGTACACAATGCATTCCCAGTTGACTAAAAGCTTGGGAAACTTGCTGGACTTGCACATCCCAATAGGCAGTTTAGTAGCGAGAGCTCCAAAACAGAGCCTGTGGTTGAAGGAGAGAAAGAAAAGCCCTCTTGCACCATACTGAGAAACGACAAAGTGTCAAATGTCATTCCTCTTCTCTCCCAAACTTAAAGACACCTCTTTTGTACAGATACACTCTTCAAAATAGTTTGCAGGTCTCTTATGCTCTTCAATGGTAAAGAGAGAAAAAGACTCGAGCACAACCGCTTCACTTGCTGCGTCCTCAGCACGCTCCTTCACCACTATATGCTTTCTATACTATACAAATATTAACTCGTACAGAGATAGGGATGTGTGCCCAATAGCTGTGCACACATTTTAAAGGCATAGCTTCTCCAGTGAGTAAATTCCAAGAGACAGCAACCTCCTGACCACCCTGGGACAACAGGACCGCAAAAACTATTGTAAAGGGTTGCTACAGCGAAGCAAACCCTTCCTTTCAACATGATCACACTCAATTTCAAGCAGTAATCGGATGCAGAGATGTCTGGAGGTGCCTGGGTGATGAGGGGCTGGGAGGTGGTGAAGGCTGTTTCTTCCTCTCTCCCTTGCGAGGTTTGGGAGATCCCCAGTCCTGCCTGCGACTGATGCGTGGTCCTTGGCTTCCAAGAATATCTAAGCAAATCAAAGGCTTTGAAAATGTCAGCTGAGCAAAACATTGGAGTTTATTTACAATGTATTTTTGGGCGGCTCAATCCATCCAATGCTACTGTTGAGGGATTATCAGGGATACAGTGAGCAAAACAAAACCTGCATTTGTTACTCCTTCTGCGGTGAGGAAAATGGAATGCCCTTTGAACAGAAAATTTAAGCCAGGATCTTAGCATGTCTGAGCATTTGTTTATTATTAGAGTGCCCATTATCCTGGTGTCTAGGCACAAATTACTGAGGAACTTGAACTAAAAAGCAAAATGTCTCGATATGCACCCAGAGTGCTGTTTATTCCACTTCCCTGAAATGACAGTTCGCTGACCTGAGGGCATGGTGGAACAACCAAGTACTGCTAACTTAAATCTCAATGTGTTCCAGAAAAATAAAAGATTTCTGTGCTCAGGCACACTGGGTCATATTCATCCTCAGCGTAATTCCGCAGAAGTCCGTGGAGTGGAAGAGGGATGAACTACCTCATTGTTCCTATGAAAAAGATCCAGTATATTCCAGCAGTTTAGGAATGGTAGCCCACGAAAACAAGCAAAGGAGCTCAAGGGCTTGGAGATATGGCCAGCTAGTGACTCCATTACATCAAGAAAAAGCTTCTACTCCATTAACTGCTGTTGGAAGCACAAAAATATATAGTGGTCCTGGAAAACTCCAGTTGGTGCCCAGAACCAAGTCACATCACTATTTCTTTAAACACCTCTTGCTGCAAATACTTGCTGCAGGGTTAGACAACAGGTTCCTGCAGTTTGTAACATAACGTTTGCTATCACTGTGATTTGAGGCAATAATTACTGTAATAGGTTTATAATTACAAGTACTTTTAAAACTCATTAAATTAAGCTGAATGGACGATTCCATATAGGGGGAGGACTTCAAATATAAAATATTTCCCCCCGTACAGCTGAAAGGTCCCCAAGAATAAACCCCACATTTCAACACATTTCTGTAAATCGTTTGGAAGTGAAGCATGGGTTTGGACAGGCAGTATCAGCTCTCTGACCTCAGTGTTTGAAACTGCAGGGCCAAATCTTTCCTTCTCTCAGGGTGAAGGAAATACTGAGGTAGCTCAAGGGGTTTGAAGAAACGGGCTAGGAAATAGTGCCCTGCAGGACGCCAAGGATGCCCCTTGTCCTGCTGGGTACCGCAGAGCATCTCCGAAGGGTGAGCTCACGCTCTCCTCCTGGCCTCAAGACAGCTCAAGGGCAAGGACAAAGCGCTACGAAGAACTTCTGCCGCTCGTAAAAACAAAATCGCTGTGCTCAGTGAAAACTACATTTATTTTTAAATTCTCTGATTCTTTTATTTTTTAAGGTACCATAACTTCAGCTTCTTCACAGTATCCAAAGTGCAGTTTACTTTGGTTTCCTTTCTGCTTATATTCTCCCCTCCATCATTCAATACCAGACTAATGTCCTGCCCATTCCTCTGTGTCACTAATGGACTTTATTCTGATTTCTAGGTGGTTCTTAGTATTTCTATTTCATATACTCAGGCTGCAGAGCACAAATATCAAATACTTTCTTAGAAAAAAATTATTTTTCATGATACATTTTACTATTCAAAGGCAAATGTCCATTCTGAATTCTGCTTTCCACTTGATCTTCCTCACTTAGTGCTACCTTTTCTGTACACATATTAGTCAAAGTAAATATCTCCCTTTGACTTCAAATCTGGTTTTCATATTTTTCTGTTATGTAATAGCTCTCTGGTAAATGCCTCTGCAATCTAATTTTTTTTTTTTTTTTGCTTTTGTCATTTACAGTCAGGTCTGTAACAGAATCACACGTATCGGCATCCCTAAATCTATATTTTAAACAAATGGAAAACTCTCACGATCCCCACAGAGGGGACTGGACAATGACTCTCTGTCCTGGATTCATACATCAAAAATATGTTCATACTCCTATCTTTTTTAATTGTGCTAGTAACTCAGAATGCTTTAGGATTCTGACATATAGTTCTTCTGTTCTTCCCCTTCTCGCTGTTTCTAACACTGCTTCTATTTCCATGCTCATCAAAAGCCTTTTCATAGTCCAAAAATCTGTACACAATGTTTTGTAATATTTGGCAGACTTATCTGAAACCTAATTCACTGCCTTCTTGTGATTCATGGCCATAAATTATTTCATATGTAATGAACCCCAAAGGGTAAAAAATCCTTTGTATTAAATTTCAACCATATGATTTAAGGGCAGGGGGGAAGACACTCTTTGAGACACTCTGTAAAGAACTGACCTCACTATATTGTCTAGTGTGTTGTCCCCACAAATGGTATCTCAACATTATTTAGTAAATAGGAGACGTCAAAATCCTACAAGTAAAAACACTTATGCCTAACTTGGGGTTAATAATTCAAAAGAAACAAAAAATACAAAAATGTGTAGCCCTAGTCTATTCAATCGGGTCTGTCTCCCATGATTGTTAAATTAAGAGATTATGTAAGAAAACTTCTCAAAAATCAAGAGTATGTAAGAAAACTCCTCAAATCTCACCTAAGCCTTGGTTATTGCACATATCCCAATATATTACTGGGACTGACCCCACTAAAAATAAGCTTGTGCCTCAGTGAGTGAGTTTCAATAATCAAAGGAAATAATTAACAAAACAATAAAGATTGTTATGACTTCCTTTATGTAAATGACTTCCAAATGTAAATAGATCAAAGCTTGAGCTAAAATTAAGCAATTCCCCTTGTCCACTTACTGTACTAAAAAGAAATATATATATATAGTTTGTTTACAGTTAAAAGGATTATCAATGGATTACTAGTTCGTTGTAGTATTAGAAAAATAAAAATACAAACTTGATCCCCAAAAGATTACTCTTATTTTATTACCATGTTTATTTTAATGGGATTATTCATAAAAGTAAAGATGTGAGTATAAATCTCTGTTCTCACACATGAGTGTGTAGAGTGCCCAGACAAACCTACAACAAATTTTGATTTTTTTTTTTTTAATAAAAGAGTTCTTTGAAATAGACCTGCTGAAAGAAATATTCTTACATGAAATCAGGTATATACAAGCCCTGTATACGCCAAGGACAAAACACTTTATTTTGTACAGAATTTATCTTTTGGTTCACTAAAGTCAAAATACTTCTGTTCATAAGAACTTTTATAAAGGACTGTTTCATAATATGAATCCATTTGGATTATCTGACCAAAGATAAGACTTCAATGGACTTACTATATCACTCACCACTGTACCAGTGCCACAAAAGGGAATTACAATTAATTGGATTATGTTGGTCTCCACCCGCTGATTGTAGAAGAGAAAGTCTAAAACTGTAACTATTTCAAACAGACCATATCTCTCATCAACCATGGGATTTGAGCTTTAATTTACCAATAAAGCTTAATTTCTTCTCTATATTCTCTTCTGGTTAGGAAGAGGTCATTTAGACCCTTTCTTCAAGTTATTCAAACAGAAAGGACACTTTTCTTAAATACTTTCACATTCACACTTTTTCACCTTACCTTTTTTAATATTAGTTATTTGCTCTATTGGCAGCAAAGTGAGACAAAGTGTAAGTCAGGGAAGGAAGACTTGGGTTTGGATCATAAGAATGATTTATATTCATATATCCCAGTTAATGAAATTTTGGCTGGAATTGTCACCTAAGTTGACAATTTACTATCAACTATATTAAGTGTGACAAGATACAGGACAGAGAAGATCACAGTCATTTCATATAGATTGCTGCCGAGACAGAAAGCATCCAGAGTTTTCCAAAGCTAAACTTAGATTTACGTGCATGGGAAAGGCAAAGGTAGGAACATACATTTGATACACCCAAACAACACCCATTACCTTGCAAATACTCGAAGTCTACAACCCAGAATTCTACAAAAGGAGAGAAAAATAAATTTTAATTGAGTTTTCTAGGTTATCACATCCGGATCCTGGGTACTGCAGAGACCACATTGCCGCTGACGGTTCTGGCTAAAAATTGCTTTCTTTCTTCCCTATCCTTAACTGCAAGGTAATTTCAGTGCCTAACTCCTAATTACCAGCCTCGGATGAGTGACTTTATATACTTTTTAAAATAATTATTAGTAATATCTGTAATACTTGCTTTAATATTTTTTGTCAAACTTTTGCATTCAAAGACACAAAAAACCCTCAGTCAACTTACTTCAAAACCATGTTGCTTAATTCACATTTGCATTACTTTTTGCTAATATCTGAAGCTCTAATTCCATTCCCTGGATATTAGCAAGACTAGCTATGCTGTTAAAGATAGGAATGCTTCTAAGTGCCAACTGAATCAGGGCATGCGAGATGATAATTGTATGTGTTTAAAACAAAACTTTAAGCAGGAGGGGATTATACAAGTTGCTAAAACAAATATATCTTCAAGAGCACTGAAGGACTTTCAAATGTTAACGAAATGCCCTTTGATAATAATAATGCTAATAATAATGTGATTTCTCAAATATTTTCATGCATTTGGAGAACTGCAGGTTACCTTGGATGGGGAAGATGCTTGGCAAGTGCACTTTTTCATAAATTCCGTTTTACCAAAAGATTGACATGTCAAGGGCAGAGGGGCCAGCACGCTTAAAAACAAAACCTCAGTCCCCCTTCCACGGTGCCACGTGTAAAACACGGTGCTTATCTCAGCTGTTTAGCCTCAGCACGCACATAAATACCTCAAGGACACGTGTAAACATGGTCAACAGCATCCACAGCCCTTCCTCTAGCTCTACTATTTCCTTTTTTTTGTTTTTTGCCCAAATTATACAAGAATATCTGTTTCAGGAGAGAAAGGTGTGCTCGGAAATCATTTTCCAACTTTTTGCAGGGATTATTTTCTGTTCTTCAATCTGGTGAACAGGCTTGCAATAGCAATGATGATTTCAATATAAAATAAGAGCTTTTCGTGGCTTTGGTTCCTTGAGATATATGTAGGTCCCTCCCCCCCAAGAGATGTTTTAAAATATTGATTAGACTAGGGAAACATCTCAAATAAATAGAGATTTATACTTCCTTTTAGATACAGAATCTTATGAAAAGTTTCAAGGCAGTGCACAACAAAGCATTTGACAAGAAAGATAGCATCTGCTTTTCTGCCTATTCAAGCTGAAGTTTTTCATTCTAAATGCGAGCAATGTTTCCCAAGTTAACATAATTAACTCCCGACAATCCCAAAACATCATAATATAAGATACAGATGGAAATTCAAAGCTTTAAAAATATCATATAACTGCGAGAGGATTATCATTTTTTAAACTGCACAAATCTGAATACTAATTAAAACAGGTGTTTTTATTTCAAACACTTCTGCATGCTGTGACATTACCAGGAGGGTTATTTATGTATTAGCCTAGTAGGAAGCATATAGTCCTCAAAAAATGGGATGCACGATAATAACAAAGTTATGAGATAAAAGACTGGCACTCTGTACTGCTTCCTGAAACAATAAAAGACAAGTAGTTCAATTAGTTGGCAATTTCCGTGTGACTATTTGACAGACTCTTACTAATTGTTAAGCTCCCACTAACTATTGCTTTACATAATTAATTATATTCAAACGCAAACAACAAAGACATGTGGGCCAGTTGCCCTTTTGACAATGTTTTTTGCAAACTGATTTGCTTACCAAAAATATTTTTAGAATTAAAAGATACTAATCTTAAGTGGAAACGCACATCAAAACGTGAAAGCAGCTCTGCATTTTACCACGGCTCTGAGGGGGAAAAAAAAATTTGGATTGTTTAACATATCATTTATGCTGCATGCATAATAGCTGAAGTCTTCTCGCAGAGATCTTTCGTATTAATTTAGCATTGCATAAAATTCATAGTAACAGGTCCCGGGGTCAAGCATCATTCATCATTAGTTGAAGTGACATTTGCAACCCTTCATATAGCAGCTGCTTGAAAGGGGAAAAAAAAGGTATTCTTTGGGAGAATGGGGGGTAGAGCACAATCCTGGCTCTATCCGGGGAAGGGAAAACAAGGTGCCACTATGTCAGCATGATAATGCGCTTAAATTTGGTGATGTCATTCCTGCCTAACCCCCGCGAGTCACAAGGCAGAAGGCAGCTGCATTCCTGAACTTAGGAGTTCGGGAGGAGATAAGTAATAACTAGATGTAAATGAATTACATTACTGTGGTTGCGAACATAGCTCTGTGCATCTAAATTATGATTTATATCAGGATCCTATCTTGTTTTTGAGAGTTTTCTACTTGTTAACAAGGCAGCCCTTGTTCTCATGGCATCCTCCAGGCATAATAGTTTCTGGGAAGCCAAATAAGATCACTTTTGAAACTGCAAGACAGCATTCCAAGACTTTGCAGCAGAACACATTGGCCAAATTAGGACTTCTGAAGACTGTTAACTAACAAATAAAATCTTTTTTTTTTTTTTCTTTGTGGCATGTCTTGCCTACTATAAAACACTGAGATCAGAACGGGAAATGTGAGCAATTAAAATGAAAATGTAATCATCTGCAAGAAAAGATAAATTTGTATTAAATGGCTAATACTTCACAGTCCTTTTGATATTACAAGTACTTTTTAAGAAAATATATATTTTATGTCACAGTAATTTTTATTATGTGAAACATGTGATCTCTTTGGAATTATGCACATTTTTAAATCGCAGTCATTAAAACGGCAGGCAACAAAAAGTAGTTTGATTTTGGAGCTTTGCTAATATTTGGTGATTTTCTTCAACTTTGTTATTTTACCTGAAATGCATTTAATCGAGTCGTGTCACTAATTATCGACTAGCATTTAAAGAACTGCGATGATTATTACCCTAGCCTACTACTATTTTTTTTTTTTTTTAGAAAAAGTTTAATGTTTTTTCATGGGGAAAAAGGAGACTTAAGAGAGTCACTTAGAAGTGCATGAAAAAAAAAAAGTTAAAGGATATTGCTCATTATCCATTAAGATCCTACGAGCTGCTGCAATTTAAGCTGCTAGTCCAAACACTTGCAGGAGCAAGAAGCAAGTCTCAAACACGTGACAAACGCATGGCCAAGGAGGGCCCTGCAGCCAGGCCAGCCCTTTGCAAAGCAACGGCAAAACTGGGCCATAAATGACATTTTCTGGTGCATACGATGGCTGTTCCTCACCAAGCGACCCATTCCCAGCGCAGACCATGGGCATTTCTGCTAAGGGCTGATGGCCCTGGTTTAATAGCCCCTTGGCCGCTCACCTGGGGATGGGTTTTAGGTGGCGAGCACGTCGGCAAAGGCGTTCGCTCTCAATGCAGGAGAGGCAGAATGGCTGCAAAAGGAATAGAACAGCAGAGGCAAGATGACTGGCAGATAGGGTTGCCACATCCCCCTTAAAGAGACTGCTCCTTTTCCACACCTTATGTCTCTTGTACCATAAAAATATGCATAGATGTATGTGGGAGCATCATAGCAGATTTCTTGGGATGCGTGCCATGCATCTGAGCTTCGAAGCTGGCTCAACGTTGTCACCATTAAGTCGCAGTGTACACAGCAACACTTCAATCTAATTTCAATTAGGGAAAAGTTGCACAGAAACTTCTCGGAGGGTACACATGACCCTATGCATAAATACCAATTAAAATTGGTATCATCAATGTCTTTGCAGCGAACATTGATACCACGGAGAGGAAGGAATTTCAAATGAGGGAGCGCTCCGTGACTATTAGTGAAGCAGGAATCGGCGAAACTTTCGGATTTGTGAGTAAAATGGGGTGAATAGCAGCATTTCTGAGAAATTTTCAGTACAACAGATTTGCAGGCGACATCCAGAAGAGTATCGCGTGCAACGCATGAATGCAACAAAATACTACCTGGTAAAAAAAATTACTGTTTAAGCTAGTGAGAAGTTCTGGGTGCCAGAAGTCTCAAGCCGACCCAACCAACTTCAGCTGCTTGGCAAAGCCAGCACTCACGGCATCCCCAAACCGCTCTGTTTATGTGCCGAGCTGCCCATCCAGCCTAAGCCCAGACAAATCCGCAGTCAAAGGGAATTCCAGTATCATTAAACGGGATCAGCGCGATCATATCCGTTTTCATGTGGATATGCCGAGCATGCAAGCATTGCATTTTGAATCGCTCCATTTTCTTCTGTTTGCTGTGCCTTTTATACAGAAACAATGGAACAACTGCAGCAACTTGGGCTTTCATTCTCAGGAGCCACTTTTTTTTTTTTTTTAATGCAAAACTTAGGAGGTTCCTCTAGAATGCAGATTAGTGGAGGGAGATTTAAAACTGTCCTTTAAGCGCAAGGAATCAAAAAAAGCTCCAAAAATCCCCCTAAATCAGCACCCCCCAAGCCTGCAAGGAGACCACGAGGAAAATTCATGGTCTCCACACTAAGACCTTTTGCACAGCATCGGTCACCGTCAACAGGGGAGTTTTTGGAGTCTCTCAAATCGCAGTCTTATTTCCATCCCGAGATGCCTTAAAGGGACAGAAAGGCTTGAAATGGGCTCTGTGCCTCCCTGGGGAGCCCGGACAAAAAGCAGCAGTGCAAAGAGCAGGGGGTCCCTCCCTGATTTGACTTTCGCTACAGGTGGTCTGCAGCTGCATCCAGGCAGGTCACGCTGCAACAAAGTCCTGTCTGTGCTCGCGAGAATACATGGACCAGCATGGGCCAATTCAGGTCTAAAAATAAATAAAAAAATTTTTTTTTCTTCTTTTTTTTTCAGGCTAGCCCGAGGTAACTCTCTGCACTGCAGAAGACAGTGGGGCTCTTGTTTGCCAGCCTGTGCGTGATGATAGAAGATATGAGAGACCTACTTCAGATGACTCATGGAGGCCCAGGGCCAGCTCCCAGTGCACTCGTTTTATCTGTATTAGCGAGCTCGCCATTGACTGCACAGTAGGCAGGAGAATCAATAAGCAATATTCTGTTTTCTATTGAGAAAAAAAAAAAAAAAAAAAAGGTAAATGCCTCTGTGGCAACTACATCTGATTTTCCAGGTCTGGAGAACATCACGGAAACCAGGGGGCTCAGAGCTGAGCAGGGAGGGAAACGCAGAAAGCTCGTGAGCACCAGGTGAGATATTGGCTTTTGAGCTGCAGCTCGGCCAGGACGGAGCTGCGGAAAAGGATGCAGAATAGAGAACCACAGAATCACAGAGCCTTTACTGCTGGAAAGGATCTTGGAGATCCTCAAGTCCAACTGTGGTGACCGTGCATGGTCACCTGGGGCTGGCAGGTGGGCAAAGCACCCCTCGCCGATGCCCCTGCCTCTTGGGACACTGCCCAGTAGAATCAGGCTAAAAGAAACCTCTGCAAGGGTTTTTTTTTCTGATTTTACTGTTTTTTCCCTTACTTTCCCACGCCACTTTGCGTGATGAAAACTCACGATACCAAATACTTGACACAACCCCAAAAGTCACGAATCCCAGCTCGGCTGCAGGCCTCGGGTTTCCTGAGCTGCTCTATGCACGTCTTGGCCAAAGCTGGAACCGTTTTCCCCGAACCTCCCATCTATCCTGCTTTTCTGCTCACGACAGAAATAACGCGGCGGTGCAAGGGGCAGCAGAATACGGCTCCGTGCATCCTCCCTATCAAATCCACGTGGCAAACTTTAATAAAAAGTCTTCTCTACTTCCCACTAACAGATGTTTCCAATTTTTTCTCTCTCAGCACTTTAAACCACCATCTTTAGTTTTCATGTCTAAGAGACATTATTATAGGATACATCATAATGATATACTGTACATTCATATACAGTATCCCATACAATGACTACTTGATTTATAATTCAGATCCAATAAAGGGAAAAATTGATTTAACTGATGACTAGTGAAATACTAACGGCATTACAATGTTTGAAAAGAACATCCTTTTCTTGCAATGCTGGTGACATAATAAAATTAAATATGGATATAAGATAATGCCCATTATTATTAGGCAAATGGAATCAAAGGCGGCAGGAAGAAAGGCAGTCTTCATGGATCAACGAATGTCTGCACTTCCTCTCCAAATGTCCAAACAAAAAATGGGAGAAAAAAAAATACATTTGAGCAATTTGAGTATTTGACAGGAGAAACTTAATTTTCTACAAAGTGCTCCTGGTCTAGCAGGTCTTACCGTATCGCTGCCCTATTTGGTTACAGTACTACGGATAACTGTGAATTCTGAGGGTCGCTAACCTTTCTTTCCTGGCTCTGGGATAAAAAATGGGTTTCCTGATGATGCCTAAACCCCTGGAGCAACCTGAAGACCCAGTTTAGCCTCTGGTCTCCGAATCTGTTACCTGCTCTGCTCACGACACCTCCAGAGGTTGGTACCCTCAGTGCATCCCTTCCCCAGCCGGCCGCTTGCTCCCCCAAAAAAGGCTCTCAATAAATTCTTCTTGAATTCTACCAGGATTCAATCATTTAACCATTTCTGAGGATCTGTGTCCTTCCAGATGGGTAGAGCTCCTAACACAAAATAACCTCTATGTAAAAGTGGCTGGGGTTGCTCACACAGACGCAGCCCCATCGCCAGTTTTACAACCCTGGTGTGCTGGTTTTCCCTTTAGGAAGGATCATGGAGTTGCTATAACCAAAATAACATCCTTAGTACTGGCACTGCGTTACGCCTCATTTTACTGTTACATCGGTAACATTTTAATTTGCTTTAGCAATCTCAGAAATTTCGTAGAGAAGTTATTACTGTCTCTAAAATAATATTAATCAACTCTTGAACATGTACCCATGCAATCGGTGGGTCAGTTAATTTGTGATTAAACACCCACATTTGCACATGCAGAACTGGTTAATTATACTCCTAACTGCCCATTCATGTGTACAGATGGGTGCACCCACACACTTTGGTGGGATAATTTTTGGAAGTCTATAGAAAATATGGTCTTTAAAGATTTTAATAAGGTTGGCAAAACATACTTTCTTTGCATGAAATTATGTAGTTCCCAAGTCTAAAATTACTTTGATTTAAAAAATGAAAATTGGCAAGGGATTAATCCATAATATGGTCTAATTACTTTTTTTCTTAAAAATTAAATGGCCAAGATCTTAACTCAGAATAGCGGTTACTGTTCATGAACTGAAACTAAGAAATAGAACTGAATAAGGAATTTTATTAGGTGTCTAAATATGTATTTAGTTAGTAGAATCCTCTTACCTTGGGCTGGATAACAGGTATACTAATTATGAAAGCATATTTAATTTATACAACCAAAGTATAAAGCTCCATGAGTTATATTTTTGCAAGATAGAAATGCAAACTGGCCAAAGTCTAAAAATACAAAGTTAAACTGACTTTCCGACATTGACTTGAAAAATCACATGCAGGCACAGAAACCCACAAAGAGAGAGGGAAATATAGACAGACATAGAGGACATCGAGGCAGATAATTAGCACTTGTGTTTTGGTCCTTACATATGTATTACCAGCTTTTTTATTTAACCTGTACTGTCATCTTTAAAAACCTGGAAGTTTGATTTTCTTTTTTTAAATCAAAATAAACTCAGCAACCTTCAAAGGATCTTTGTTAATTTGTAATGTATAGGGTTTGCTAAGCATTGCTCCATAAGCACATCAAATTTTCTGAGGAGTGAATTTTCTCTGTCAAGTTCAGAAGGAAAAATAAAAACATCACATCCAAGATACTTCTCTTTGCTCCCTGATATTTTATTATTTCTTTGTTTGCAGAGGTTACTTATAACAGTAAGTAAATATCACCGCGAATTTCTGTTTGTCCTTCATCAATCAAAGCTGGTCAATTATAGGACTCGTGCAACTAGATCAAAACTCCAGGCTGTGTAGTCATATTACCACTCATATTATTACTAAAAGCGCATCTATATTCCAAACTGGGATACCATAACCCCTTTGTCATTTTCCAATAAAAAAGACCATACCAAATAGGCAGAGCACACCGTAATTAGCAGCTGGCAGAGAAAGCTGTAAATCTGTATGAGTTCTGAACGATTTGCTTACATTGTTGCTTTGTTGACAAATGATGCTGTACATGTTAATGTTCCTGAAATGTCCCCATTGCACCTGACGTGCCAATAAATGCCAGCCAGCTGTATGAATTATGGAAATAAGATTTTTGTTTATGAAGGTATCCCAGACATTTATTTTACTGCATGCCTCTTGACAGATTTAATGTCTGGAGTTACATTGAGAAGATATTTGCTACCTGACATAATGGATAATGGAAACTTTAAAGGCTTTTTTTAATGATGAGACTAATATATTTTTTTTAATTTTACCTTGTGGCTACACATTTCCTCCTGATATAAAGCTGCATATTTTAAATGAAATGATGCTAAATTGTTCCTAATGTACAATGAGTTGATGAAACCAGTGCTGCAGTACATGGCAAAACAGAGTATGTCCAAGAGCTGCTAAAACCAGCATCCAAGTTTATCTATTTCTTTTAGATTATGTCCTGAGCACGTCTGCAAGTACATCATTCTCCAACAGAGAATGTTAGCTGTTAAAACTTAGGCATTTCAAAGTAATACTTATTTTTTTTTTTAAACAGATGTATTTGTAGCAGAAGCTGTAAAACATTCATTTAATATGCTGAGGCAAGACAGAGAGAACATGGAGACAAGTACCTCTACCAACTATTTTTAACACTGGCTGTATCCATAACCAAAAAAAAAAAAAACACTGAAAATTTTAAAAAGCAAGGTGAGTGCTCTGAGCTGTGAAAAAACAAAACTGAAGACACAACAAACCAACAAAATCCATCTCCTTGAGCATTAGAGAAATTAAAACACTGTGTTCTGACCCTGCTTTTGGCCAGCATCCTTGCTGTGGCCTGGGCTCAGCAACCACCTCCCTGCAACGCGGACTCGGACACGGCTCATCCGGGCTCGCTCCTAAATTCCCATTCCCGCTCTCCTCCGCCAACGGGACCCGTTTTGGCCAGGCCCTGGACAAGAAGGCGCCGTTCCCACCGGCACCGCAGCAGGTGCCGGGTCCTCCGGGAATTCCAGCCCTGCGATTCCACTGTCCTGCAACGGGGAACCTGACTCGAAGCCTGAAAGTGGAAAAATTTCCCCTGGCAGAGCAGTCCGGACTACGCAAGCTCTTCAATTCTTCCTTTATTAGCACATGTTAGTGTATTGTCAAGAGGAACAATAGCAACCCCACAAACTATTTATTCCATCAAGGACAATTTATTGTCTTTTGTAAGTTCATTTCCAGCTTCTGAAGCTCAAGAGAGAAAAATCTGCTGGTTCTTTAAAACTTCAGATGTTAGGGACTATTTGTAGTCATCATATAAATGGGGGTGGTAACCAAATTAACCAAATTCATTTTGCAACCGCAAATCATTCCTATTAAAATGCTCCCTTCTCACCCCACCTCAAAAGAAGAATAAGAATAATAAGAATAATAAGGAGAAGAAAAAAAAAAAAAGAGGAGTCCAGATGGTTAAAATTAGTTTTTAAGCAAATATTTAGTGGTTACAGTTGAATTCTTCTGGCACACATTCTCCACTACAAAAATGACACCCCACATTCACTGTGTTAACCATTTTCCAATGTGCCAGCCAAATGAATGCCTCGGAGAACACACACACACACACTCGCACTACGGAGGCATTATCAGAAATGCTCCAGTTTAGGCTCTGCTGAAAATTGGGCATAAAGCAGCGCCATTTCGCGCAGGGTCAAAGCATTTAGTCTCCAATGTAACACGGCAGCTCTGCAGTAGACAAGGGACTTCTCTAAAGTATTCCCCGGGTTGAAGTAGAACTTTTTGAGCCAATCTCTTTATTGCAAATGTCTACTATTTTGGTGGGGGAAGAGGATTTTCACTAAACACTCCCAATGACTCCAATCTCCACATTTCACAGGTTGAAAATATTTCACAAAAACACAAAAAGTGCATTTCTTCTTGGGGAAGCAAGAATATTGGTAAGAGTCCAGAGAGAGGTACTGGGATGGGTGGTCCGGGAAGGTAATAAAGAGCCTTTACTCTTTCTAGATGAAAGTTAAAACTGCCTTTTTTATTTTTTTTCCCCTCATGAAATGGGTGTATGTGTTGAGGTTGCTTCCATTTTTTTTTTAAGCAGAAATTTGCTGTGAAACTGTGTGAAAACACCTGGGAGCTGATTCGGGTGCAGACACTAAGGTTGGCTGCCCGATCATCTCTGTCTTCACTAGCATTAAGACACTGCTAGTGATAATCATGATAGAACCAGTAATTTAAAGTTAATAAGGGCTTATTTTGGTAGAAGTTAAGGTCTGAATTACGTATGTTTGTGAAATGAGAGGAAATACACATCTCTGCCTCCCTTTATATATATTATATGCTCACATATATATTTTATGTGTGCGTATGCACACCTGTTTTACATTGGGGTAGCTTCTCTGATCTCAGTGTTTTACACTGGGATACTGGAAGGTAAATCTGACTCATACCACATAGTCTCCAAAGGGCTAACTCTCATTATTCCTGTTGCAAATGCCTGTAGTTTGCTCAGTGGAAGATTACAGCTAATGTATAGCAGAAGAGCAATGCAAAGAATCCCCGTCCTCCTTTCGCTACCTACGCAGCGGGGTAATGCAGGAACTCCGGCTCCGCTATCCATTTTCCCTTTCCCGTGCATGGAATTCATTGAAAGTAATGGGAAGGAAATTACAGTAGTCTCACAGGTCTCCAACAAGAGATCACTGTGTGGAAAAATGTGACTTGTCAAGAGCAACTTTCGCTGCATTGTTTCATGGGAAAATATGCCATAAAGAATAGCTGAAACCTAAAAGCTTCACATTCCTTTTCCAGTATTAAATCAACCCAGAGATTGGTAAAAGGTGCAATTTTACTGGAGACATACCAAAAGGTGATAATGTGCCTATTGACTGAGGCCAGTGGTTGGCATAGAACGTATACTCTGATTCCAGTAAATTATTCCATAAGTGTTTCCATTTTCCCCTCCACGGTTTGCCATCTAAGCAGCCCGTTTACAGCAAAGAAAATAAACACGCAAATATTAAACAAACAAAGCAAATGAGATCTAATTAGATGCTGAATTTGCACACTTTGGGGGAGCAATCACTCTCCCAAGTATTCCTGCTCTTTCCTCGTAGAGTCACTACAAGTCACTAAAAGGAAACTTTTTCGCGACCGCATCGGGCTCAACTGTTGTCCCCTTCTAGAAAACGTCACCTGCCAGGTCCCTGCTGCCCTGAAGGCTGACACGCTGATTAATGACTCTTCCAAAGTCCTTATAAAGCATCAGTGCGAGGCAGGTTTACTAGGTTGGGACCTCCTGTGATTTATTGACTAAGGAGAAAAGCAAAGGCCATTTCTGAAGGAGCATTTTTGTCAGGGAAAAAAAAAAAATCATTTAAATTACCCTTCCTCTCCTCCCCCAGATTAAAATGTCTAATCCTAAAGAGTAAAGTGAAAAAAAATATATTTCTCCAAAACTTGTGCAAAAAGCCCCAAACTACAGTAGCACGGAGCTTCACGCTGCTCCTCTTTACAGGACACTTGGTAACGACAGAAATGCCATGAAGTCAGCGGGCAAGAAAGGTCTGAGAAAGGTTTTCATTTGCTAGTGCCAGACCCTGAGCTGTGAATATTAAAATAACAAAATAAACTGTTTCAAAACATTTCTGCCCTAGCGCCTTTTGCTTTTGCAATGTTGTTGTTAGAGAGGCAGAAGCAGAAAGCCAAGCGGGAACACGCACACACATGCACAAGCACATGAGCAGGGCATCTCCACAGCAAGGATGCATTTGGTTTTGGTTTGTCTCTGTTGCTACTCTTTTTTTTTTTTTAAACCAATAGTAGACAGGCACTTTGGGTTTACTGTGCTTCGCTTACTGAAGTCTTTTAATAGTATATAGAGCAGGAATGCGAGGAGAAAAAATTCCCATATGACAGAGACTCTTTGATATTGTTGCTTCAACCAAAACTTTGAAATACAGTAGCTGGTTTTGTGTGTAGTTTATGACAATTTTTTTTCCCCAAGTCTTATAAACTTTGATTTACTTAACTGCTTGTACTGATGTGACTCAGAGAAAGAGAGCACAAAGAGACAGAGGCAGAAAAATAGCTAATGTGTAAGTCTATTTGATGGCACTGGATTATGTGGTACAATAATTAGTGCAGTCTGTGTAAAGACGTCTACAAAAAATATCGGTATCAAAGGCAGAAAAGACAAAGATAATGTCAAATACTTCCAATAATTTTATCACAGTCTCAATACAGCATTACACAGGTTCGCTAATAAAATTTATTTCTAAGTAGCAGTTAGAGTTGGACTAAGCAGGGAGAAAAAGGAGATATAATTCTGCTCTTGCAGATACTAATTTGACAACTTCCACTGAATTCAGCGGGACCTTTCACCTGAGGAGTTCACATCCATTCCGGTCCCTTTGGCAGCAATGCTGGCACTGCTGTACCCTGTCGTGTTGAGCAGGAGCACTGCAGCCGCGCGGAGGGAAAATGGAAAAATGTCTTCTGGAATAATGTAGCTCTTTAGCTTTCAAGGAGCAGCACTGAGACCATGCTATATTACCAACAGTCTTTAAAAAATGAGAAAACAAAAAAATCCTTGCAGGGTGCACACGTTTTCTGCAACTTATAAGCTTATACCTGACAAGTAAACATACAACCTGCATCACCCAAGAGCTTGGGAGTGCTAGAGACTCATAGACCTGTTTTTCCTTAAAATTGCATGTGGGGCTCTTCCTTTCAAGGGAAAGAGTGATTCTTGTTGGGTGCCAGGGGTCTGATGCCAATGGAGACACTCAAACTGCTCCTTTACCACCTCCATGCCTGAAGCAAACAGGACTGAGAACAGCTAAGGGCAATATACCAAAAATTGGTGCTAGGAGCCCAATTACCTGCCAGGGACCTTGGGGTGCTCCCCAAAGACAACTACTCGGCTGCCCTGGAGAGGACCACATATGGCACCACCCATCCAAAGCCTGCAGCTGAACTCCATAAGGTGCCACAAAACTGAAGGAAGAGGAGGTTTTCTCCCCAAATCTCTCACCCCTGCCCCTCCTTGTCCCAAGCTTGTGTGTTCCCCTCAGAGAAAAGGCATTGCCTCTTACCTCTCTGTGGTGTAGTTTACCTATATGTAAAACGAAGGCAGCGCTTGCCTCAAGGGGTATTGAGAGGCTTAATTAAACAAGAGATTCTTAGTCTTAATCAGACTTCTCTCAGTCGCTAAGTACACGGGAAATCCTTCAGTTCAGGAACAAATTTGACACCATGACAAATGAATCAGCTTCCTTACCATTTTGCCATTGGGAATTATTTTCATTGGGAATAGATATTTATAAAGCTATAAAAAGCATTGGTATCTCTACCGATATATCTCCTTCATATTAAATGGTTCCTGCATTTCTGTTTTATTGGGGCTCCTACATTTGGGACTTGGCTCCATATTTTGTTCTAAACCACATAATACAGCAGATGGAAAAGTGCTCATTTAATTCTAGGAGAGGAATAAGAAAAAGTTAACTTTCCTCTTGCTAAGGTACATCATTGATATCAGCATTAAATGAAAATCCTAATCTCATCCTCCACACCTAATCCCTTTCCCTTTGGGTATATGAGGGTCAGATGAGAGTCAGGAGAGAAACCAGAGCATGGACAGATTCAGATGGACAGAGCCAGAGGACAGACAGAAATGGGAGATGCACAGTGTGATGCTGCTCTGCTTTTAATTTATGCATGCTTTAAAGTAGTGGGCAATGTTAATTTTTATTTACTAAATAAAAAAAATCTGAAAGTTTTGGTGAGGTGTATTTTTTCCCCTCCCCCCCCTTTTTTTTTTAAAGAAGAAACAGAAGGGAGTTCCAAATTTGTAAAGGACAAAAGATCATCTCAAGATCAACGCCAGTTTGAATTCATGCTCTTGCCAGAAAAAATGAAGCATCGGTCCTGCCAGATGCCTTCAGTGATGTCTAGCGTGTTCTGAACTTGCATGGACTTCGAAAAAATTATTTGAAATATTTGTAAGTCTAAGGCAGCATTCAGCAACATGCAGAATCATACCCATTTTAAAGCCGGGGGTTATTTTCAAATGGGAATTGGTAAAGATTGGCAAGAGATTTCCAAAGAAGTAAAAACTCAAGGATTCCAACAAATAATTATCTATTTGTGGAATAAAAAGCTACAGAGCCAAATAGTTCTGAAGTATCTAAATTCTACCTTCCATCTCCCACTCACAGAACCTGCTTTAAAGCAAAAACACCAAATTAATACAAGAAAGATTGTTCTCACGGTATCTCCTGCCAGGATAGGCAGGCACAGAGAACATCTTGGGAAACTCTGTTCTTGGAAAATCTTAAGTCCAGTTCTGCAAGACATTAAGGCTCCATAAAGTTGAGGGAAATAGCCAATGCTTTGGCATCTTGAATAAAATGTGAACTCTGGCCCTCTGAGAGCAAACCAGGGCTATGAACGCAGAATATGTTTATTTTTCTTCTCTTTTCTGCTCGGAACGTGTTTCCCAGCAGAGCGTACCAGCGCGTGGGTGCTCAGCACAGTGTGCTCTGCTGGCCTGGCCAACGCTCTTGGGTCTACTCAACACCAGCAGATGAAGGGGAGACCAGCGGCTGGTGCTTGGGTTGACGACAAAAATTATTTCTTAACTAATTTACTACCAAGAGGAGCCAGAGCTGGGAAAATGTGCAAAATGCCCAGGACACCCAGGGCTGGTGCAGGGTACCAGCACTGCAACATCTGCTGCCTCCTTTTTCCAAACCAGTTTTCCCACTCCTCTCCAATTGCACCTACGGTTTGGGCAGCCACGTTATAGAGGGGGTTATTGAACCAATCCAGGTCAAAACTATCCCAGAGAGCTTTTAATGAAGTGTCATAAACTATTATCAGGCTGGAATACCTCCTAATAATCCCGCTTACTTAGGCAAAAAGTATGCCCTAATCTAAAATGTATTTATAATATAACTTGGAGCGCAACGTTTGACCCAAGCATCTCCCGCTCTGTCACACAGACAAAAGAAACAGAAACGTGTTGCTGTAATTTCCTTGGCAGCAAAAACAAAACAAAACTAAAAATAAAACAAGAAACCCTGCACATATATGCCTAGGCCAATATATATGATAATGTGAAATAATGAGTTAGACTTTTCATGGCTGTGTTGGAAGTCATCTTGTTAGATCTAAAATTGCAGCACATAAAAGTAACATTTTTACATCAAAACCTAAATAAAAAAAAGACTTTTAAAACTTAGTTGATTAAAATTTCTACTGACTTTCTGCAAGAGTTTGGGATAAGAAGGCTTCACAACTGAGACTAGGAAAACTCTTAGAAAAAAAAAATGAAAAGGAAAAAAAACAGACTAGAATGATGATTATCTAGTGGGGGTGGCATCATGATAATTATACTATTATTATTATGAGTAGTAGCATTAATAGTGGTAATATCACCATCTGGGTTATTACAAGCATGGTAGTGACAAGAAGCCCTAATAAGATCCAAGCCCCATTGCGGCAGGCACTATAAAAACACATAGTAGGGACAAGGGGTAGTTAATAACCTAAGCAATTAGGAGAGACAAAAGGTGAAATGGAAAAGGGGCACAGCGAGATGCAGCACCCACCGGTTCCTCTCCTTAAACACATCCAAATGCATGCTCTGTACATATATACATTAATATTGCAGCATGAAGAACATGCACAGGGATTAAAGGGACAAGCAAAAAATCCCTGTTCTACATCTTCTTTTTCCCTTATGTAAAATGCATCTTAAAGTCGGACAGACAGAAAACAGTGCAGTACAGAGCCAGGCTGAGATGGAGTTTTGCTGGTGACTATCTTTGGTCAGAGAACTGTTCAAACCACAGCCAATTAAAAAGAAAAAAAATAATGGGAATAACTGTTGGTAGGAGCTGATCGTGATTCCAGCATGCAATGGCACTGCACTTCCTCCCGGGATACAGACAGCAAATAAGGAACTTGGTGCCTTTCCAGCTGATGGAGACGCGGGTTAGGCGGAGGCAGACAGTGTGCAGCTTCCAGCACATGGAAATTTCTTTCAGCTCTTAGAAGCAATCGTTATGCACTCAACTTCACCAAACTTTTCCTGTATTTTGCATATTTAATAATATGCTAAGTGTGAAATAAAAGGGATTATCATTTTTCATTTTCTAGTGCTGTGATTTGGATTTTTATTGTGATTTTAAACACTTCTGGTGCTTGATATTATGTTCCTTCTCTTGCATTTACTTTGTAGGTGCCTTGCAAAGGCAATTTTATCAGCTGCTACAATTATTTTTTAAAGGGAATTATCTTTAGATGTGCAGATTTAAATAGGCCAGATATTTCAGACTCACTTAAAGATGTGAACATGCCCAAAATATTTCAGCAGCTTAAACCCTTTTTTTGGGGTTGCATTTAAACACTGAGTCTATTTTCGAAAATCTCTCTTTTTTTTTTTTAATTTAAAGACTCACCTTGCCACTCAGCTACGCTAAGAATAGTCTAGAATATCTAGAATTCAGGCTCATATGAGACATTTAATAATTTTAAATTCCAGAGCAGATGGATTTAAAATTAAGCCTTACATTACCTAGAAAAAGAATCCCTTTTTAAAATAAAAAGAAAAAAAAAAAAAAAAAGAAAAACAGCCCAAAGCAAAAATGTGATTTTTTTTGACAAATATGTTACAACTATAGTGCTCAGTTCAGATTCATAAAAACAAATGTACAAAGTGACATTTAGCTGTATGATCACGGTTCTGCAAAGACAAACTGCAAGCCTAGCACAGCCACTGCTACCAAATGCTGTTTCTCCGAGCTTTAAATTCTGCTCCCAAATTTGAATAGACTGCAGAGCTTGCCGCGTTGTTGAGGAGCAATATCAAAATATGTGCCTCTTGGGTCGAAAAACCACAAGTTATTTTAGCTTCTGTTAAGATTTGAGGGATTTTTTTAAAAAGTTAAGTACAGTAAGTAAATAAATACATTATCTACCTTTGTGACCTTTTTTTTTTTTTTTCTTGAAAGCAAACAGCGTCCATCATTTGTAACTCGACTTTCCATAAAAGTAACAGTTCATAAAAATCTGTGAAACTACTACCGGGAACAAACAAATTAAACAATGACAATGTAATAAAATAAAACTGCTGTTACACTCCTATAGTAGGAGAATTGCTTCTTCGCTGGGATTAATGCATCTTGCAGAAAACAATTTTAAATAATGTGTAACATATGGATTCAGCTTTTATTATTCTTCTAAAAGAAGACAATTATATTTATGTGATAAACTGTTCAGTGTTAGTAGCATAATGTTTATATTACTGGCCACTTAAATAGTCTTTGGCATAGTTTTATAAGGAACAGCAGCCTCCAGATCTTTTGAAATCCATCTTACAAAGTAAGTCCTGTCTATTATTGGAATGCAAGGAGCTTGCATAGTTTTCTTACTGAGGAAAAAACGTATTGCAGGTAATCTAGACGTTAAACTGAATGCTTAATAAAAACAACAACAACAAAATCTTTCTGGCGTTTTAGTTACAATTCACATGGCATTTTTGGGCTTGCTAACAAAAAGTCTGAAAGCCTTATAGCCTTTGAGAAATAGGGGGAAAAAAAAAAAAGCAGCTTTCAATTTTAACTTTTTAGAAATGATTGATCATGATCCAGCATTTACTCTAGTAAGCCTTTCCAAGGTGTTTTTGTTAATCTTCTCATTCTTATGAGCAGCTAGTTCTTATGCTCTCTTATTTTACTGGGAGATTACATTCAAGAAGAGAGAGTTTCGGGTAGTTTTCAAGGAGCTGCTTTTGTCCCCATTATATTCTAGATAATTTTCAAAAGGATTACATAGAAACCATAGAAGTATTTATCTCAGTATCTTCTAGTGCCTCTGAGTCTAAACTACATCCATTTCAAAAGGGGATAGAAATGTGTTACCAAATAAATATTTTCTGTTGCTGCTGCTTGTACAGATTTTATTGTAAGCATTGCCGGCATTGACAGCGTTTCTGCATTGCTGGGATTCTGCTATGCTCTATGTCATTCAGATAACAAGATAATCGGTAAAATATATATATATATATATATATATATATATGCAGAATGAGCAAACGTATTTAGATTTATCAAAAATAAAAGAATAATAAAAAAGCAATAATATGAATTTGTGAAATGTTACTGTCCTCATTTTTCACTCCCAAAGTGCAAGTTTAGTATTTCAATTCTCCACTTCTCAATTGCTTTAAAAGTTGCAGTTGTTAACAAAAGATGAAGTGAAGAGTATGTCAATTTAAAGAGTGTAACCTAATGGAAGCAAAATCTGCATATTCAGTTAATTTGGGATTTATTATCCCAGTAACTAGACTTGCAACTGTTTCTAAAATCGCCTTGACTGAAGACTTGAGAACAGCACGAGTGGATGGCTACCCCCACCCCCAGTCTTAAAAGAAAACCTGTGCCTGCTGCTTCCAATTTAGTGCAATCATGCCTCTTACTGGCCAATACAAGATGCAGCATTAGCTGTCACATGCAAATGAGTATTCATGGGGACTTTGAAATGTGCAATAAAGAATAAAGACATGCATTCTGTGAATAATTGTTTTCTTTTATAAAACTGGATCCAAAAGGGAGTGCCATTTCACCCCGAGTCTATGGGCTTTCTATGGTTACAATCTGCTGTTGAAGCCAGATATTAGAAATGAAGTGTGGATAAATGGATAGAAATGAAGTGTGGATAAATGGAGGACTCCAGTTTCCTGTGCTGTCAATCTTTCACAGTACTACATTTGCTTAACAAGAAATAATCCAACACATGTTTGTGTTTCTTGCTATCTTGCTTTCTTTTTCCATCTGGGACTTCTAAACACACAGGGACGCAAAATAAAGTTGTCCATCTTATGTAGCTTTTACATACAAAGACTGACCTAAATTCTTCATTTTCTACAGCGTGGATGCACAAAATTACCTAGCAGTGCAAGCTTCACTGCAAGCCTTGAGTCTTTCAAATCTCCCTGATATCACTTGCCACGATGCCAGAAAGCACAGGCCAGATTTTTATAGGGTCTATTTAGACACTGGCATCTCTGCTAAGCTGAATGCACTCATGCACACATTTGTGGAGCTGTGCAGAGTCAAGCTGAGTTCAGACACATACACGCACCTATACACCAAGAATGCAACCAGCCAATCCATTAGAGAAGAAACGACCCATCAGCTTAAGCTGATATTAAATCAGTGCAGTATTGGACCCTATGTGCTCATGGCAGAGTCCCACATGCAACGTGGGGTGAAGACATAGATGCTTCATCTGCAGCACATGCGACTAAGTGCAGCAAGTCCTGCAGAAAAGTCCAGACTTGGTTTAAGTTTAATAAGGGAAGAGCAAGCATTAAGGAAAGATGCCGCCTGCACCATGAGAAAGGCTTCCTGGAGTCACCACACTGAGAGTCTTGCACAGAGTATGTCAACCAATTCCTTGGATTAATCTGAAAATGAGAAGGCTCCGGTCGAGCTGGAGCTTCTCAGCAGGTGGGACATGCCACCCCCTCGGCATGCCAATAAGGCCATCAGGGCCTGGAGAGGCATTTGATTTTTATGGTCGTCTAAAATGATTCCTCGCTGCCCTGATTTCTGCATACCATTGTTCTCCAAGGTCAGCTTCTTGAAACACAGACACATGCAAAAACACTGAAGAAATTAATTGAGGACGTTTCCATTACCACTGATACAATTGCTATAGACAGAGGCATTAAACTAAGGGTGAACCTGAAGACATTCCTCTCCTGTAAGAAAGGACGCCTAAGAAGTTCAAAGTACACAGCCAACAGATAACTTTGGTCTATCTGCTTGTTCTTTTGATGCATGATAGCAGAAAGGCAGGCAAATCTTTGAAGGTTTTGGTCTGAAAAGAGAATTATTGAGGGCCAAGGAAGGGCCTGGAAACAGGTATTCGAGTGGGCATACTCCTGAATCACCACAAACTTCCTTCAGCATGTTACTCAATCACTCTCATCCTCATTTTCCAGCTAACCAAGTATAGTTCACAATATTTTGTCATCCAGCACAAACCCTTCAACATACGTATCTGCTCATACGTTATTTTGACGTCATTTAGAAAAAAGCTGCAATACACTGGATAGAAACCCAGTGCTCCATGAGGCTCAGTCATGCAAATACAACTGCTGGCCATGCATCTGCATGACCACAGGAATGAAAACCAGGACCTCATTGACATGTAAAGTGGACTTGTTGCTCTTCAAGGACTAGGTCCCTTTGCTAAAGCAACGGGATGTAAAGCAGCTGAGGATGGAGGAATGTAAAGCAGCTTATTCCTGGACCCAGGCACCGCAGCCCTCGCACAGGTGGCTCTCTGCTTGGAGATGCTTCACAGGGTAGCCATGCATTTGAAGATCTAATTTGCCTTTGCATCATCCTGAGCCCAAATTTGTGTTTCGGAGGGCAACGGCAGCCTTATCTGCAGTCTCTGAACACAGTAGGGACTTGGCAAATGGAGTTTGGTGAAATGGCACAGTGCACTACAGAGGAGGCTGACTATAAATCAACAGATTTTGGCTTTGCTCCTGACTCTGTCACTGATTTACCATGGAAACTTGGGCATGGAAACTTACTCTCCCTATCCTTCATTTTGTGGACCCATAATGTAAAGATAATGATGCTGCTTTGCAAGCTCTTTTGAGATCTAGAGATGTTAAGTGCTAAGTGCATTTTATTAACATTAATAGCACCCAACTGAGAGGCTGCTGTGTCGCACTAGCCTGGCTGTCCCCAGAAAACAGATTGGTGTGGGGAAAGCACACATTTGTTAAGCAGCTTAGACATTGCTCATTCCCTTAATACTCGCACAATACATGGGAAAAAGATCTGACCCACTAAAACAAAAGAAAAAGATCGGTAAAGGCAACATTTCTAACATGAGCTGTCATCCTACTTCTAAGCCCAGGAAAACTTTAGGATTTGCTGGAGATTATCAGTATTTCTGCGTGGTTGCTACACTCGGTCACAACCACAGTGCTCACAACTTGTGGTGAGGGCCACTTACATTAGTGGACATTAATCACCATTTTTATACATTCTGCTTCAGCTATCACTGAAAAGACATTTAGTAGATGCACTTAGTTATATCCTACCATACTTTATACATTACTCACATTTAAAATAAGTTAATTGTACCGAATTATGTTCCATCTCTTGTATTCACAGGATAAGAGTATATATTTACAGGACGAGAGTATAAAAATACCATGTAATGTGCTTTGTTATGTTTCGATTTTCAGTATTTCTGCTCAAATATGTATCACAACATACATAGTGCAGAGAGCTATGAAAAATTTATTAATGCATTTTTTTCCTCTGCTGGAGATAGAACTTTGTTGTGCATGTTATAAAATGTTAAATATTAGAATTATTTAAAGTTAATAGGATGCCAAAGAAAATGGCTAATAATACATTATACAATTAGATGCCTTTCATATTAGTGAATCCATTAACAAAATAAAATACATTCAAACAGAAGAGTTCTGATTTGCAATTTTTAGCAAGGATTGCCCATGTGTAAAGCTAAATTATTTATTCATTTTTTTAAACTGCTGGATACATCAGTTTGCAATTATTTGCATTATGTTCAAATGCTTTATCAAGTGGCTCTGATTCCAAAATACATGTCTCTAAGATGCTTTAGTATCTTCATTTGTGCAAAGGCTTGAACACGGGGAAAAAACAAAAAAGTAAGTTTCTTTCCTCAGATGGAGCAGGACAGCTGATGTCCTCAGTTTTGCTCCATCAGTCCTGGCAGATACCCCTTCACTAACCCTCTTTGACCCAGTTATCCCTCTGTAGAGATTCACATATTTTTCCCCCCACTCTGGCATATCCTTTTTTTTTTTTTCCTCTAGAAACCCTCAATTCCTCCTCTCCTGTCTGTCCATATAGATCTGAAGTCAGACATCCTGCAGTTTTGCTTGAAGTTTTTCTGATGCCATTACTGAGCCCTGGCTACTACTTATTTTTTTTATCTTGCTTTCTCAGCTGACACCAGCATCATCTCCAATGATGCACTTAGAAAGCAGCTAACTTTTCTTACAGTAAGAACCAGCTTTCAGCATCACAGTGAATCTTCTGGACTTTTTTCCTCATTTTCCTTTTCTCTCTCTATGTGATGTTCCATCTCTAGAGAAAGGCTTCCAAAACTAAAGAAAGTTCCACCAGAAGAACAGAATCTCCTCCTCCTCCCATCCAATTCCTCCTCAGTGAGGCTACCTACTTAATTAAGTCGTTCTCGATCTTCTGCATCATAAGCACATAATGTTGGCTGATAGAAATGTGTTTTGAAATCCCTGTTTGTTTTTTAATTATCTGACTGCACACACACACACACACACACACAGATCTCTGCTATATTACAAGTATAAATTCAGTGCAAGAAGACTCTATCAATTTCTCTTCAGAATGGTTTTTAACCAGCTCTCAAACTACCTAGTCTGTTCTTGTCTGCAGCCAAGGTTTGGCTACAACGCTTTAAAGCAAGGTTGAAGATGGCTCTTTCCTTTCTTGGCTTGTTGGACACGAGGAGCGCCCTGCTTAGGGTCTCCTGGGATATCCAGCAGGCTTCTGCTCTAACCTGTCTCCAGGCTGCTGTCAACCCTGAACATCTCCTGCCCGATCATGTCCCCAGCATCTGCCTGGGGGCAACTCATGGGTGAGCCAAATGTCCCCCATGATATCAGCTGGCAGGAGGGAAGCAAGGAACGTGCAGTAGGGAAATAAAAATTATAGGCCAGCAAATTCAGCTGCATCCTGACCACTCTTCACAAGGTAGAGAAGGCAAGAACAGAAAAGAACAGAAAACTAGTGTTTATTCTATTTAATTTTGAGCATCTTAACTGTTACAATATTTTATATGATTATGTTATATAAATAAAACAACAATGTATGGAAATTAGGACCACAGATTTCCAGAAGTGTCGTACGCAGCTCTGACATGTTTGTCCATGTGAAGGATTTTGATTCAGGCTCCGCTTATCACAGCAGAACTGGGAAGCAGGACCTTTGATCTCAAGAGATCTGATGGGTCCTTGTTACTTTTACTGACAACAGGCAGGCTACAGCCTGAACAGTGTTAACATTCAGACGAGAGCTGAAAACTCAAGTGAGAGCTATGCCATGTTCTCACTTTCAAGACTCTGGTACCATGCATAAACTTTGAAATTAAAATACAGTGTGATTACCTCTGGTTTGATTGACATACTTAATAATTCTGTTAATAATAGGTCTAAACTGAAAATTAAGTTTGGGAGAGACAGGCAAAGAAATGGCATATACATACATAATACATACAAGGACAGAACAGCAGGGCGCACATTTTTCCCATATCAGAATTTCTCAAAGCTTTGATACTTTTTTTGCACACTGAATATATATATTTACAATATACATGTCTATAGGATTTTTTTTTGTCTTGCCTTTTTGTATGTTTTTAGGATAAGAGGCAGTAGTGTAGTCAATAAGACGTCATTCATTTGCCTCTGTATAAGCATCCGATGCTTTTTAAATGCCTGAAGGCATCTCGTCCAGCTTCTTGCAACCAAGCTCCAAGAGCACAAGTCTCCTATACATCCTCTAACGTCTCTCCCAGTCTTGTGAGGGTCATCGTGATATACAAGAACCTCTAAAATACCACTAGATGCCAAGGATTAGGGAACTGAATTAAGTCCAGAATGCCCAAAGAATCCATTAAGAGAAGAAGCTTTCCGGAAGCATGATTGAGCTCATGCAAAAAAAAAATAAAATAATAATAAAAAAATAAAATAAAAATTCCCAGTGGAATTTTTAAGATAGGAATGTTCCATTTTAAAAATCAACATAAAATGATGAAATGAGTGATTTGAGGATTTCTTTAGGAAGCTCATTTATTCTCAGCAGGAATACAGTTCTAAGATAGACCATATCCACTAATTAGACAATGAGGAAAAGCACACATGGCTTCTCATAAAAGCAAAACTTTCCAAGGAACGTAGTAAGGTGCTTTAGACTTCAGTTTCCCAGACTGGTCCCAGTGATGCTGTCCACACTTTTATCTCTCTCTAAAACAACAAGTCAAATTCAGCAGAAACTTCACCAAAACTCTCCCCCAACCAAAACCACTCTCTACTCACAAGAGTTTTAGCTACCACATTATTATGGTTTTCCCCATTTTCAGTCTACTGAATACCACAAATACCATGATAAAGTCTCATTCCATGCTGAGGAAACTGCCTAATGGCATCCAGCATAACATCACCTAACATACATCCACACACAACCTTGTCCTTTTTAGCTGCAGACCCCAACTGCTAGATTGTATTTGTTGGATAACATTACATACACACCACAGAATTACAGATATTAACCACAGGGGAGAAAAATACCCAATGAATTAGGCCATACTAGGATCTTGTAAGACTTCGAGCAAGAGCAACTCTTATTAGGAACTATGCAGCTTGTTATCTGGGGTATCCATCACTCTCCAGCATGGGATCATTTCATTCATACTTCTGACAGTTGGTTCACTTTACATAGTTGGCAATCCCCAACTCCTGGAGATTGTTCCATCATCCTAAAAATTTTAGTTAGAAAAATTTTCCTGTTATTAATTTTAACAAATGACTCGTTCAATTATTTCTTTCCCTTGTTACGTGGGGACTCCTAGTCATGGTATTTCCTGCAGTGTTACTATCAGAACAACAAACCCAAACAAGGAGTCACCCATGACAACTACGAGCATCCTGAAAACAGGCAATCCCAAAACGCTTCAAAACTCCAGCTCTTCTCAGCTTCTAAACAGCACCTCTTCAGCGGTGATCAAGAAGTTCTTCAACTGCTTGAAGTGTTACTAAGCAAAAAGCTATTGTAACGCAAATATTCTGCAGTCACAGAAGAAATAAAAGGCCTGCCTTAAATGCTTGATCATACAATACGTGCCATAAAATTCATGGTATGATTGTGGCTGACCACACTAACCTAGTTTACTGCCTCTTCTTCCCCACTTCCCTATTCTACTGACTTATCCATCAAACTGCTGAAAAGAAAGTACACAACAATACTACTGCTAGGAGAAACAATACTGCATAGGGTTAAAGACTTGAAATCAAAAACACCACTGAGCAAAATAAGTTCTATTCAAGAAAAAAGCCAAGTATTATGGCTCTATAATCCTCTTTTATGTATATGATGCACTATATTCCCAGAATATACAAGGAGTTGGTTACAGAAATTTTAATTTACAAAAACAATGTTTTTGCTACTATAGATATTTGTGATTTTTTTTTTCTTGAAGAGAGTAAAATATGAAAGCATATCTTCTGAAGACATTCAAATGCAAAAAGGGAAGAATACACATCAGTAACATGCACATATTAATTGACACAGCAACTACTCTGTGCACTACTACAATACTCTGTTGCCAGGGTTGTATAGCTTGGGAAAGAAAAAAAATAAGTTCTCGGCGACAGCTTAGCACATGCAGGTCTTAACCCAGGAAGAAGCAGTTTTATAATTATTCCTGAAAATTGCTCAAGTCCATTTAATTTTCTATGCTTGCCTGGGAAGTGTGAAAAAAAGAACAAAAAACTATTTATGACTCAAGACATTTGAGATGTTTCAGCTCTCAGCTAACAAATAACCCAGCCTGATCCTGATATTTCCAAGGTGAACTTTGGACTGCTCTTTCTGGCTTCACACTAAGACTAGTTACATGAACAAGTGGTGGCAGAAGCAACGGAGGTTCTCCCTGTCTGGACCATATTTAATCACACGGACCGGCCAATGCAGAACCTCAGTAAGGTCTGAGGCTTGGCTTGAAGGACAGATCCTAACCCAGAGACATTCACGCATGTTTGAAAAACATAATCAATAACTTTCTAAGTCTTCCAGAATGCATGAAAAAGGATAAAATGGGAAACATCACTAATGCAGAGATATAAGAAAGGGAGGACTCACAAACAAAAAGGGAAATGACTGGAAGAGAATAAGTTCCCCCCCCATTTTTTTTTTAAACTTCTATTCTTTTTCCCCCCTCCTCCTCTATTGATCCTCATGGCAATTTGACATCTTTACATCACAACTGGTGCTGATCCTGCCGGCCGTGCAGCCCGTAGCCGCGCTCGGAGGTTGGCAGCTCCGGGAGGACCCGCTCTGCCCACGGTGCCTTTGTTAGCAGCTGAGGACCGAGGCTGCTGGCTGCCTTTGAAATGGATATGTTGGGTCACTGGAAACAGTCGGGGATTTCTGAATGGGGAATTTCTTCCCTTCTTATTTTAAAGACATAAGGCTGTGAAAAGTGTCTGCTTCTACTCTTTTTCCCCTCGCCTAAACACTCGCTTCCAAACCACCCAGCCCATTTGCGCTGACCTGGTGGCCCAGCCTCAAAGGGAACCTCCGTCTTCTGTTAGTTCCCAGGCACTTCCCAGCCAGAAAACCCTCTCATTTCCCCATAAGAAAGACTCAGACATTTGGTCCCAGCAAGCTCATATAATCACTATATATACATATTTTTAAATCCCAAGATTATGTTTTTTTTTCCCTCATAGTTCATTAATAAAGAACTGCGAGTAAGGCTGAAGACTCCTGCTGGCAAAGGTATCATCCTTAGCTGCTCATATGGTCCAAGACTCTTACTTGTCAGCAAGATTAATCCAAGCCATTTTAGAACAATAAATATACGTACAGATGGAATATAAACACAATGAAGATTACCGGTTTTGAAGTCTACTATTTATAAAATCAAAAATAATGTTGCAATATGGATTTTGGTAATATTTGAAATAGGAAGGAAAAATAAATAGGGGTTGGATACTCCTCAAGGAAAAAAAGAAATCCCATGAGTAATAAAAAGGCAATGATTTTACTTACAATGCCACCTAGGAGCTACCTTTAGAGAGGGGATATGGCACCTATAAACTCAAAACACTAGGTATGTTGAAATCCATAAAATTTCCAATTACTGCTTCAGAATTTATTGTGCACATATGGAAAATAATACTTGTAAAAGAGAAAGGGGTTTGTGCCTGGTGCTGTCAATACTGTGAAGGATGGGGTGATTATAAAGCAAATTAACAATACTTTTAAATGTGCATTCACTTATCTTTCCAATTAAATCCTTGTTAAACAACTGCACAGACAGTAATGGTGCTTCTGCAAAGCACTGATCAAGACAGTTTTATTGTAATTTTTACTCTGTAACAATTAATCACATAGGCATTTTCTTTATTATTAAATTATTTAGTTAATAAATACTCACAATCAGTTCACATATTTGTGGTTTACTTTTTACTTTTTTTCAAAATGAATTATATTTGAGGATATTGTTACAGAAAAAAAACAGGGAAATATTTTTAAAATATTATTTGTTAACCTGAGATGATGGCAGGGTAAATGTACCTTTTCATCCCCAAGGGAGTTTAGCAACTCAAATTCCTTCGTCTGTCCTTTTACACAGGCCATAAAAAAAATGTACCTTTCTGCAATAACACAGTATTTGGCATCTGAAAAAAACTCCTATTCCTTCTTCTTGTTCTTTTTCTTTTTTTTCCCCTCTCCTGTGATACATAAGTATAGTAACTGAGTAGTAAAAACATAGTAATTGACCTTTGGACGGTACACTGTGTTTTGCAGTTAACACACAAGGTATTCCAAATGAAATAACGGGATCCAAAGGTCATCTGTTCTGCAAATACCAAGCATTTTGCAAACAAAGCATTGGATATAAAGACAATTAGGAACTCTCTTGTATTATGTATGAACCAACACTTGCTGAATGAACCAATAAGTATTGAAATTTGTATTTCTATGGTTAGTTTCCCTGAACATATATGCATTAGGATAGGTTTCTAGTGCTTCAGCAATGTATTATGAACCCTTTATAGCTCTATTTTTTCAGTTAATTTAGTACTCACGAAAATTGCTTGTTTGACAGTCCTAGAAATTGAATGCCTTGCCAGCTCAGGAGATTAGCGTAGGAGGCACAAAGAAGCCAGCTTCTACCTCCCCTCTGTTGTGTCTCTAGTCTCCATACACGGACCAGAGCCGGCGCTCACACTTGTGCTTTCCCCACACCAATATCCTGAAGCTTGAAGAACCCTCAAGTTATTTTCATTTTTTTTTTCCCCTGGGCATTTTTGCACCTCTACGATTATTTTTACTCAACCCAGAAACACTCCCCCAAGCACTTACCATGCTGTGCTCCACACCACAGCAATCTCCCCAGCTGCAGGAGATGCTGCTCTCAGGGTCCTGATGACATTAACAGCCTTAATGGTCCCACATGGGTCTCCACCACACCTTGCCCATTGGCCAAGAGCTCATTAGAGCTCAGCCTTAGCACCAAAAGAATTAATGTTGTGGACATCTCTCTTATATTCTCAAACCACCACATTTCACATGACTTAATGAGCCTATTTGCAGTATCTCACCCCATCTCTTACAGGTGTGGATTAAAGTGATAATATTAAGAAAAATATTTGTGATGTCTGCAGCTGCTTAACATCAGCTAAAGTCCTTCAGATTTTTTCCTAAAATCTCCCCCAAATTTCCAAGTAGCACCAAAAAAGCCTCCTTTTTAAATATACACTTTAAAGCGCAGTTGCTAGACCAATAATATGAAAAGTAGAGGAGGAATGAAGGTCTCTAACTATTATAGAAGGTTTTAGCATAGGTTCATAGGTAGAAATACTACACTACTGCTAATTTAATTTCTGCAAACAATATTCTTTTAGCACTTATAAACCAAGAAAAGTATGAATGTCTTGATGTCAATAGTGGTTCAAACAGCTTCTACCGCCTTGATTCAGTGGTTTGAAAAATGATGACTTAGAGTTTCAAAAGTGCTGAGAGATGTTATAGCCCGGCCATCTCATGATCAAGTGATCTTTTCAGCTCTTAATGGGAAAATAAATCATAGATAAAAGATAATCCTGTTGCAGAGAAGTAAAAAAGGTGTGATATCAATAGATATTTATAGAAAAATAAAACTCTGTGAAAGGGATAAAAGTAAATAAGGTAGTTTGTACTGATGTTGCTCTGGTGGCAAGGTCAAAGCCCTCTTGAGGAGCTGCCTACCTTGAGAAATGATAATGAAGCACAAAGTAGATTCTGAGAATTTAAAAAATGGTACAGATATGAGAAATGATTTTTATAGCACCCCCTCCTTCCCCAGTTTAAAATTTGAAAGTTGCCTTTTGATTTTTTTTTTTGCTGTTTCTTCAGACTTCCTTAACAACAAAGCTGTCATTTGCTAATTTGTCTTCTTTTCATTTTCCCCTGGTTTTCTCTTATTCCATTTTTGATGCTACTGAAGACATACACAGTACAAAAAAAAAAAGGGGGGGGCAAAGGCAGATTTGCTCTCAGATTATTCTAATACAAATATTTTGATACAGCAGAATCTATTCAATGACATTCCATTTTTGTGCCATAAATATTATTTATGCCCTACAAGGTATACCTACTAGATATAACACAGCAGCTGAAAGAAATGGCTCCTTAGGTATTTCACTTGTTTAAGAACTGAGCATGCAGTCAAGCTCTACAAAGTAAATAGGCTGTTTTAGAACATTTGCTTGCATTTATAATTAAACTTGCACTAAAATAAAAATTCCATTCTGGAATGATAACCAAAAATGATATATAAAAGTACTGCTTTTCCAGTGTAAACTGCAGAAGAATGCAAGTGCCGAGACTGAGCCAAGAAATAATTACCAAGGATAATTACCAAGTGAAAAAGGGATAGGCAGTAATGGCATTATTAAACATTGGAGAACTTCTCCCATTGGAGAAGTTTAGGAGATTGGCAAGTAAGGAGATTATGAGCAGATACCATATTATCCTGGAAACTTTTGTGAATATGTGTAATAAACATAAGCCATTCTCTCCCCCTCCTCATCGTCGTGTTGATGGGGACACCTCACGCCAGCGCCTTCCCAAGCGTAGTTAGTTTGGAATTAGTTTGGTTCCCACCACGTCCCCACAGCAGCTTCTCGGGCAGGTTGGCGCTGAGCTCCTGGGCCACAGCTGCTCCCATGGAGGAAAGATGATGGGATCCCCTCACTCCGCTCGCTTTGTGCTACCTCACCAACTTTGTGCCCCTGTAACTTCACCACCGTGGCCTGATGGGCCATCAGGTCATCCCCCCAGCTGTGGCTCAAGCTATTCTGAAGTCCATTTAGTGATTAGGAGGTACAAAGCTTCCTGTCAGCAGCCTGAAGCCAGGGTAATATCAGGCAGGATGCTAACATACACACACACACACACACATATATATATATATCCATATAGCCCCACTGACTCCATGGACAGAGTGTTCCCAGCCCGCAACTTCCTTCCTCTCACAAAGAAAGGATGTTATTTCAACAAGTGAAATTGTGGCCTGATATTTTAAAGCCATTCTTTGTGGCTGTGTTTCTTCTTGAGTGTTCTAATTAAAAAATTACTGGATTATTCTTTTGGGGATGGAATACTAAACTGCCTCATTTCCTCACGCCACTTGCAAGGATTGCAATTGTGGGGTTTCTAGGAGAAGAACTTTGGCACTTTTGCATGTGTATTCTTGAGCAAACACTAACTACAGGCTGGGGCAGCAATTTTTATAGCTGAGATTTTTAAAGATATATAAGAGTCTGAATGGCTAATTTCCCTTCCCATTGAAAATCTATTCCTTTATGATATAAAACGCATGACTGCCCTAGTTGTATCAACAAAAGCTAACATAAGAAACAATAATTATCACAACAGATAAAAAGATAAAATAGTTCTCCAGAGGCACTATTTTACTTTGAATTTCCTTTGGATACTCAATAGTCAGATTTCTTGCATGTGCCCTAAGTAGACAACGTCAGAGTGGCTTTAATGTACCATTAATTTCGTCTTTACATATTCATTTTTCACAGTGGAATGAACCAGAAAAAAAGTGCTTTGTATTTCTGTGCTACAAAAAAAGAAAAAAAAAAAGAAAAAAAAGCCCTAGCTACACTTCTGTCCGGCTTTTACAGTATCAGCCCATCTGTTTTAGGTGAAAACTTGAGCAGTACTGTTAACCTCAAGTACGTTAACCTTTGGATGCTGTAAGGCATGATAGACAGGACCATTATTTTTATGGCAGATTTTTTTGCTGAACAAAAATCCTAGGGAGTGAAGGATAGAAAATCCTAGTTTTGCCTCTCTGTCTTCAAACAAAATACAGTGCACAGTGATTTGAATGCCAAATCAGACAACACTATCAACACACAAATAACCAACGACTATAAATCTGAAGGGACCCAAACAAGGATTCACGACCATGAGGCTGATATCAGTCGCAGTAAAATTACTGATACAAATATCAATTTCTCATCAATCGGAGTTCATATCCATCCAGTTTTAGCTAAAGATTGGACTGATCTTGGGCAGCTAAAGAGGTTGTGAATATATATCACTGCCCTGAAACCTTTGTTATAAATGTAAATGGAGGTCTAAATGTCTGAAGGCAGGAATATTATTATGTGCCACCACAAATATCACAAGAGTTTTTAAGTCACCAGTCAAAGTTTATGTATAGATCTTACTTTAGTTATAGTATAGAACCAATTAGGCAAGTTGTTCTCTAGGGCACCTCCAAAAACCCACAAATACACAATATTTAGGAGTCCTGGTAATAGAAAGAGTTAAGAAATAGTAGAATATAAATTTGTAGTACTTCAGCATTTATACATATTGAATTCAAAACTGTATGAGGTATTTAACACAATTTAAGATTTGGGACCTTAATTTCCAAGCTGCTTCATTATGTTTTTTTTTCATGAAACAAGATTATGAGGTTCACTGTCATCAATGTTATCGAATGTGGACACTGCATGTTTAGTCTTTGCCAAAAGTTCCAAATTGTTCAGAAGTATTCGTGATGCATCAACATTGGTTTTCACACCCATAACAGAGTATCTAGTGACCAATGTTAGATTGGTTTAAATCATATCTGTGAAAAATTAAAATATTCTTTAATGTAATGCAGTGTTTCTCGTGTTTCCCATCATTTTTCTTTTCATTTCTGGGAACTTTGATAGAGGTCATATTCCAGTTTTAGTTTTTCATTTTTAGTTCTTTTCATCACTTTTTTTCCTCCTTCTCAGGTTTTCTTTGGATCCCTGTTCCACTTCTAGTTTTGTTTAACTTTTAACATAAAAACAATCTTCATTTTTTCCTTTTAGTTTTTTTTCTCTCTCACTTGGATACTTTGATTTCTACTTATGCTTTGTTTTTGCCACCTTCTTTCAGTTATCCATTTCCTCCTATTTTTTATTGCTCATCTCCTGTTGAACTATCATTTTCCTTTGCCTCCTGCGCTGCTTTTCCTCTCTCCTAACCTGACATTTCCCTCTGCGCAATATATTTCTACCTTCTCTTTCCTCTCTTTTCCAAAACATGGCTCATCATTCTTTGCCACTAATGCATAGCAGATTCTGAAATACTGTCATCTGAGACAGTTAAGTACTAAACAAAACATTACCAGGGTGGAGGAATCACTTACCCTGATTGACAACAAATCGTAACTTCTGTATTGTTGCCAGATTGCCGCTAACTCTGTATATTCCATCAACATCTAGACCTGAAAGAGAAACACATATTTCATTTTAGATCATATAAGTATTTTTCTTTGTGTGTCTGTCAAGAAGCCATAAACGTCCTAACAAGTATGAAGAAGAACGGTGTAGTGAGCAACTGAAAAATAATCCACCTGACAACAACTGAAGTGCCTCCTGCCTGGTTAAAGCAATGAAGAATAAAAGCAGTAGATTAACTTAAATTACTGCAAAACCTCTAATTGTAATTATCTTGCAATTCTATCAGCAGAACGCAGTTCTGCAAAGGTATTTTGGGTTGTTAGGAAAAGGACAGTGTATTAGATGCTGAGTTTATGCAGAAGGGTGGTATGTGATAGCAGGTTAGCCCTGCTTAACTGTGCAGTGTTGGCATTAATATTGTGAGTGAAACTGCTCAGCCAGAGCCCCGGCCTGGTCGGATATGATTTTCTGAGGCTGTGACCTCTCGGAAAATAAAGCAGCTAGATGCCCACTATGAAATCCTGACATGTGTGAGACCATCCACAACTGCGGCTTCTCTGCTAGATTCTTCACAGCAGATCAGATGAGTTGGAAGATGAAATTATACATCCCAAGCAGCGTATGCCCTGGAGTAAATTTCTCCATTAATATAGGCCATTCTTTTCAAGGACAACCTGACAGTCTTGTTTCTCCCTACATATCTACTCAAGGTTTATCTTCTAGGTGAAACTAGATGTCATACTCCCTTTCGTGACATATTATCTCCCACAGCAAGCTCTGCTGATATGACTGTTTAAAATAGCACTTCCAGGCCAAGCTGCAGAGCTGCAGCCCTTCTTCTCCCCTGCCCAGCGAGAAGGAAGGAGCTCTCATGCAGCAACTAAAGCTGCAGGTTTAAAGGCTGAAAACACAAAACTGCACATTCTCGTTTCACTCTGAAAACTTCAGAGTAAACAAGGAGCTAAGAGAACCTGCACCAATCCGAGGTGTTTCTTTTTTTCTTTTCCTTTTTTTTTTTTTTTTAAGGCTACTCATCACTTGGAATAGAATTTTAATTAGCTTTTGGCAAACAATTTCAGAGAAAGCCTTTTTCTTGGAAAATGCTAATTTGTCAAAACTAAAAACTGTCAGGAAATATTTCAGTTTTGACAATGTGTCTATTGGGATTTTTTTTCCCCCCCAATCAGGGTGGGGGAAAAAAGAAAAACTGAAAGTAGAGGAAAGAGTGAAAAAAAGTCAGAAAGCATCTCAGAAGCTCTGCTGTCTAAACACTTAATTTAGGAATCAGTAAAATCAGGCTCAAGTCCTCATTTCAAAGATACGTTCATCACCGCTCGTCACATCAGTACCTAGCAAGAGGACTAAATTGTTTGGAGATGTCTCTCACTGATCATGAAGGATTTTAAAGACTTATTTTCCCTTTTGGTGCAAACTGAAAGCAAATAAAAGTTTTTTTTTTAATCTCTCTCCAGAAAATACAATTCTTATTTCATGGTTATCCCACTAGAAACATCCCAATTTGTTGTACATTTAAAAAATCTATTTTAAAGAGGAATAACAATTTGGTATTACACACCGGTATACAGGCCTTCTAAGAAGACAGTTTTCCACCCTGCACCTGTGGGTGTTCTGCAATCTAATACTGAAAGTGATGATTCATTTCAGGAAGATCCACTTTGGTTACAGAGGGATAAAGACAAAGTTTATTTAAGAGAAATCAAAAAGGATTTGATAATCAAGAACACTTGGAAGTTATCCATCCACAGGATATATAACATATGAGCAAAGGGAAATTACTAAAATGTTTAAGTAATGCAATTCTATACTAAAACTGAAGAGTCTCACTCTGTCCTAGCAAGGGGACAGTAAGAGAGAAAGAGTAATTCCCAGGTTAGGAATGTGGGTCTCCTGGGGTAAAGGATTAAAAATTGTATCACATAAATTGAAATGTCCAAACCAGAAAGAGGAAAAACAAAAAATCAAACAACAACAACAAACCCCCCAAAGAGAATGTTAACTTTTGTTTGGATCTAACTCAGCTCAGTTTCAACTTTTATGGATATAAGGATACATGTCACTTTGCATGAAACAACAATGTCTCACATTAATAGCATCAGTTTGGAATAGCTCAACCTCCTTGGTATCAAACTACATAAATTATCCAGATCTAGTGAAAATGACAAACTATGCTGTAAATTGGAGGATATTGCATCTTGCAAAATGATCTCGAGTATACAAGTGAATTATTATTGTTATAAATTTACGGTGGTCCTGAAATGAGGTCTGATTAGCATTTCATTTGGACCCTCGACAATATGGCAGAGAGAAAAAAAGATCCAGGAATATCAAGCCAATTATAGTGTTCACGTGCCATCAACTTTCTTCTCCAAAACCTTTGAAAGTTAAGCCAAACCAAACCAATGTAAATTGGTGGATTTGGACATCCTTTTCATGACCACATTATCTTAGCTGTATTGTTAGCAACTTCTTTTGGCCAGCCAATTAAGTGTAAAAGGGAGAGAGAGGGGGAGAGAGAGAGATGTCTTTAATGTTCTGATGTCCTGATTCTGTGAACAATTTTCCAAGCAAATTCACTTTTAAGGGCACCTCTATGAAGAGGAAAAACATCACTGCGCTGCTGTCAGTGTTTCTTCGCAGCAGGCTATAAATACCTAGGGAACAAGATGAAACAAAAGTCTTTAAGAGCTTCCTATCTGGTGCTGGTGTTAAAGTATAGCAGTAAGGAACATTGCAGAGAAAAAAAAAAATCATTGTAATAAAGTCTGACTCTTTGCTCACTATATGGTGACTGCTTTGCGTTTTCAAATGGTGTTTATCATTGTGTTGAATCATTGGGCTTTGCCCTAGAGCAGAACAAATCACTTGTTTTATATCCCAATTTCCAGCTTATTTTTTTAAGAGGAGCTAGAGAATAGGATGGACCCACAGCTAGAAAGGCAGAAAATATGGTGATAATTAATTCACCATTATTTCCATAATTATTTGGGCACCATTGCCATTCTTTCTCCCATAGATTTTATAAAGAATCTAGTGAAAGGAATTATTCAAAGGTACATCAGTTTGGCTGAACAAACACAGGCAACGTAGCACTCCTTTTGTTAACAAAATCACACAGGTGCTCCTGATGGGAGAGCTGAAAGGCAGCTGAATTCAGGCTTGATTGGGATTCATGAACAACCAACATTATAGGCACTCTGCGTAACCACACTGAAGATCTTGCAACAACACTTATTTAAGAACATTTCTGGCACTCCTGCTTCCAGGCACACTGCTAATAATGTAAAAATAACCACACATGCAATTTAATGTCAGTTCCAGCAGCAATTTGAGCTGAAACCTGGTAGTGCAGAGGAACACCAAAAACAAGTTAAAAATAATAGTTTAGGTAATATATTTATTCAAATACATCATAACTTTTAAAACATAGGATGTGAATGTACATCATTTTGGGGTAGTTCTGATGCTGTGTGAACTGCCTTGTGTGAAACACTCTCATTAATTCTTTTCTGTTGCACAGAACAAATCCCTCTCCTAAATCACATTGCATTCTGCCTTAGCTTAATCTATAATTCACAATACCTTAAAACTGAATATAAAAGGAAATTCTGCATGTATGCATGTGTATAGCCAGATCTCTCTCTCTCTAGCTATCTCTTTTTTTAAAAAAGGAAAGATTTGGAAGCTGAAACTACCATAAATGATACCAGGTACCTTCCTGCATAGGAACCCCTGAAACTTTTGCAATGAATCTACCCCAAAATAGGTGTGGTCCTGAGGCCCTGGTAGGAGTTTTATGACAAAAATCATCGTGCTGGATTCAACAACAAAGTGAAGTACAACTTGAAGAAAGACATTCTTTAGTTAGTCCTTTCATTTAAAATTAGTTATGTTCAGGGCAAAAATATTGTATTTCAAAGGAGTCTATTATGCCTTCCCATAAACAGAAAGATCATACGTTTTAAAACTAAAGTATCATTATGTAATCAAGCTGTTGTATTATAAACTATTTTGTGGGCTCAGATGCCCAGGGCTATCTTTACAAATATTTAAGAGGTCATTATCAGGCTATGTTCTCCCTAAAACTATAATTCTTTCCTCCTGTTTTCATATATATCTTTCCATAAATACCTGATTTATAAACAATTTTTTAAGAAGTTTACTAAGGGCACAAAAGGCAGGCATGAAGTCATTTAAAGAAGCAGGAATGTGTGACTGCAGCAAATACAGCAATGGCAAGATAATGTGTCTGATGAGATAAACACCACAAAACAACATACAGCAGAGATAATGTTTCACAAGAAGATCAATATTTGCAAGTCGGGAGAAGAAAAATCATGAGGAGTATTAATGGGTAAGTTCAACATGTTAAATACGTTAAGTCCATGGAACTAGTGCTATGAACTCTAAATATTATGCAGCACTCAAGAATTAAGGAAGCATTAAAAATTCTGTGTCTGGATTAGGTTAGACAGAGCCCAGAGTTCCAGGTGACTGCAGGAGCACAACAGCAATCTCTCCGTCTGAGGTCACGGATGGCAGAGAAATAGATGACAGGGGGGACAAGGGAACAAGTAAACAAGTCACTGCAGAGGGAAGAAGGACCTGGAGGCACTAAGAGCAGTGCTGGACCCATGCGGAAGGTTGGGTGAGCTGAAGAGACGAGCTGGGACGTGTGGCATGCAGCTGGAGCAGCTCATGGTGACACCAGCTCCCCTTGGACGTGGCAGGGGCTGAGCTCGGCTTGCCATGTCCCTGACATCTCTGACCTACATTTGGGTGTCTGAGCTAGTATCACTCAGATCCGTCCGATCCGTAGTCCAGAGAGGGCACCCAACAACCACGGAAGGAGATGCAAAATAAATGTCATGTTAGAGAGCAGCACCAGACAAGGATATACAAATCTGGGAAACTAAACAGGAGGTAAGAAGTCACTCTGAAGGACAGAGTATTATAAAAAAACCCTGTTTTCACCTATCGGTGATCATGATAGGTGTGTGTCTCATTAGCAAATAAAATACAGCATTGGGAAATACTTGAAAATGGATGAGGTTCAAAGTCTGTCAGGAGAGTTGTGATTTTTAAAAAGCTGTAAGAAGGATGCACTTGTAGACTGGCTAGACTGACCTCGGTCCCAGACAGTCTCCTTAAATAATTAATTCAGGACTCTACGAACAAATAATTCATAGGGAAATATAATTAATCCCAACTAAATGGTTTCATGGAAGTTAGGGTTTTGTCAAGCAAACTTGTTGCATTTTTTTGAAAGGATTGGATTTTTGACAGGTCTAGTTGATAAAGGCAATGGTGTTGAAATAGTATATTTGGATTTCCATGAGCCTTTTGACTTAGTAGCACATGACGTTTTGATTAAAGCGCTTGCATTTTATGAAATTAACAGGGCATATATTACATGGATTAAAAGCTGGCTCAGTGACAGACCTCAAAATGTGGTAGTTAATGGGAGCTATCAGTTAACAAGGTCATTACTGGCAGCATTCTCCAGAGTGGAGCTCTAAGTCCAGTGCCATCCAATACCTTTACCAGGGATACGGATAATGACGGAAAATCTCTTCTGGCAAAGTAAGCAGATGACCCAAGGATCAGGATGGTATTACATAAGGATGAGAACAGGTAAAGTTACAGAAGGTCTGAACTGCCACCTTGAATGGTCACAGGGCAGTAAAATAAGTTTTCACACAGAGCAACACAGGGTAATATTTGTGGAAACTCCAGGTGTAGCTTATAAAGGACTTGGGTATTATTTTAAATGATTAGCTTAACATGATCTCTGGTTTTGGTGCTTTAACAGCAATAATGTGATCCCTACAAGAGACTGCGCCTCTTCAGACACTACAGATAAGAGCCCTGGTAGAACACACTGCTAGATACTGAAGCAAATAACACAATGCTCAAAATAGATTCATCATTTTACAAAGAAGGTGGAGAGATGATCTACCTATTGGTACTAAGCGCATGATTTGGGGGTTCTAGACTCATGAGCGCAACCTTGCCCAACTGCAGGACTGGAACAGACAAGCCCACGCTGAAAGCAACACGAACAAGATTTTCTTTTGTCTACTATTTGTGGCTCCAACACGGCATCAGTAAAGGCAGAGGCAGTGGGGAAAAGAAAGGAGGGAGAAACGTTCTTAACAAGCTAAGAAATGACTCTATATGAGGTGCCTGACATGAGGTTTGGTGAATCTCTTTAGGAAATTAGCTAACGAGAAATAATTCCATGTTTGACGGCAATAGTCTCAAGAAGATGAGGGGCATTTCGGCATAAAAAAGAATCTAATTTTTTCTTGCAGTAATAACTTCAAGATGCAATGAAAGGAGAAAAGCTTGACTAAGATCTTATTGTTTTCCAGACCCTGTAGAAACTGTTTAATGGAAGCAATTACAACATTGAATACCAGCATTACATTCTGAGAATAAGTAACAAGTGAAGATGATGGATGATATACTTTATTCTGTTTCATATCACTTGATGGTAGAATTTCTGCACAGATATTTATATACAAATAAATAAGGGTAGTGACAGTACAAAACGAGTGCAATTTAAACTAGTATACAGTTCACCGCTACGCAGGGCTGCTGTTTAATGCCTAAATCAAGCTTGCTATGGCTTACATCTTCTTCTCTATTGTGTCGCACTGTCTTTGGCATTCAAGCAGTTTATGGTTTAAAAGCCTCAGAAGCAGCAAGGCTTGCTCACAAAAACAAGAAACAAAACTAAGCTTTGAAGCTACTCGCTTTGAATGAAGCCCTCGAACACGCAGCGTTCACTGTAATTCTGCAGCTACCTCCAAAATATACTTTTGCCATTCGGCTCGTCCCATTACTTGCAGCTAAACAAAGTGACCTCATTGTTTTCCACTGTATTTTCTTTTAAACATTGGCTGGGATGATTGAGATTCAGGAATGTGGGAAAATGGATTCCCAAGCCACGTCCATCCCCTTTAATTCTGAGCTGTAATTTTTGGCTTGGCTTGAATCACAGTCATCACATTTCAGTCTGAATCTCTCTGTAAAGTGATCTTTCTTAAACATTTCTTTCACTCATCATGGGATCAGAAACAAAGCCATTCTAGTCTTTCAGCGAAACACTTACAAACGTCTTTTTGCAGAGACTCGCAAGAGCTGAATTTCTTTTAAAAATGTTTGAAAAAGAGGAGGTTTTCATTGCCTGATTGTCCTCTTTGTGAATCTTGTCATCTGTATGCCATGAGCTACAGCTATTTTAATCTGTTTTTGTTTGCAATCCATTTGGTGTCCGCCCAGGAAAATGCAGGTGATTTTAATTAACTTAGTGCTGAAGATGTGGAAAAATCTCAATTGTGTTACAGAAAATTATACACTTAAAACCTCCCCTCTATTATTTATAATGTCTTATTAATGAAAATGATTACATGAATATATTTACCACCTGATTCATCTTTGTTCACTTTTTAAATCAACAAGGTTTATGATACAGGGAGAAAAAGAACAAAAACAAACCCTACCAAATACAGACCTTATGTACACATGTCAGCTCACTAGTTTAAATGCAATGGCAGCTTAAAAATAAAATTAACAAAGCATTATCTTACTTTATAATCAATTGTCTTCCCTCATGTAGCATAGTTTAATATCTAAAATCACCAAGCATTTGAAGATATTTATTTTTTGCCATACAAGTATTATATATCTCGACATATTATTATTTAGTTTTTTGAATATTTAATTTATGGGTTTTGTTTCTCATTTGCTTTCATAATGTCTCCTTCATCACTCCTATTTGCTCCCATTTACTGCAGTCACTACTTAACACATGTATACGTTACTTATCACATAAAGGTTAGTCCATTCTGATCGCTACTCAACTTCTCTGCAAGAAATGAATTTATACAGTTTGTTGCTAATTAATCAAGTATATGTGTTTTGGGTGTCCAAATAATCTTTCAGGAGTATCAGGAGTTGTCAAAGGCCCTTCACCAGCAAGCCTTGCTCTCAGCATATAAGCAGCCATACGTCCTCAGAGATGTAAAACCTACAATTCGTACACAACCAGCATTGAGGTTATACGACACTGATTGAGAAATGGGAATTCCAGGTAGAGAATTTTGAGCCGTTTGTGTGCAAATCAGTAGACATGGGAATACTCACAGCAGGCATTTTCTGCTAGGTCTAGCTACTAATATGCGGTTTGCTACTTCCTACCAGTTACCACTTCTGCGGATTTCAGCCTGCAATATGTACTGTGATAGTCCAATTTGAATGTGATGACAATGTGGATAATGCAGTTTATTTTGGGGAGAACGAAAGCCCGAGCAAAGGTTGTCATTGCAGGGCTAGCTGGCGACAGGAAAACTCACGCATTCTGTGACACGACCAGAACAGCTGGGGATGGAGCGGGGAGGGTGCGGGAGAGGAGAGCCAAGGTATTTTGTATGTTTAAGAAATATATACAACTTTGCCATTTCTCATATCCCAGCTGTGCCTGTTAACTTCTGGAAACATGTATAGCTCAGCAATAAAGCATACTTGGCTGATATTTACTGCAATGTGCACTATAAGGCATTTGCTGTCACACATTATGTTCTGAAAGAGTTAAGTAACACGAAAAATACAGGCTCAAGATTATATCTGTCATGGATGAAAATACTACATTTATGCCTCATTGTAATCCATTCATTGGTTTATAGACCCCGAGCCCTCCAGGGAGTGTCACAGCTCCACATGATACTGCTGAGAGCTGTATTTTGCTTTTGGATTTCTGATTTAGCTGAAAGAAGTTTAAAAACACATGTAGCCTGACAACTCCCTATTGGCTATACAACTGAGGAGGGTCAAGAGCATAAACTATTCCAGCAAAAGCCAGCTGTAACTTATGCTCACTAAACTGGCTGAGGATCTGCGTGTTACAGACAGTAGCATACCAAAATAAATAAATAAATAAAATAAATTTATGCATTTTGGTAAATCCTCCCACTTTGTTTGAACTGCCCTTCATTTGGGGATCCATCCTCACCACCATCATGCCCGTGTTTTTTGAGCAGCATCAGCACACGAAGGGCAATTGCACTTGCGGGGGGTCTCACTCTTCTTGTAGGACCTTGCACTTCCAGTCAGGTCCCCTGACATGAGCAGGAGCTGCAGTTAAAAGCTAAGGGTTGGATACAATTCTCCAAGCCTCTCTTCCTCCCAATCCTGACTTTAAAGGGAATTTAGTGCACAGTAGGGGAAAAAAAAATCTTTTCCTGTCTTTCACAATACTGAGAGATTAAGTGAGACCTCAGTAATGTCACCTCCCCATCCCGACTAGCCCTGCTGCTCATTGGACTTGTAGCAGTTGGGAGCGGAAGAGCTGCATGTTTGGGCCTGCGTAATCTTCCTCAGCCAAAATGGGTAAGAGTTTGCATTTTTTGGTCTATGCTACCTTTTCTTGGCCTACATGTTTTTTTTTTAAGGACAGCGGTTGGGATAGGGTTACCCAAAGGGACCCTTTGCATTTTAGATAGAGTTGAGGAGCCCACATAGGCCCAATGCCCTCATTTGCAGCTAAGAGGTCCGTTTTCAAGTTGGAGCTGAGATGCATCGAGGTTCTTTGCTTCGGGAAGGGGGTCCTGCCTAACCAACCTCCCACGGACACTTTCTCCAGGGCTACAGGGATGCACGGATGGGAACGGAGAGTTTAACCATTCCGCAGGGCAGAAGGAACTGCACAATAGTCAAAGCAGCCTCCCGTGGTCACTTGGTAGCAGCGGTTTCACAAGGCTCCTCCGCACAGGGGACGAGGACTCAGTGCACAGCACAAAAGGCTGGATCTGTTTCTTGCTATAAGAAACTAGACCGGCTCAGTTCTGGATTTTTGATTGAAAGAATATGCTGGGAGAGCCGGATACTTAACATGGAGTTGAGGCTCTCGTTTGCAATTGGTAATGCTCATTTCTTTGTGTGATTCTGTGGGCATCTACAGTCCTGTTTGCCTTTTATGGCTAAGTGGGAGAAAATATGTGAAAATCAGTTGCTTTAGCCTAGGACACACTATCAAATACCTCTATTACAGCCCATGCCTGTGTGGAAAACACAGTAGCTCTTACAAGATAACTATACATATAGATATACACCAAGTTACTGAACTCTTGGAATTGCTTATCTGGAAAAACATATAAATGCGATAATAAAAAGGTGTATCTATATATATACACTCATATAGATAGATAACTATTTAATAATACTATATTTTTCCTAGTGTATATTGCACACACTTAAAGAAACAATAATGATTAAAAACATGAGATTCCACTGAACTCTCCTTAAATCCTCTCACATCTTTTGTGTGATAAACCTGTAATCTGCACTTTCCCTTAATTAGTGAGTAAAGTTTTTCTGGGTTTGCAGAAGTCATATTTAGTCCAATGAAATAGCAGCATTAAGCTGTACTACGTGAAAAGGTAGCAACATTACTTTTAATATGACAGAAGGCTATCGTGATGGGATATTCTTCAACGTGAGGTTTATTTTCTCTCTCTTTTTTTAAATTTAGTGGCAGGATTTTGCACTTATATATAGATTTTTTCTTGTTGTTCCCAGTTTCAAACAGGTTCAGGTCACTTGAAAGTGTTTTTTTTGTTTGTTTGTTTTGTTTTTGTCTCCATTTATTTTGGGCAAAATCTGAACTACCACCAAACCAGTAAATAATGGAGTCAAGATAACTACGGAAATCATAAAAACTCCAGAAATTAGTTACAAATAGTGGCAAATACCAAAACTTAGATGCTAGCATGCGACTCACTGTTTTGATAGAAGTAACTTCATAGGTCACATGGAAATACTTTTCATTTTACAGCTGGACATACATACAACTCTACATAAAAATGGCACAAACCTAGGGTCTGAGTTACTGAGTGTCTGGGACTACTGAGTGTAGTCCAAAACAGAACAAATTACTTTCTATTTTCAAATATGAAAATAATCACAATGTAATACAAATAACACAACTGAAAGCTAACTGAGACATGCAGGAATAAAGAAAAAAAAAGACCTCTGAGACGAAGGAACTGAGCTGCTTACGGTAATATGCACTGGACATCTGTTAGCTGAAATTTGGGTGACGTTAATGCATATTAGTATCATTTGATATTTTCATGCAGGGTAGTTATTTTAAAATTTGAAGCTATGGGAAGAATTTTGATTTGAATTGTCTTCTTTGTGTCTTAGTTCTGGCTCCAATATGGGATGATGTAAGGAAGGTGGAAATCCAATCTCAGGCTTTTTACTAGGGTTCACACAGACCCTCTGCTATTTTAGAAGGCTTGGAAAGGAGAAGTTGGCATCCAGTACTTTTCATATCTAATTTCCTTCTTTGGTGAAAATTTCTGTAATCATTAACGACATTTCCTATAGAGACATCCAACAACGGTGCAAAGTTTCTAACACAAGTTCTTAGTGCGCTATATTCCTCGTATGTTTAATGCATGACATATCAGGAAAAAAAACTGCAAGTGAAATAAAGATAATAAAAAACATTCTGAGCAAGTTCTGTTTTGTAAACTAAAACACTTTTCAACCATTGGCATATTGCGACTGTGTGCACAGTATTAAAAGAGAAGGATGAGACTCTCCTTCAACATTAAACCTGTAGTTTAATGTGTCTTTACCGGGTGTGATGGTAGAGCTGCTCATACACAAAAGTCCATCACTGGATCAGTACCGTTATGCAGCTCCTAACGTGCCTTTTCTCCTGATCCAGATATTGTTATTTATGACCAGAGAACAGGCACAGATCAATGCCTGGCTGATTCCTGGCTGTGAGAACCTTCCTGTAGGTCACAGATCAGGGCATTAACTAAAGCAGTTTGTAAGCTCTTCTGCTTTAGCAGTTGGTAGGGACACTTACATGCCTAAAGGGCACACCTCAAGCATCATCCACCTTCCTTTCCAGATTTGAGTCTGACCTACATTTTAGGTGGGCTAGAGAATTTCAATGATTTTATTTGCCAGGTTAAACTGATTGAGATAGATGCTTTTTTTAGAGGGATATAATCTAAATGAGAACATTTTTCATCAGAAGAGGATGTGTCTCATCTTCCTCCTGAGGAACACCTGGGAATTTTATACCAAATAAACGACTGCTGAATTTCTCTCCCTGTCCCTCTCTCTCACACACATACACACACACACACATATACACACAAAAACTGAGGAATGCTTCCTCACTGCCAAACTATGTGCCAAGACCTTATTCAATTTAATCTCACTCATATGAGCTAGAGAACCATGAAACAAAGTTTATACCAAGTATGCTGACAGATTTTCAGTTCTAGTGGCTCCACGGGGCATCACCACAACTACAGGAACAAACTTTGCTTATGAGGGATTTTTGAGTTGATCCATTTTCCACTTAAGTCAACATGAGCAGGATCACCAGCAAGAACTCAACGCTTGCTAACGGAAACCATGCACTCTCCACGCTACTTTTTTTTAAGTAGATAAAAGTTGTGGTGCCACCAACACCACTGTGGGTTACTGCTGGTGCGGGAGGACCTTTTGGTGGCAACTGCTCTGGTGTGGCAGGTCACATAACACCACGTCCGTTCAGGATGCCCAAATCGAAACATCTGGTTTGAAGCACTGTGGGAATTTTCCTGGGAAGATGCAGGGAAGAGGCGTGGAGTATCCTCTTCCTATATTGCGGGGAGTTTCTTGAAGATCTCAAAGAAGCCTCATCATTTTACACTTGGTTTGGAGAAGTTCACAGTTTTGTAGTGATTTTAAGAGCATTAGGATTACCTATAAATGACCCATAGTCTGGAAACCTTTTGTTTGTTTGTTTGTTTTTATCGTGAGAGAAATATGGATATCTTCAATTCTGATCCAAATATACAAAGTTTAATGTCCTGATCCAACAAAATACTGAAGCATTTCCTTAACTGTAAGGACATCCACTGGCCATGTAATGGGATTGCTCAGGTCCCTACAGGGAAGTCCCTGCCTAACTGTTTGGGAGTATAGGATCTGTTATCAGTAAAAAAATATAACAAAAACGAATAACAAAATGAAGTGACATTTATCAAAGCAGGCTGAGCATAAGAAAACTGAGTTTCTAATAACAATATCTGTTTCTCAAGACAGTGGAGGAAAACACTGAGGTTGAATGAGACCAAATGTATCATCTATGACACCAGGAAAATAAAAAGGTGCATGAAGGAACAGTGAATAGAGAGTTGGATGAGACTGATTGCAGCTATTCAGGATCTAAGTGATATGGGTATGCTATGTTATAAAACAAAATGGCCACATTTTGCTCTCATTTACATATATGTCATTCCACTCCAACCAGTGAGCATTGTTTGGCCATGGGAAGACAAAAAGAACTTGCTTTGCTATGTAATTACAACCATGATCTGTGAGGATCCTGATTAAAATAAAACAATCTGCTAAAATAATGCACTACTGGAGATATTTAAAAGACTTGCTAATTCCAGGGAGGTTTATCAGGCAGTAGCCGACTTAGGGACAATTTAGTTACTAGATTGCTAACAATATCAGTCCCATCAATTCATTGAAGTAAAATGAATTTTAAAAAATCTCTAAAAAGAAAAGAGAACCTTAACAGAAAGCCTTCTTTTTAAGCTGTTCTTACCTTGCTTTCTTCCTTGCTCCTGGAGCTTTCTGTTGGAGCAATTTCTCTCACTTAGGTATCAATCCCATTACACTGCAATATTATATGGTTAAAACATTGATGTAACACATCAATGCTGCTGCTACAGCAAATAATTGGAGTAATAAAATACAACTGCAGTTATTTGCTCTCTTGAATTGAAGGCAGAAAAAAGGAGACAGGATTTTTTGAACTGACCCTGCAATGTTGCATTTAGACAGCAAAACTTTTTTTTTTTTAATATATCTTCTTTTATGGCCGTAACACTTCTTTTTTGAAAAAATATATAGCCTAGTTAGTGTTTTTTTTTTTTTTTTTTTCAAAACAGAGAAAGCAATCAGTCTACATTTTGGAATTATGCCTTCATAATCTTGTTTAAAAAACATAAATTTAAGAAACAGGGACTCTAAAAGAAGATGAAACTATTTTTTTTCTTCTTAAATGAATTTTTTTTTTAATTTTTGGAACATTTCCTCTAGGCCACAACTCATTTTGCCAAGTGTTAGCCGAAATTGTCCTATTAATGGGTGAATTGTAAAGTCGGACTATGTGGGGTTTCCAGCAGAAACACTGGCAGACCCTTGTGTGTGATGGAACGTGCAGTGTGCCAGGACATGATGCCTCATGTCTTCAGCTTATTCAGGAGGAAAAGAGAGGATTTTTGCTCTATTTTTAGCGTATCTTTTGATCTTTTCCATTGCTGGGAGGTGGATATCCTCAAATGTGAGCCTTCCTGAATCTGACTCTGACCAGGGGGGTATGTCAGGACCTTCATTTTCTCACTGGCACAGGGAAAGCACCAGGAACAGGCAGCTGCCTTTAAATTCTCTCTAGACTTTTTTGTTTGAGCGTGTACAAATGTCATCTGTTTGATTTACAAGGTATATTAACATTATTTTAATATCTAGAAAATGTTGTCTGATCCTTTTTTATTTCACAGGTTAAGTGGTTTATTTTATTTATTAAGCCTATTGAAAAAGAGTTTATGGAAATTCTGAAGACAAAATGCCCTGTTTCCTTCCCCATGTTCACTAATAGATATATTATACAATGCTAGAAAAAGGCAAAAGGCCAAACTCATCTCTGGTGTAATTCCAGTAAAAGCAATAAAATTACACAAGGCATGAATTTGGCCCAGGCATTGTAAATGTTACTCTGGTGCACACTGAGTGTCTGCTTGTTGTTACTGGCAAGGCTTAAAATACAAATCCCCCTTTTTTTTCATAGAAATGGATACGTTTCACTGGAACAGATTAATCAATGGAACAGGTATCAGGTAACCAGGACAAAGATGGCAACTGGTTCGAATGTCTGTCTTATTTCTTCCTTTCATTAGCTCACACGCTACGTTTGCAAAATGTTTTAATATACATTATTTCTCCTCTCTTTTGTGCATTGTCACTGCACAAACTGCTGTTTTTCATTTTTTTTTTCCCCTGCTGTTGTCTCCCTTTTTTCTCTAATTTGTCTTGCATGCCCTTCCGTGATGTTTCCTGTTGACACTTCTTGATATTTTTTCTAACTCAGAATGTGGCTTTCTAGCAGACACAGAGGCCCCAGAGTGAATACTCTTCCGAGCCAATTCCGACTTGGACCTTGCACAACGCTATTAACTGGCTCCTTCTCCAAGAAAGGTGGCTACAGCGGGATTGCCTGAGCCCGAAGACAGAGTTGCTTGAGGAGAGCCTGCCAATATGTTTGCACTAAATTCAACTGCTCTTAATTTCTGCTCAAAAGAGAAGGGGTGGGGGGGAAAGCATTTTAAATCACAAACTTGCAAGGGCTTTCTCTCAAACTCGCTTGTTTTCTATTGCATTCAACTGTATGCTTCAGTTTATGCTTGTTGGCCACTTTAAAGTAAACATAGTTCAATGCCCTCAGACAGAGTCTGCAGCCCACTAGAATTCCCTGGAAAAGGGCTTTATCTGCTGAACTGCTGGATATTTGTGTGTGTGTAATTTTTTATCAGCTTGCTTTGTTTCCCCTTTTTTATTATTTATTTATTTATTTTAAATTCAGTGCTTATAATAGTTGGGAGCAGAAGCCTCCTTGGAACAAGATAGAATCATAAAAGGCTTCAGGAATCTCATCACAAGCTAAACAGCACAAATTGCACATTCTTCATGGAAGTATTAGCTTTTAGTGCGTGCCTGGATCCAAGTATAATAGATTATCCCAAAGTGGGAAAGAATGAACAGTACAGAATTAGCAGGACTGGGAGCTCAGATCATTTGGTGGAGCAATATGATCTCCGCACTTTCAGGGTACTGAATTCTAAAGCAACTGGAAGAAGTGTGTAAAATTATATCAAAATAAGTGAAGAAGAATGTGTAGGCCTGGGAGAAGGGAGAATAGTTTGGAAGGTACCTTGCTGAGAAAAATAAGGACTGAAAATTAGTGAATGAGCTTGTAGGAAACAAAATGATATTCGTGAACATTTTTTTGTTGTTGTTCCAAGGATAGGGATATGTTATGCTAAGAGACACAATGAAAAGGCAAATAAATTAATTATTCAGTGGCAGTGCAGGGGCCAGCTGCTATTGGAGACCACTGAACCAAGACAGAAGCAGCCGTCCCACGCACAACTTGGTTTCACAGGAAACCCTCGTGTCCTTCACCATCCTCAGTGCACCCAACAGCTACTCAAGGACCCCATGCCCAAGTTAGTTACTCATCCCAGCCTATGATTAATTAGCTTTAGGAATTTCTTTAAGTGTTAAGCAATGTATTCCTCCATTAAAAACCTATATGGCACAAAACTGTTTGAAATACTCCCTTTTAGCTATAAAAACATATTCGTTATTTAAATATTTTTAATTTTTAAAATTGCTTTTCTCTTTGCTTTCCTGCTTAAGGTAAGTGATTTCTTCTGTCCACACTTCCTACCAGAAACCTAACCCTTTTTTGAGTGGGATATGATTTAGAAAGTAATGATATATTGCTTTCTTTTCTCTCTCTCTCTCCCCTTTTTTTTTTTAATATAGGTTTTAAAGTGCTTTTAGCTGCACTTTAGCTTTTAGATTATGAGATAAAACTGATGAAAGGGACACAACCTTCTGTTACAGGGCAGCATGGTATTTGAGGGGAAGCGTAGTTTAAAATATCATTTTTATCTGCAGTTCTGTTCATTGAGATGACTGTATTTCTTTAGCATATCCTGTAAGGTACTTTATCTTTGTTCATTGTGAAATTTTCTTCCTCAAACACTGAATATTCAAAGACATGGGATCTCATGTGTGTGCACATATCTATAACGATATTATGGAAAATCAAACTGCACTTCTGGAAGCAAACTCATGCCCGATTTTAGATCCTTCCAGCTTTAGGGTGTCAAACTTCTGACGCTTTTAAGAAATCTGATTTCCAGAAAGCAGCTGCTGGAAAAGTCTTCCAAACTGTATCCTCCTAAAATAGCTCACCCAGAACGCGGGGGCCTAATGGGCCCTCCCGAAGTCTCACCCACAGCCATAACCCAACAGGACGAAGGTCCTGCAAATCTGTGAGCTCTGAGATTTTTGCACGCAGGGATTTTTGCCTTCGCTCTGGTTCAACACGATTAAACCCCGTAAATAATACCCTGGGCAAACGCAGGAGACAGATAACAAAAGGAAATAGTTAAGGTACTATAATAACTTTAGCCATTCTTTTTTCAGGTCACTATAATCTACCCAAAGATAACTAATTGTTCAAAGTAAACATTCCACTCCGACCACAAAAGGAATCCATTACACAAACATATAATTCACAGTCATTTTTAGTGGGTTGTAAACAGTTTGGAATGAGCATAAAATGGGACAAAAATCAAAGTGAGCATTTAGAAATGAAAAAGTGTTTGCTACAAAAGGTCAGTCCCTTTACTTGGCAAACTATGTAGAAAAGCCTGGGAAAATGTTGAACACACAAGCAGTAAGGGAATTTTAAAGCCAACAACCTCCCTGTTTCTTTAAACAGACATCGGAACCTATAACTGGATCCTGTCAAACAAACGACAGCAAAAAAATATAACAGCTGCTAAGAAGTAAAGTTGAAAGATAAAGTTTTCTAAGCTAAGAACCTTCTCAGAAGTGGACTAAAGGTCCTTCTTAAATTTTTAAGCAAGGTTATGGATCCCAGGGTGGCTTTTAGGCACTGAATCAAATATGTAATTTTGTGTATCATTCCTGTCAGAGCATCCTGTGCTCCAAGAAAAGCAACAGAAAACAATGTCTGCAATGTCCAGCTTAGAATGGCAACGGTACCTGCGATCGCCAGCCTTGCTGCCCGCGGCGCCGTTATCCGGCCCTTTGAGCCGATTCCAGAACACTAACTAGGATTTGGGAATGGAAGGGGAAAATGAAAGGTGTTTCACGTGTGAGATGGGAGCCACACTGCATTTTCCCCAGGCAGCAGTGCTATTTCCTTTCAAAACGTGCTGGATGCCCCGGATGCGCGGGAGGAGGATGCTCATTTACCCTGGTCATTAGGCACGCAAACGAGTGGTCCCTCTGCAAAAGACTTTAGCATTGAACTATGTTCACAAGACACAACATTGCTCTGAGTACTGGATGGCATTTGGTTGAGGTACTAGTAGGACTGGTATTTTTATTTTTTTAATGCGTTCTGCTCATGCCTTTGAGTTATTTAAAAAAGGAGGGGAAAAAAAAAAAAAAAAGAAAAAACAGCCAGAGATTTTAATGGGTCGTGGATAACAAAATAAATACGCAGCACGATAAATGACTGGAAATAATATCTGGCCTAAAACACCAAAAATCTTGCAGCAAGTCCCACCCTTGGCAGGCCGCGCGGCATGGGAATGGCAGCGCACTCCCAGGGTTATCCCAAGCTCAGCACGGGCCGGGATACCTGTCAGACCCTTTCTGCTGAAACTGGGGTGACCACAGGGAAAAGGCAGCTCAACAGGCAGGAAAAGCCAGGGCACATCCAAGGTTGATGTTGATGGCAAAGTGACAGAATGGAAGAAAAAAATGGATTGGATTCCTCCATAAAAACCTATGGGATATTTTCAGCCTGGCCACTGCCATGGTGCAGCATGTATTTCTGTGCCTGCTGGGGTATATAACATCCATGAGAGTTTTTTCTACATGGAATATCATAGTAGATATTCCAGGGGGAAACACTTTCTGGCTGGGCACTGTGGACTTCAGTGGCTGAGGTCTTGATGCTGAAATGCTTGAGTCAAGAGGTTCGTCAAAGTTATGAATGAATAAATAATTCGGAAAGAGAGAGAGAGAGAAAAAAGAACTTGCTTCTAAAAAAGTTAAATGTGACAATTGCCTCGCAAGTTTACAAGAATGGGCGCAATATTTTTATTGACTGTCTTGATGCTCGCGGCTCCGCAATATGGCTGATTGCAAGATTAAATGAAGTAGTGAAAACCCCTCTGCTTCCCAGTTCTATTTCAATAACTACTGACAGCAAGAGACTGAAAAATGAGATTTGCAACTAAACAAGTGAATCCCTGTCGGACAGATAAACATGCATTGGGCTGGGAGACGTTTAGTTGCCCAGGCCTTAACCCAGGCACCTCTGTACTGAGATGATGAATAAGCAGAGTATTCGAAGGGACAAATGACCAAAATCTGATCTAAGTTGCAGCAAATTAACCTCAGCATAGTCCTTGTGATTTCAATGTATCTACATTCATATAAAATAATGTAACTAAACAGGAAATCCTGCCAACAGTTAATGACACTCTACATTTTTAATCTGCGGGTGAATATTACTGTAGTTTGTCTACTGTATGTAACCTCATCTACATGGGAAAATGTGCTAATTAATATGGTTTATTTAGATCACCACTAGCCGTCCTTTCTATACCCAGTGATAATGTTTTAAAAATCTGAAAAGGAAATAGTGCTTGTCCAGGACAGTCAATAACTAAATAGTATGATAAAATAATCATTAGGGCCATGAGTTGATAAAGAAGAATACACCCATAGAGAAAAATATTAATGTTACGTAAGTAACATTTAGGTTTAATCTCCTAAGGCCTTTATTCCTGATAATCTTTTATCTTAAATGAAGCATGCAAGTAACATTTTTGGTACAGTTACAATATGTGGATGATATATTTTCTACATAGGAAAAAAAAAAAAGCAACTTCAGGAAAAGAAGGAAAAAAAAGAAAAAGCTTTCCTACAACAGCCAATATGCCAGCTGTACTGAGTATTTAGGCCATCTTACTAAGACTATGAAAGTAAACATACAGTTTTCATTAAATGTGCCTTTCCCATAATTGGTACATAAGTATTTCCCATGACTCTGCAGTTGAGTATCTTGGCTGGAGGCATATCTGGCCATTAAGAGGAGGGCTTCAGATCTGTTGAGTCTCAGCCATGCCGGGAGACTTGGCACCTCCACATACTGCTTCCTAATACCAACCCCGGTATAAAATGTCATCAGAAGCTTGCATAAACATTGGACTTAGCTTCACATAAATTACTGCTGTCCTGAGATAGTTTATGCCAGAATTTAGTAAAAACAACACTTTGAGTAAATAGAATGTAAGTAAATGCAAGGATCCTAATCCAAGAAAATGATAATAGAAAAACTGTAAATCAAATATAAACTCGTAAATACAGTGATAAAATGAAAATTTTATCTCACGCCATACGATTAGTTTTTATTTACATGCTAGACTAACTAAAAGTGATAGACTTTTCTCAAAGTTACAGCAACTTTGCACGAAGAACAAGAATGGCAACGCCACACATTGAAGGCTGAGCTCCTCCGAGAGCAAACAGTGGCATTTTCGTGTTTTCCTGCCTGCCTTTCTCTGGTAATCATACAGAAAATAAACATCTAATCGGGAGTCTTGGATTTTGCTGTTACAGTTCAGCAATGCTGAGCACTTTTGGCCTCACTTCTGCTGGAAGAACGGTCAGATACCGCAAAATATCTAGGAAATATCTAGCGCCTCGTTCGGAGAACCTGCACGGAGCTTGTAACAGAACAGTCAATTAGACATGTTCTGCATGCCTTGGCATTTCTATAATCTAATCTCCATCTTTCCTTTTCATGTCCTGAATGTCTCCTTACAATTCCTCCCCTATTAATAGTCACTTCTCACACTTATCCCCTTTCTTTGTCTCTTGCTTTCATCCAGCCTCCAGGCAGCCTCCAAAAAATCCAATGCTACTATCTCCCCCTACCGAACAGCCGCCGCTTTGGTGATCTCTTCTTCCTGCCAATCACTCAGGGAATAGCAACATCCCAGTGCTCTCTTTGCTCTATAATTAAAGCATGAATTTCACAGAGTTTGAAACTCCAGGGTAGTTTTATTGCACCTTTCCCTATAAAACCAGGTAACAACGACGGAATTAAAATAGCTTTTCCCTTTGTGGTTGGCGGTCCAACTATCATTTCCTTTTTCATTGGTTCTCTAGTTCTGAGAGTCGAGTATATGACAGTGACAATGGGTTCACCCAGCCTTATTCTGAAAATAAATTTTCTATCTTTTGCAAGATATATGTTTCCCCAGATCCCTGGAACAAGTTGTAAACTTGTAACAGATGGTGATGAAGCCTCACATTTTTATACAATACATTTTAAGATTCTGCAACTACCGCAAGTACCTTCCAAAGAAAATGACCTTCGATGAGAAAAGATATTCTCTAAAGAAAGGAGGGAGGGCAAAGGTGTTAAGCACATCTTTTTATACAATGAAAATCTTACTTATTAAATTAATCAGAACTTACAATGGGAATGAATACTCATTCCAGTTTTGGCACAATATTACTGCTTTTTATAATACCAGTAAAAATTAGGCACCTGCATGCACAAGGAAAAAAAAGTGTTTTCACACTAGCATAACATTTATTTTAGTTGAAGAGAATTTAGGACTTACGGAAAAGTATTGGCATTACATTCACCAGAGACTTCAGAATGGAAGTTACTGACATTTTATCGATGTTTAGCATTTGCTTACCCAGAGAAAGACTAAAACAACAACATGTCAAACAAAATATAAAGAATAATCAGCAAGAACAGGTTTTATTAATGTCTTAGTGTATTAAGAAGATGAAGATACAGAATGTGATATATTTCAGTCTGTAATTGTATTATAAAATGAACTGCCTGACTTCTCTGGCAATTCAAGCCAAGTTATAAAGTTAAAGTTTTGATTATTAATACAGGGAGAAAAAAAGTGTTCAAAAGTGTTAAATCTTAAGGTACTTACCTCTCCTTTCAACAGCTTCTATACAAAGTCTTACAAATTTGGGGACTGTAGAATTTTCATGCTCGCATACCAAGTGCAAATGGGAGCCAAAAATTTGATCTACATTTGAAAAAAAAAAACACAAACAGGAACATGCATTAAAGCACACTATTATTAACAGTAGGCTTGTAATACTTTGAAGTGGGTTTGGGTCATCAAATTACCCATTTAAAAATAGCGATATAACTATGATGATGATGGTAACTATATACATACCTATATCTGTGTCTTTATACCTCTATGCAGACACTGTACATGAGTGAGCTCCTGCAGCTGGCTCTTAGTTCTTTGCAAGGCTTTTTTATTGTAATCAGCTACTTAATTCATTGCATTTTTTCCTCCAAATATTCCATTGGCAAGTCTAGGGACAAATAAGCACTCAGGAACAGTGGTAAATAAATGCAGGTAACACTGGATTTCTGAGACAACCACAGTGAACAAACTTGCATTTTCTTTCTTTCCTTTTGCTTTGTATTTGATGGACACCTAAATAAATTATTTTTTGAGGATATCTCACTTTTGTGTCAAAATTTAGGAAGAGTTGCTCTTGAAAGTGGAAATTTTGACTCCAAACTGACTATTATCACCACCTGTCTTAGATGTCTGACCCTTAGGTACTCTGCCTCTTTACAGTCATCACATAGAGGATGGGTGGCATTAAATATGTTTCCATGAGGATGGTAAGCAAGTCTTACACCAACTTTACCTTATAAACTGAACTGTTTCCCTGGCATTTAACTGAGCATTTAACATTGCTACTTTTTAGTCTTTATGATTTTTAAGTTTTGATCAACTTAGAATATCCGTCTCAGAACATATCAGTATAACCAGATTAAACTTTTTAGATTACCAATTAGCTTCATCTACCTCATCTCTACTCTATATTTGTGAGAAATTATGAAAAGAGCAGTCAGTAATAGGGATGTTGTCAGCTCGAATCAAAATGAATCAAATAGATGAGGGAAACTATTCAATAGGAGCCAGTTTAATGCTCAAACAATAGGCCCCCATTATCATCATTTATCCAAAGAGACAGCCTCCATATAGCATTTCAACAGCATATTCCCTTTTGGAAACTGGCGTCAAGGCTCTGCAAATTTCTGCACACACAGATGAGGATTTGCTCTGCAGAGCTCGCCCAAGGAACACTCTAAATCTCAGGGCCCTGCTGAGGTGGCCACGCTCCTCTGCAGCATTCCACGTTCCTCGGCTGTCCTGCAACAGGGATGCTCATCCATAGCCGGTCCCACCATCTCCCACCACGATTAGCTCCCTCCGCAGAGCAGCACACTTTACTTTTAGCAGGCCAAAAGCTTTCATTCACACTCTGCTTTGCAGTGACATTAACTTTGCCTTCCTACTGTCAATCGCTATTGCTTCTTACCAAAGCTTAGATTTAAAGAGCAATTTGATTGCCTTTTCTTTCCGAAGTGCCCCGGCTAAGGAACAAACAGGGAAACAAGGCAAGGCGCACGGGATGGTTTGGCAGGAGTTTTGGACTTTCTGATTAAAGATATATATCAGGGAAATGTATGTGATCTGCATTCTGATAGAGCGCATCAAAGCCTGAATTGAAGTTAGTTGGAGTTTTGGATGCAGAAGGAATGGAGGCCTTGGGTTCACAGAGCTCCACTCAAAAAGGTTGTGTGCATGTGTGGCGTCAAGCATTAGCGAGCAGTCTGTTACATGTTTTGGGGTTATGTTTCTGACAAAGCACAGTCTGGTTACATTTTCTTCATAAAACATTTATAGCTGCCTTCAGTGGTAATTATATATACAGAGATTTATGATTAAAATGTACTAGCACTTCCTCTTGTGACATCTTAATTGTTTTTTAAAATTTTAGCAAAGACCTGTCAAATTCTTTGCATAACATGGAATGTTCTCCAATGTAAATTACATTAAAAAGAAGCAAAAAAAAAAAAGGCATCTTATTTGGTGGACAAAGATGCTTGTAAACAGTGGCACAGCAGTAAAGCAGGCGAAGAAGGGCCCTGGGCTCAGATGGCCACTGTATGCACAGCAGAAGCCAAGGCAGCGCTCCGAGGCTCAGCAGCCTCCTCTGTTATAAGCACATCCCAACCACCTCCAGGATTTTGCAGCTATTCTGAAAACCTCCTGCATGAACGCAGGACACTCAGTATTGCTGGGTGGAAATTCTGAAATGGCTGGAAACTGTTTGCAGATCTCATCTTCTCTACTATTCTTCTACTATTCTTTCAATATTCTTTTTTTTTTAAGATATGGGCTCCCTTGAGCAAACTGATTAACCTCATTTTAGTTACCTTTCAGTATGCGGATGTAGCCACAATATGTATCATGCAATTAAGCTTTAAAACACTTTTTCTTTAGGAAAAAAAGCACTCATCATTTGAATAGGAGAGGGGAGGCTGTAGTAATAGTTACTGGGCGTCACAGCAGACAGCAGTAAAACAATCACACGCAACAAGTTTGGATTCCTTTTCCCTCCTAAAAATTCATGCATATTAAGAAGTACATGATCCAATGAGTCATGCAAATATTCTGCAACTCGGTCTAGTCGATGCATTTCGCTGGATCTGTTTCTGTACATTAACACAGGAATGGTAGAAGTTACTCTGCCACAGTTACACTCTTAAGGGTCATGGGGAGAGTTGAGGAAAACTCAGTGAAGATTTATTTGTACAGTATTTTGAAAATAAGGCACTATATGAGCAGTAAGTCATTATTTTTTGCAAACCAGATTTATGCGTAACCGAGACATAAATATTACTTATTCTTTTATAGGTATATATACTTTAAATCTCTGTTTAAGGAGAAACTATCCAGAACTTCTTTTCAAAAAATAAGAACTGCTCCCAAAGGGATAAGAGAAGCAAGAAAGGCTTTGTTTGATTTACTTGCGATAAGGCCCTTCGAAAAAAACTTCATTTTTTATGACTTGAAAAAAAAGATGTACACAACACCCCTAACCTCCTGTTATGACAGTTTATGTTTCCTATCCAGCTTATTTAACTCAAATGCCTGGGAAATAGACACAATTACCACCTTATGGAATGCTACTTAACTTTAAATGCTCCCCTCTGAATAGAAATCCACTTTATCTTCTCAAAGTTATTCCAGTTTCTCAGGAATAATTTCCTCTATAGGCTCCTGAAATGTTCTTGTTTCATCATTTAAAAATTTAAACTAACAATTGTTCAGAAATATCTTTTATTAGAACAAAGGCAATTCCCATACAGTGGATTCTGTTCACAAGAGCTTGTACAAAGGAGCTGCATACTATGCCCATATACAGCTTTAATCATTCACTCTTTCAGCTGTTATCAATTTAAAACCAATGAAACTCCCACACTGAGTCCATTTGAGCAGTCAATTTTAATATCTTGGGGCATCTGTAGTTATTCTGAATTGGCTGCAAAAGCAGAACTAACAAGTTAAGCTCTAACCATAAGTCTACATCAGGCTGGTAAACCATACATCAAACACAGACAGTTAGTCAATACTGTAGTATGAAAAACCAACAAGCATTTTTAAGAAGAGCAATATATTCATAATATGTTTGGTGGTATGGTTTACATTACACATCCCTGCTATCTACGCATTCAACTTTCTATTTAGGATGGTGGGGTGTGTGACAGCTTTGCACATGGATATAAAACGAGACACCAGGAGAGGAGGGACTGGCCATTCGCACGTTGTATAATGTGAAATGATGATTACAGCTGCAGCCAATTGCTCACGCTGGTGAGCTGCTCTTTCCGAGCAGCTTTTGCAGGCTACAGCAAAGCCACCAACTCTGAGCTGCACAAACCTGCGGGAGACAACCCTTCTGGAGAAGAAACAATTAAAACAAAAGCACCAAAGCCGCATCCTCACTGAGAGTGCCATTGTGTGGCTGCGTGGGGGGGTACATGCATGAGATGCGGCCACATTTGGAAGGAGCTCATGCTTCACTGTTTTTTATTAAAAAAAAAAAAAAAACAAGGAAGGGCATCACTAATACGCCAAGTTCTAGGGGAAAAGCTCCAATACAAGAGGAGAAGGTATGGTGTTATTATATGCAAGTTTCTAGAAAAAAAAAAAAGAAGAAAAAAAAGGGAAAAAAAAGAATTATATCTAGGCAGTATAATTCAATGCCTTCCAAAAGCAAATATGTGCAGAGTTAATTCTACTATATCTGGATTTGATCTGCTGGACTGCCAGGGATCTTACCAACATCTAAGCTGTTTGGGTACCGTACATCTATCGGTGGGGAAAAGGGGGAAAGAGAAAGAAAAGGGAAAAAGAACATAGTGAGGAATGGACAGAGAGGGAGACAGAACGGCAAGCACCATAACAGCAAATTTTCTGGAGAGGGAAGGGAGGTGGCTGGAAAAGGCCATGTTCTCAAAGGTGGTTTTCTAGCTACTCGGGATGCGTGGAGCTGGAACATGAGGACAGACATTAAAATGATGCTGATCACAGCCTAGAGCTCCAAGGAATGCCACAAAGCTTTTACAAAGAGCGGGCCACGTTCTCAGCTGACTGCAGTCAGCAAGGTTGGCGTTGGGGCTCCACTGATTTATGCTAGCTGGGAGCCTGGCCAGTCCTTTTAACTTGGAGATTTACTACATACAGTTGATCTGTAGTGGTCATCAATTAAAAAAAAAAAAATTACATTTGTGAACAATCACTATTAAGTGGCCTATGAGCTATCAGATATGTTTTACATGCTCAGAAAAAGGAAAAATACAGGGTACTTCAGACACTAGTCTCTTTCAAGAAATTATAGGGTTTTACTGGGAATAAGCGTTCATTTGAATTCAAAGAGCGTAAGCTGCTATATTCCTTCTCCAAACAGGTTCCCCCCAAAATGAGATATTTTAAAATAAACTGAATGATTTCTGACTGTCAAGTCATGATTAGAGCAATGTCAAAGGAAAAACTGCTTAGCCCAATGTTTGGCCATACACAGGGTTTGGGAACCATAATTCAGAAAATCTGTGTAGTTATTAAGAAATAAAGGAATGCGCTTTTAAGCTACTGTCCAAGCAAGTCAAAGGAAACATCTCCCAACTTGTCCTAAATTATTACAGGTATCAAAACAGCTGCTAAATTCTTGCACACCCCAGCAGAATGGCAGAGCACACCCAAAGGCAGGTCCTTTGAAAGACAAAACAGCTGCTCAGCCTGAACGTTTGCATTTCTCAAGAGCATCACACACTCATCACATGAGTTACTCCAGGGCCCGGGAGTTACTCCATGAGATGAGAGATGAGAGGCAGGGGAAGGGAGTTTTCCCTTGTCCAGAAATAAATTGGCTGGTGATTTCTGTGCTGCTAGCTGCTCAAAAAACAGAGTGTGTCCTGATCGGAGCTATAGGCTATCCAGCCTTATCTCAGCTAGATCCTCTTGCTAGTAATGGAGTGGCTTTTATTTTCATCTTGAAGCAGTTGTAATCATTCCAATTTTTTTCTGTTGTTTGTCTGTCACTTAACTTAGGAAATAAATTCAGCGAAGTTCCTTTAGTATCTAACTTTTGGAAAAAAAAAATGCTAGATGATTTCTAGCCAGCTGAATTTTCTGCTGTTCCCACAGCCTCATTTATGTTGTTATTCATGCTTTTTCCCATTTACCGAAAGTGTATTTTGTGACAGTCGATTACCAACACAACCACCATAACCTTAAAAACACCACTGCACAGAAGGATTTTTTTTTTTTTCTGGAACAGAGGAGCCCTAAAATCAGGAAGTTAGCAGGCCAATATTAAGTTGAAGGTTGACAATTCGTTTTGGGCAATATTAAATCATGACAAAGCTCAAACTAAAAGATCAAAGTTCACTTATAGACTATAAAGCAGTTTTAAAAGACAAGATTTATAAGTTATTTTTCTAGCATATTAGTGCAGATTCTGTAAATTCTGGGAATATTTCAATCCCAAGGAACAGGAGACCCCTGCCCTAGCATATAAATTTGACCACAGCTCCTCTTGCAGCAAGGCTGTTGAGCTGACAGACACGGAACATGGCCCTTGCTCACTGTTTTGCTGCTCGTGTGCATGCAAACACAAGCCACGGTCCTGTCATGCAAAGCACTTACTGTATTACCCCCCATCTCCAAAGCGATTCGAAATGCTCTACACCAAAGATTGCACACACACACACAAGTGAGAGGGAAAGATGAGATGTGACAATCTTCATTAGAGTTTTCACTGAAGCATAAATAGGCACATAGAGCCGGCCTGGTGCAATGAATGGAGCCAATGTGCTCCTCGGGCTCTGCCCTCGTGCTAGAGAGCAAACGGGACAGCTCAGGCAAAAATAACTTCTTCTTTTTGTCACGTAAAGGTTTGGTACATCTTCATTTTCATTTATATAAATAACCTTTACATACTGCTCTCTGACATTCCCTTGTCTGATTATTATCCCTCTGCTTCTCACACTTCCCATTTTTTAACTGCTTCTGTTACTTATTCCGAAGACATTTGATACATACTACATAAACAAAGTTTTGTTAAGAGTTAAATGACAATCACATAATCTCTAGATTTCCTGATAATAGTGTTGGCAGAACAAAGTACCCCAGGAGATCAAACTGCTATTTAATTTTGAAGCCTGTATTCCCAAATTTGGTTAATGCGGAGAAATGTGTCGAGTCTTCTGGCCAAGAGCGCACACATCAGTGACTAACAGAGCACAGAACCGTGTTTAAGTGAACTTACCACCTTAAAATGTATTTACTCATGACTATAATTTACGTGTTAAATTTATTGGAGTTTTGGTTCCAATGTGACATACAATGTAAAAAATCAATATAGATTTGAGAGCTTTATAGTGCCCCTGGCAAATATGAATAGCACTTGATGAAAAGTGAAGGTTTTTCACAGCATCTACAGTGCCACTGCATTGGAGTAATTAACACCACACGCTTCATAGATATTTATATCAATTCTTCACTAGCACACAGAACAGCTCTTTGTCAAAAATTTGGTACCAAGATGTCCTGCAAGGCTTTAGACACACTTTTATTACGAGCCCCTGTTTTAAGGGATTTACAATCCTGACAGAAGTCTTTCCCCATGGAATAGAAGTTAGCGTGCATGTTCTCAGAGCTGGAGGAATTTTTTCTTGTAAAAATCGGTTAACATTTTTTCCCCCTAAGAAATGAGCAAATAAATAGTTTTGAGATGTTTCTGCCACCGTTTAATTCACCTTTAGAAAAATAAATAGATGCATTTTTTAATACGAAATTTGGCAAGCTTTTCATTTTTAATCTGGAGGGTTGCACTTTGTGATTTAAAAAAATATTCTAATGCGAGCCTAAAAATTAACATTTAAAAGTGGCCTCTGCATAAGCACTGCAACTGCATTTTCATAACATTTTAACAGATTAAGGGATAAACTCCACTGAAGACAATGAAGGAACCTTATCAAATGAGCATTTCACATAGACTTACTGTAGATTGGAATTAAGCCCCGCTAACGAATCCTGCCTCATTTGCATGGCCCAAACCTAATCCTAATGAAACTTCATGGTAGATAACTAACGTGTTTTCTTCAAAGTAACATTACTCTGGTATTAACACTGTGCAGGGCACTGATTCTGAGTCCCTGTGCCCAACAAAATGCAGAGTACCAGGAGCCCATAGAGGAGCCTCCCAGGTAGGACCCAACTCTGTTTCTGAATCAAGAGCTTAATGAGAAAATAGCCAAAACCAAATGGGTTTGCCTTGCCTAGAGAGATATATTAGAGGGTGCATTTGAGTTATGCTAATGAGCCTGGATTTGTTAGCAGGGATCACATCTGATCCCTGTGTAACACCGCAGGAGATTCATCAGCCACACTTTATTAAGCTAAAAAAAAAAAAAAAACCCTAAATCCAGAAATTAAAAGACTGTAAATTATTACTCTATTACTGTAATAACTGAAACAAACCAACGTGATACATTCAAATCCTACCTGCAACCCAAAGGGACCTTCAAATAGGAAAATAGTCCCTGCCGCATGTTACAATTAGGTACTGTCGTCATTTAGGGACAGACCTGGGAAGCTGGGTGACACTGTGACCTGTCCATACCGGAGTGCCCATGGACCGTGGCAGCACAAGGCAGTGGTTAAGGCACACGAGGACTCCCTGATGTTTAGGTGCTTTAGCAGACTTCCTTAGATAACACCGCCCTGGACACGCTGGTAGGTGTCCAAAACGCACGGAGTTAGCCCAGAATTCACTCATCCTTCTCTCAGACATGGGCCCAGCTGGGGTCCCGGCGCTGGCTGAGGACGGAGCAGTTCAATACACCCTGGAACTGGCCAGGCCATTTCTGACAACCCCTGGAAAACTCACGTACCAGAGATCGACAGGGGCTGCTGGCAAAGCGCCTCTTCCGAGCCCATTTGCATGAGCAGTTGTGGGTTTCACACATAATAATTTGGGAGTGCGTAAATTTTTAAAGCATTATTCCAGACAATATTTGAAAACACGGCTTTGCTGGATTATTAGTGGTCAGAGTGCTACTGCCTTCAAGTTAACTACCAGCTTCGTAGGAAAACACTTATTCCTTGGATCAACCAGAAAACTATTTTCATCCAAGATTCCATTTTTTTAAGGAAATGCAAAAGCAGTGTCTGACCAACTTAGAAAGAAATTGGAGTACGAAAACCTCCTGGATTCAAAACAGTTATTATTCACTGGCAAGTATTTTAAGTTGTTAAAATTGGGAAAACGTATTTTGTTGGTGAGTTAGAAAAATAATGAGAGAAGACAGCAGAAAGGACTCCAGCCTACCCTACGAAATAAATCAGTCAACACAGCATTCCAAGTTCTTATTTCTTATTCTAAAATATAAAAATATATCAAGGGCCTTTTCTTAAAAGAAAATGGAGTTGTGCAGCATGTTGATTTGCGGCGTTCACGGTGAGCGACTGCATTAAATGGAGGGGCTTCCACCACATGCACACCAAAGCAGAAAAATTGAATATCTAGTCAAATAATACATAAGCATATTCAGTACAATCCAGTAGGGTGCACTTTTTGAGGTACAGCAAGAAGAAGATATCGAATGAGGACTATTTTGTCCAGTGCACATATTCATTTAACTGGGAAAGAAAAAGAAAAATTAATTCACAATTTTTTAGTGTTTATTCCAAATAAAGTATATAAGACAGAACACACCTTTAATAAGTCCCTTTTCTTGCAGTGTTTTCAAGGAGGGTCTTCGGGAGATAAACTTCTTTAATCTGCTTTTAACTCGATTTCTGTCATTTGTATCAGATGCACTGTAGTTCAGTCTGAAAACTAAAAGCAAGCAAAAGAGAACGTTTCAGTGAATGTAAGTTTTTAAACTAGTTGCACTTTGTTCAAAAATCCTCACGAACAGCGGCCACAGCCACCTAAGTAAATTCGCGCGGTAGGTCAGTGGTACAGTTGGATAGTACAGAGTGTTTGATGAATATTTTTGTGAATAAACATGATGAGTTCACTCTGCTGGCTACTCTGAGTCGTATTATTTATTGCTCACGAGTATTTGGATGGCTACCAGTTTACTCATGAAGTGTCCATGAATCCCACAAGTTTCACACGGATGATTTTTCAGCTAAAAGCCCCGCATGAAGGGGGGTTCTGCCCTGTTAGCTAAAGGCAACTCGCTGGGAGGAAGGATGGTCACACCACTAGTGAAGGACCGAATTCTCTTGCCAAGATGGATTAAGCATTATATATATATGTGTACATATATATTTAATGCAGTTTTAGAAAACATGGCTATATGCCATGAAATGTGTGCAAGATGCATTAATTTATGGAAAGAGAAGTATTCCAGTTCTAATGATTATATTTTATTATATTTAGGCATTTACCAAGCTGAGAAACATTTTGAGCTCGATTTATTCCTGCTCTGTGTCAAAAAGACATAGAAGCCAGCTGCAAAAAATCCCCCGGAGGAAGTTTCGAAGGCATAAATTTAACTTCTTCTCTGCTGAGGTGCTTACAGGGAACCACCACGGCTTTCAAACCAGGCGGTACTAGTGGAAAGGAGAACAGCAGGGGACATCCGAGGAGGTGCTAGCTGAGCGCTCAAGACCAGGTCATCCTTGCAAGGTGACCCTAGCAAGGGTCTCAAGCTAAAGGAAGCTGGTTTCTGCTTGCTGGGCAAGGCTCCTCTTTACTGCCTTCCACTTATCCAAAATGCACCGAGGAAAGAACAGTTTTCCCTCTTCTCTTGCAAGAAAAAAAAAAGAAAAATCCGTAAAAATGGAGCATTCACCACAAGCTGATCTAGCAGGAGTTGATCCAGTGTCCCTTCAAGAGAATCTCTCTATAGCAGCGCTGAATAACGTGGCTGTGGTCACAGAAATGCTCCCCTGTCCAGACCGAATCTCCCTTATAATTCAGTAGTCCTTGTACCACGATCCAACGGAAGAGAGAGAAAATCATGACCTAAATCATTAGGCTATTTTGTAGCAAGAACTTTTGCATAAGCCGTAAACAGAACCAGAATGTTTAAAGGTGCACAATTATAAAACAATGGCAAGCAAAAATAACTAGTTAAGCAACAGTAACAACCCTGGAATATTGTGGTTTACATTACAAATCTGATTTTAACAGCCAAACTTATAAAATGGTTTACGCTTTGCTGTTGTCAAGGGAGAAAAACTTGCCAAATTGTTCATTTTAAGTAAATAGAACATAGCCAATTAAGGAAAGCAATATTTAAACACATGCCTGTGATGATCAGAGCATAGTTTGCTTCTGATTTCACTACTGATTTTAACAGAAGAGTGCTCCATTTTCCCACAGCACTAAAATGACCCCACACATACTTCCACAAACGAGTAATCACACAGGACAAATAAAAGGACACTTTACTGGAAAACACACGGCTTGGTACAATAATCCATCACTTATGAAAAATAGAATTCACATTTTTTAATGGTAGCATTCTTGGAGTGCTGTATCATAGAATATAGAGATTAGCATTCGATTGATGATTGGTGCTTTTTTAACATTATAGTTTAGGACTTTTTGTTCAAAATTGAGCAATCCTTGGCAGGGACAAGCAAAAATTCCAAGTCACTTGGCTGTGCTATAAAAAGAACAACAAATGGATGTTTCTAATTCTGCATCTTAATGGTACTTTGTAACAGTGAAGTGAATTGCATTTAGTTTTGCGACTCTCTTATTGCTTAGGGTCATTCTGTCTGTAGCAATTCATGTTTAGGTTTGCTTTTTCCTTACTTTCAGTGATGTTTTCCCTGTACAAATGTTGCAGGAGTGAAAATGTCTAAGTCAGTCACTTAAGTCGCTTACTGCCTTTCCCTTTCCGCAGGATTTGGAAATGTTTTATGCTCACTTAAACTACATTCTTACTCTTAAGTATCCACCAGATTTGTTAAGATATTTTAACTGAACTTAACACGGTCCTACAGAGAAAGATGCATTAACCCAGCTGGAAGCTTTATACCTGAAACAGCAATTATGGTGTTAAAACTACATCTAGAGGTAGGAATAATTATTGTCAGGGATACTTTTGTATATTGGACTGTATAGCACTGAGTTAAAAACTGCAGTAAAGCCAATTTTGATGAATTTCTTATTTTATTCTATTAAGCATGTGTGAGTCACCAGAGGAAAACTCCAAGCCTCCCAGAAATTCAAGGGTTTAGAAAGTATGTTCCAAAATCAAGCTTAGCCAGAAATATTCTTGCTGGGTTCCTGTATAGAAACATCCTTTCTCTTGCCAAAGCATTCTCACAATATCCCCATGTTAAAATGGCCTTGCTTTTGTATTTGGAGACAGACGAAGGACCAAATGTAGTTAAAAAACAGAAGAAGAAAAAAGCACGGTGAAATTCTTTTTAGTAGTAGTAGTAACTTCCTTTTTAAATTTCAGGTTCTGGGTTTAGCCAGATGAATTTTTCATTAATGAGAGTTTGGCAACAGACAAAAGTAGAAAACACTTCCCACAGAAGTAGAATAGGACACTTATAAATAAAAAAAAGCAAAGTAAATCTATTGCTTGTTCTCATATTCTCCAGCATATAATACCTATGGATCTTGTTTGATTCATCACACTGAATAAATTCATATTCTCAGACAAATTCTGAATCTAATTGCACTAACAGGTCCACACAAATGCTTCCAAACCAACACAACAAACAGAAGCATAAATCCTCTCACCTTATACAAACTCTTCAATTAATAATTTGTTATTTTGCACTAATAATTTATCACTTGTGAAACAGAAAAAGGAAACACATGTTTGTCCTTGTTGGGCCATGGGCTTTTATAATATTTGCAAAGCTGGCCCCAGCAGAAAGTACAATATTATGACCAACTTTTTCCTGCTGGAAATGGGTGCAGGACACTTCAACCCAGCAGCAAAAGCATTACTAAGGCAGGATTTGGTCCCATATTAAATATTTATTTATTCCACAGGTGAAAAAGTTGTTAACAGATTAATAATAATAATAAAAAGTAAGATCTTTCCTCAGGCAACTATCTGCTGTAGAATTAAACTGTATTAGAATCACAGGAACTTATCACATTAGGGAAGTGTCATACAGAAGGGGTACAAAAAGAAAATAGCAGAAAACAGTACGAACAGAACGTTTGGTTTGGAATAAAGGAAACATCACTCCTCTAGCCCTCAATGCTTAATAACATTTTAAAAATTTTACCTGAATTTTGTAAGCTAAACATTTCAGATAAAAAAAAAAAAAGCATCAGGAAAAAAACTGACCTGTATTTTTGCCCTATGCAAATCTTCTCAATATTAATTTATCTCCTAACCACTAACAGTAATATTTCAAATAATATATAAATTACAGGATTATTATGCAAAATGATGGAAAACAAAGTCTATACAAGAGCTTTAAGAGGACAAGAAGACAGGTGGAGGGAAAACGAAGCAATGGATTATGTTTGAATCACACAATTAAACAGCAAAAGCCCCATAAGAATCAATGGAAGTATTGAGATCTGCAGTTGAAGAACTGCACGCTATATTTTAATGCACTCTATTGTATATATGAGGTAATGAGAATAAATATAGTGTACATAGGCTTAAGCAGTGACTAACATAGTTGCATGGCGAAGCTGTCAAAGCCTTTCTCCAGGATCTTGGCATGGGCCCAACTAAGGAACCAGACGGGGCTCCGGCCTCTTCGGGGCAAGGACCATAATTCTTTATGTGACTACTGCGTGTGAGTTCAGCAGAGAAAATTAAGCACAAATCATGTACACAGACAATATGTTCCCCGGGCCTGATCCTCTGGGCAGGGCCCGCGTGATTCAGATCTCCGTGCCCTCTACCTCCACGCAACGTGATCTCACATTCCTCCCAAGGACTTTTCTCTCACTTCGAATTCACAAAACATTTATACAAAATCTCGAGGGTCTACCTATGATTAATTCCTGCCAGGTAGAGTATATCCGAGCGCTTTCAACACGTGTTGGAAGCATCGGATTTTGGAGAACCATCCATTAACGACTTTCTGGACTGTGACAATGGATATTGACAGTGCTTGTCAGACTAAAGCACTATTGATTGTCTCCCATCATGTGTATAGCAAAACCAATTTCTTTCAAGTGCCTCTTCCTAACTGAAATACATTATTATGGGCCCTATCTGTTTATTATAATACCCCGAATTACAGTCTGTTATTCATCTGAATAGGAACGGCTCATACAGAATGAGAACCAGCAGCAGGAGTGGATGGGGTTTAAGAAATTTGAATAGATTCACATTAGCCTCTTTTCTTGCATGAGTATTGCTTGGTGGGTAAAAACAGCAACGTCTGGACTGCACTGTTTTGTCTGCATATTCTCGAGTACTTCAAAATTTCACAAACTTCTTAAAACTATCTGCCAACATAGATGAACCGATTCATGGACTTAATCTCACATGTCTTAAGCCGGACATTTTCTGAAGTGCTTTACAGACAGAGGCTGAGCAGGTGATTTGGAAGGTGGAAGGAGGTCTCTGAGACTCTGGATAACGAATGCACCAGCCTCCCAGCAGTGCTATCACATATGTGCAAAAATACTAATTTCAAGGATCTGGAATGCTTAATTATACAGAGTAGCTCATCCTCCTGAAGAACTATATCTGTAACATGCAGAGGCGTATGGCTGTGCCTACATTGCAGGAGAGACTCTACTTTAAGCATATATAATGAATGCTTCGTGTCATTAAGTTTTATTGCATTTCATCAGAACTTGGGATTCAGTATCTTATATTTTTTCCCCAGGTTTCATGGCCTGCAGCAGATGCTGGCGGCCTCCTAAGGAAGGAGCAGTATGTATCACCTTTTGCATAAATGGCCATTTTTAAGCCAACATCGGAGTTTTGGGAGTGACAAATCCGAGCCGGGGCCTCCTGCCTTTCTCCTTTGTGATGTCCTGAGACGGAGTCAATACAGTCTGTTCATGAAGACTAAAGAATTCATTTTACCCAATTCATTTTACCTAAAGACTTTTGTCACTTACCCTGTATTATCCCTTGGTGGAGTTCCTGGGCAGGTCTTGCTAGTTATACACACACTAATTACTGCTTCCTAGTTGCAGGCAAGTTAAATGAGAAGCAGACAAGTGGCTTGCTCAGAGGCATTACACAAATTATCACTGGGGAAAAATACAGAAATCAGGCATTCTGACCCTTAATCCTTATGTTTATTAAGATGACAAGTTCTGTGAATACGCTGCATGGATCTGAAAAACACAACATCCTATGAACGACTGGATATCAGTGGCCAGGAGATGCTGATAAGATTTTCTTTTAACGGGCACAAAAAGACCTGGAGTTATTCAAGTTTATGGCCTTAAATACAGCTAATTCCACAGCACGTATATCTGCATTTGCAAATGTTTATGAAGCAAGCTCAGAAATAAACAATAGGCAAAAGAAAACAGTGATTATATAGTACAAATAATTTTGCTATAATATGACAGCCTAACAACTTAAGTGCTCAGTACTGTCATTATATTTTGTGAAATTTGTGTGCATTAGCAGTAAAGATTCAATAAAATGACTGCATAATTCATATTTTTGCATCATACCCTGGCGCATGTAAACTTTTTTTTTTTTTAATTTTGCTTCTCTCTAATAATAAAAGGAAATAAATGAATAGTGTGTATTAAATATCACTGTGTGCCTAGACTGTGAAACAAAAGGGCACTCCCCACACATAGATTGTTAATGTTGTGTGTAGTATAAATATTTAGGAAAAGAAAGCAATATTTCTGAACATTTATTGGGCTTATAAAGGAAGATCATACCAGACTAACCTGATATCTCTCTTTAATAAGATAACTGGTTTTATTTAGAAAAGGGAAATGCAATAGACCGAATCTATCTGGACTTCAGTTATGCATTTGATATGATGCCAAGTGGGAAATTATTAGTTAAACTAGACAAGATGGAGAGAACTAAAACAATAAGCATGAAGTGACTAAACAAGGTACTAAAATGAGCTTTATTGAAAGGAGAACTACTGTATTAAAGGGAAGTTGTCAGTGGAATATTCCAGGAATATGCAGAAAACTGAAACGCCACTGTTGAAGATTCAAGGCTGGGAGGTGGCACCAATTCAGAAAAGAAACAAGTATCAGACAAAGACCTTTGCTACTTTGATACTGGAAGCTGGAGAAAGAGAATTAGACGTCAAATGCAAGGACCAACAGGGATTTTTAACGAGAAAAAAATCTAGTGCAAACTGGGAACTTGGCTATTAGAAAGGACAAAATGAGTGAGACACCTGGGCCAATTGATCCTAAGCTCACTGGGAGCTTCCTGGGAAAAGCGGCCACAACTGTGAGAAAGGAAAAGTAGGAAAGCAGGAAAGTAGGAGGTCGGTCGTGCCAAGGAACTGGGAAGTAACTTCCCCCCAGCAAAGGTAGCGAGAGCAGCCGTGGGCACGAGCAGGAGCAGGGCCCGCTCGGCCCTCGGAGCGCGCGGGGAGCCTGGCGCGCTCCGTCAGCTCCGCGAGGGCTCCGAAAGGCTCCGATTGTTCTCCATGAATTTGTGGGGGTGGGAAAAGGAGCGGGAGAGGAGACCAGGACAGCGGGGAGGGAGAGAAGCCGTTTAAACCGAAGAACAATGTTGGCACGAGAATAAATGCGTATAAACTGGCCATAATATGAAGTTCTAAAACACCCTTTCAAAGAAGTCGTGGTGGCAAATAAAACTAAAAGAATTCAAGACAAAGCTTAATGAATTTATGAGAAGGGATAAATAACGTGGCACCTTGTGGCTGGAGGGACTGGACTAGATGACCCAGGACAGCCCCAGGCCTTTCTTTCCCCAAGTTTTTCTCCTTGTCACCATATTAGAAATGCTGTTATACACATTTACTTCAATATAAAAACCACAATGCCAGAAATCAATGAGGTTGTTTTATTCATACAGTATGACCAGTTTATGTTCAACTAATGCAAAACATGTGGGACTTGGATGGAGTTTGCTGCAGTACACACAGTCAGATCATGCAGGCTCAGGAAGGAGAGTACGGAGTGCTCGGAAGGGGAAACTGGTCTCTCCATGTCTGTGTCGGGGACTGGGGCTCTGGACATGGCCTCTTTGCCAAAAAAAAGGTGCAATCTCAGTGCCTTGAAGGCTTTCCTAGCAGTAGTGAGCCTGGACTTCTTCAGGTAAAGAGCAAAAGAGCTACAGTTAAACATTTATAAAGGCAGGAACATGATGGAGGAGCTTTTTGCATTTGATGAACTTCTCTAGCGAAAAAGTAACTGAAGTTGCTAAAAATCCCAGGAAGGGGTGCCAAGGTTTAGTAACGTGGGGGTCTAACAAGGGGGACTTGCCTGGGGGCCCTGCCCTTGGCTATCTGCTGGGGGACAATTCACCTCGGTGGTGCCAGCCTTAGGAGCCTCAACCCAGTCTTGCCATAAGACACAATAGCTTTAGAAAGGAAAAAAAAAAAAGGTGGTATCTAATTAAATGGCTTTGGAAGATGATATAAATAATATAAAAATACTATTTAAGCAAACTTCCCAAAGAAGGAAAACAAACACCCAACTAAAAGCTGAAGAAGAGAGCACCAGGAACCGAACATTATTTCCATATATTTACAACAAGTAATGAGTTCGTGTTTTTTTTTTAAGATTCTGGATTTTTGTTTGTTTTCATATGCTGTGGAATGCACGTGAATAATTTTCAAGTCTGTGAGCCTACCTCCTGGCTGAGTTAATTTAGAAAGAGTCTTTTCGACCTTTTGCACAGAATGTGAGTACTCGTCATTTCCATTGCATTGCTCAGACAAAAGGACAAATGAGTTATCTGGTTCTGTACTCGAGCAGGAGCACCACACAGTGCTACACCAAAAGAAAACTCCTCTGAGTGGTTGGATACTGCTGGCGACGGGTGCACTTTTAACTTCAAAACCTACATACAACTCTGCCTTATGCTTTGGAACACAAGCTAATTATCTGCAGAGAACAAGGGAGACTTGGCATTACTGTATTTATATCACCCTTGCTAAGAGTTATACAAATGATTCACATATTTTAATTTAGACACACGCTTGGATACCTTGTTGAATCTTTTATTCAGATGCAACCTTATGGGATCTCTCCAGGAAGAATACTGTACCAGAGAATTTCCTTCTCCCTCAGACTTTTATCAATAATGCTTCATAATTTGAAATTTAAAAAGTAAATTGTTTTAAAATTTAATTATATTTCCCATTGCTCTCAGACTTACGGTATATTCACAACCTTTTATGTTTTGACCCATGATCTTGTAATGCCTTTCAAGCAGTGAAGGACAAAACTAATCAGTAGTGCATAGGTTATGAAAACCTATCGGTTTTTTTATTTATTTCCAACGAAAAGCAGTAAGGAGATTCATATGTATCCCTGTTATTTCAAATCACCACTACTAGCATTTTTTTTCTGTTTTAAATACAGCAAGTTTAGCATATGGTATTTCATAAAGGAGATCGCCATACCCATTATCTTTACAGCAATCAAAGAATATCTAGTGAAGATTTGAAATCCATTTGCTGTGCTCTGTATGTCCACTCTACCTTATTGAATTATGTTTACCCAAGTAAATTATTAAACGACTAAGCAAAGGATTACCCATGGGCTCCTTTCTCAAAGAAAATAATTCAGTGAGTTAAAGAAACCTTTTCACTTCTTACCTTAAGTGGAAGCCCGGGTAAGAATCTCCTATATTTATGTTCACAAAAAGGTAGGACTTTGGGTGACCTTTGCTGCCATTACCCTCGTTTTAGGTTTCTAGCGAAACAACTCTTGCTTGTTAAAACACAATTGCTCTCCCAACTTTTCAAACAGTTCTCACTGGTTTTCAACAGCTTTTTGTTTGGGCTTAGGAGGCAGAGTCAGCCTTGTCCTGCTAGGACACAGGAACGAGGTCTCCTGGACGCGCTTAAACTAAATGCAGAGACAAGGAGGGGAGGAAGGGGCACTCGGGCGGCCGGCCTGGAGCACCGAGTGACACCAGGTCAGGAGCAGGGGCTGCCCAGGGGACCATGGGGACAAGGGGGGCTCACAAGCGAGCTGCCCTTCCAGGTACTTGATTGACGGGTGGTATTAGCCACACATTAGGTTGCACAGTTTGCTCAGCAAACCCGGCTGCATACTCCAAAGGTCTGATTTCAGGGTATTTCTTCTCAAAAAAGTTTTGCTTTTACATTTTTTTTTCCCATTGACCTTATCGGATGTTGGTCTCCTAGTAAAGACCAAGGCATAAAAGACTACTGTTCAACTGCAAAAGGGCAGATATAGGAATGCTACCTTCTCCTCTCCATCCCCTGTGCTCCTAAACCTAAACGTAGCTTTTCCCAAGGGGAAGGAGAGGAACCAACTCTGTTTATGCAGCAAGGAATGAGTTCAAGATTGACAGGTCCTCACGGAGGCTCTTGGAGCAGAAGAGCCCCAGGGATGCCCCAATGCACACGGAGATCATGGACAAGCCAGTGACGGTCACAGCTTCTGCCAGTGTCCCAAATAACCTCTCTGCAACAACCCACTCACATGGATTTTGTCATGTCTTACACATGGCAATGTTTTTCTGAAATAAAATCAGCCTGGTCCACACTTTGGGACACTTGGATGTGGAGTTCGCATGGGTGCACTGACCCGCGGTTTGACCAGCCATGGTAGAAATGGAGACAAAATGTTAAAAAGATACAATAGAAGGCTGTTTTAACTTTAAAATTAATGTTCCGGCTGACAAACTGTATGGGGACTTAACCTACTTTAGAACATATTTAATAGCGTAATTTAGTCTCCAAAAAGAAAAGCACAATAACTAGTGATGGACAAATTTAGAGGTCGAATCTAGTTCAGATAAACATTCAAAAGTTCAGATGTTTAACCAAACCTTATCTTGTCCCTGAAAAGCCTCAAGGGAAAAAATCTCTATCAAATACAAGCAAAGTATAGAGGATTGTGAAAACTTTTCCTCCCAGAGAAAAAACTGCATTATCAGGAAACAGCACCTTATAGCAACACACACGTGTTAAGCAGTTAAGCATCAAAGCAAAAGCAAAACATTTTCAGCAAGCTGCTTCATGGAAGTAGTAATATTTGGATGAAATCCAATACAGAGAAAAGAAAATAATATTAAGGGGAAAGATAATACAAATGCAATTAGACTATCAACCAATAAAACTTAATCTGTGCGTGATAGCTGAAACCTTCCAAGGTTAGAATGAATAAGGAAACTGGAGATCAGAGGACTCAGTCTTTTGAAGTCTTGCTGTCCAGATTCTGGGGACCATTATCTGGCTGAGTATTTTAAAGACATTATGAATATTCTGTCCCAGAATAAGAAAGCTTTATTATTATGAATGACCTGTAACATGAGCAGGGAGGGCTACAGAGGAATGCCAAGTAGGTAATTGTTTGAAAAAAAAGGTAGATTCGGCTCTCTAAATTAGTTTTCTGCACTAACAGACACAAAATAAAAGATGTATTTTCAAAGAACATTTTCACTCGTGGGTCATTAATAACACCAAATGCGAGTGTAACGGATTCCTCTCCATCCTTGCATTCAGTGGTCCCAAATGATTTAAGAAAAAAAGCATATCAGTTCGGAAGAGCCCATTCCCATGCCTTGTCTGGCATTGTTTATCCCACAGCACACAAACCCCTCTAAAATACCCCAGAGGAAAGCAAAATTCAGACCAATGATTCAGGAAACCAACTGTGCTTCTGGACCCTGTCATTTTCTTTCCCTTTCCCCATGTACCCATCTTGGCTCCTCTCTGCTTAAACCTGTTCCTCACCTCTTCTTCTGTCTTCCTCCCCCCAAGCCATTTTTGCCTTCTCTAATCACTGAACCCCAAATCTGAACTACAAGATGCCCCAAATCTCATACTTATTTAAAAAGTCTTTTTCCTTAATGAAGATTGTGTAATTTTCAGTTCAGACTGTCTAATGTATAATGTCTATTGCAAGCAAAGTTTGCAATAAACAATAAATAAATCAACAATAAATCAAGTATTGCCCTATTTTTAATTATGCCTTAATGTCAGTACTGTCCTGGATCCATCAAAATCAATGATCTTCAGCTATCACTGTATAAATATTCAGATATCACAATATTTTCATTATATCTGTTAATTTTTTTTGCTATGCATTGATTTTCACTTAGCTAGATGTCAGATATTTATATGAAGAGAAGAACGTAGGAGATTTATAGCACCCTATAATTACCATATTTAATATTAGATAGACAAGAAAGATATATATATATATTTAAATATGTATATACACACACACATGTATCTTCACATAAGATTATACTCAAAGCCTAATTTTGAAGGAACAAAGCTCCTGAGTTTCTTGGAGGCCAATTCAATGAGACAAAGACTTTGATTTATGCCTACAGCCCACATAGAAGAGGGCCAAAGAGTAACCTTGTGATCACAATCTGCACTAAATTTGTAGCTGACTTTCTGACTTTTTAAACTGACTCTTCCTAAGACAAAGTCCGGATGCGGTTCAGGAGCTGATTTACTCAAAAGAGCAAGTTTACTCCCAAAAGGTATTATAGGCCACACCACACCAGTTCTTTCTCCCTACACCAGCGTCTGCCCTTAAATCCCTTTCCCAAGAAGGCGTTTTACTTTCAAGCACAATTTTACATGCCCATAATCATGGTCTTACACCAGACACTTTCAGCCCAATGTTCAGAAAACACCAGGCTGGTGGGACAAATACCACCATCAACTTACATCAGAGATCTTGAAATGAAAACAAATACACGTTAGGCTCACCAGGCATCACAGGGTGACCAGGAAGACATAGATGAGAAGAGTTTTATATGATCAGGACACAGCCGGTCTATCCTCGCACTTACAACGTGGGTGCAGTCCATTTGGCAGAGCACCTTCCATGCACAATACCTCCTGTTACGGGTCTAGCACACAAAGTTAAGGCTTAGCTTGCCCTAATTTGTTTATTTGTGTCTATTCCAAAGCCTTTAATCAAAGCTGTACCTGGCTCCTCACTTTTCTAACCTGATGATATCTTGTTATGTTCTCCCTGGGCTCTGAGATCCTGGACAGGTCTATAAGCTTCTGCAGTAGAGATGATTACCAACACACAAACAATATACGAACTATAAACCTTCACATATACACAAATAAAAAATAAAACCCAGATATTTTCTTTAGCAGGGCTTCAATGTGTATGCTTTTTGAACTATTTCTATTCTATTTTGAACTATTTCTATATATTTCTATTTTCAAGGTGTCAAACAGTCTATCACGTCTAATAAACCCTTTCCCTCTCTAAGAACTTTCCAAGTGCAAAGTTTATCTGCACTTGAGAATTTTAAACTCTTTTAATTCTCATCTATTTTTAATGAGTTGTCTGAGAAGAACTTCCACATAAATTGACTACCTTAAAAATTAATTTCACAAACTGTCACTGCCCATAGAAACACATTTTCTGTGTTATAAAAAGACTGCAGGCAGGCCCACCCTTCAGGTTCTCAGAGCCCATGCACTGGTTGCAAAAGCTTAAAGGACAGAAGGATCTAGGTGTTCAGGGTTGCTTAATTTTTACCTCTAAATCAGGGTGAAGCAGCCACAAAGCAGGCAAATGCAATACGTAGGATGTCTCAGGAGAGCCATTCCCATGCAGAAGCGTGAAATCCATTTTACACGGCTCTGGGAAGAGCTTGCCCACGGGCGAGAAATATGAATCGAAACTGGGGCAGATTCAGAAAAAAAAGGGCTATTATGATGATCAGGAAAGAGAGCAGCAGCTGATCTTTGGCAAGAAGACGGCAAATCTTGGCTAGCTTACCCTAGCAGCACAACACAGGAGAAGGCCTGGGACAGCTTGGGGAGGCAAACCTGAGCCGGGAAAGAACTGCGGAAAACAAAGGGCAAACGAAACGCTGACACAAGAACACATTTGTTACATCTAAATTGACCACAAGTCAATTTAGGCTGAAAATTAGAAGAATGTTCTCAGCGCGAGAACAGCAAAGTTCTGCAACATTCTTCCAGCATGAGCAGAGGGGCAAAAGCATTATTACCGAATTTCATTAATTATGAAAGAAATCAAATGAGGTAGTTGTTTTCAATAACCGGGGAATTGGCTCAGTGCTACAAAAAGTCTGTCTGAGGAAGATAATGCTACGTTACACTTTTCAATAGCAGCAACGCAAGTGGATCCCTCCTGGGTGAATCCTGGGCACACTTAAGACAATGGCCAATGGAATTAATTAAACGGAGCCAAATATCCTTCCTGGTGAGGGGAACTGCTCATATGTCACAGCCTTCTCTTAGCAGGCAGGATTTAAAGCCAGCTAGTTGGAACCTTTTTCTTCATTGAGAAAGAGTACAGTGTTTAACACTTCGGTGGCATCAACCCTTCGATTTTGAGGGCTACGATAGCCATAGCCATGGATGGCAAGAAGAGGCTCCCTGCACACGTGTATGGCACCATGAAGGTCCCTCGTGCCATGGAATGTCTCACCCGCTACCCCAGCACACCCAGAGAAGCAGCTCTTCCCAATGGAGAAGCTCTTCCATCCCTCCCACAAGGATAGATCCCATCCACTGACACAAGGAAAAGGCTCCTCTGTCATAACGCAGAGCTACAGGAGTCACTCTGGTAGATTAGAAAGCTCTACGTGTTATTATGGATTTGGCCTTTTACAGAAAGTGGGTTGAGCAAAAATATTTCACGGCAGAGCAAGTTTCCGAGTGCTTCAGCCACACACTTTTTAACTTGCTTGTCCCCAAACGGTTTATCTGGCACGTCAGCTGGTGGAATGAAGAGGAGGACCTAGGGAGCACATTCATTTTTAAAGTGCTAATACACCCAGGCCAAGAGACAGTAACGTACTTCCATCCGTTAAGCTCCTCGTTAAATATTTGGGATTGGAGTTCATAATTTAAATGAAATACATCCTCCAACCTGGAAGGTATAAACATGGAAATGATTTCTCCATCAGGCAAAAGGTGAGGCTGGCCAGTAAGTAATCCTATCTGGAGTCTGATTTGCAGTATCCATAATTTGGTTTAATTCAGACTTTTGTAACCTAAAAACCTGCTTATTTCTGTCACATTCCTCCCAAAGTACCAGGAGGATTGCATCTGGATTAGTTATAAATAGCAAAGAAACCTCAGAATACAGGGTAGTTTGAGGATCATTTTTCTGGCTACAAACTTGCAATCAGGGTAGTCATTTCAATAATTATCATGAGAGGTTTCAGAATTATGGCACACAGAAGTGACCGTGAGCTCTGCTGACTGCTCCCTTTCCAAACAGCAAAGCTCAACGAGTCACTGTCACTTGTTCTAATTCTGACCTCTCCCCAAAGACAGTAGTCTAAAATATTTCTTATTGCAGTGCAAATGCATATATCTATTTAGCTGTTATCTGCTTAGGTATCAGGTGATGTTCCTTCCCTTCCCAAGAGAGAAGAAGAAAGCAACAAAAATGGAGACATGATGATGGCACCAGCGATGGTGGGTCACACAGATGAAACTGCCTCTCTTCCTGTTGTCTCTTGCTGTAAACAACAAAAATCACTGCAATTTGCAAAATATTCATCAAACATTACTTTGTAATGAGTTAAGAGGTTGCACCAACGCAAGTGCAAGCTTGATAGTGGGTGCTAAAAGTGACAGGGATCACAGTAAATATCTTTTTCTAGGTTCATAGAAGCAACCTGCCTTTCATGACACAGAACTGGTAGAGCTGTTTGCCTCCAGTAATGCAGAAAATGTTGATGTGCTGCCCCTGATGGCTTTGCAATTGCTTTTTCTGAAGTAAGCATTTGTGGGGAAAAAAAAATCCTTTTTCAGATGTAGCTTTTTTAAATATCCTGACAATATGTATAGCTCAGTAGGGGGAAAAAAAAATTAGATTAATCATGACTTATCCAGTATCTTCTTGCCCCCATATCGAATTTATCTTGAGTGTGCATGTAGGAGTTTATTTTGTTAAGAAAAAAAACATGGTGACTCTCTTCCTGGTAACAAAGAAGAAATATGGATTTGCAGCCTCCTCCTCCTCTTTTTCAACTTAAGTCCTTCAATAGTGTTTTGAACAAATCTAAAGAGATTTTAAGACAGACATTTTGTATTATAGCATCCCCATGGGTCATATGTATGATCATCTTTACTAAAGCTCTTTTCAGTCCCAGTCGAATAAATATGCATTTTATTTCACTAATCTTGAAACAACAGGAATAAAGTTTACCCAGGTCTTTTATACCTCAGAGAACAAAACAAATACTACAAATCTTTGGAGAGAAAGGATATACAAAAGGGCTTGAGGTGAATGTTTCAAAGCAAATACTCTTTAAATGATGTGCAAATTATTTCAGCACTTGAACATGATTTATGAAAGGGGATTAGTCCATTGAAACAAGAACCCGGTTTAAACTGTTGGGTTTCAAAGTCAAGGATGAGAAGTGTTTGCAGGAAAAGGCAGAAGCAGCCAGATAGCAATCTATAGCGAGGATTTCTGATTGATTTTCCTTAACTAACTCAATCTTACATTAGCTATCTCTGTCATTCATACTTAACTGTAGTGGGCAGTATAAAATGCCTTCTTTTATGCTGCAATTCTCCATAAAAATGAAGTATGCAATAGTGATAATTAAGTAATAATGGGGTAATTAATAACTCGGTGACTAGCTCACTATTTACCAGCATGCCCCGCAAACGAGCGCAAGGAATATGAAACAATTAAAGATTATCCAAGCTCAAACAGATAACTTCTATGGAGAGTTGTGTGTCACTGAGCAGACCGAGGAGTCACAGGTCACATCTATAATAATACATTATAGTATATTGTAATATTCCCACATACTCTTCAAGTAATGGGTAAGAGCTACTCTTAAGTACTAGAAAAATGATCACTTTTATGTAATTGTAAAGATTAATAAGTGAGTTAACTTCTCATGGTTCTATAATGACCCTGCTGTTCTGGTAGGTAAAGGAAAATTTAATGATCCTGTTCAGATATGATTAATATCTAACTTTTTCCTGACTAAAAATCTGGGCTTGGTTCAATAAAAATGAATTAAGAGAACACGCACTGATTTCCCTGCCAAACGTTTATATGGAAGTTGGTTATGCACAATTTAAAAATATGCTTTTTCAACCCAAATAGTAAACTCTGGAAGGATTTTGGAAAGAAAAATAAAAATGAAATGAAGCACTGAAGGCATTATATTATAATTGATCTGATATAACAAAGTACAAAATGGAAAAAGGATATTTAAATTCAAGAAAACCTTTGTTTTTCTTTCTTTCTCTTTTTGATCAGTTTTGAACTTGGGCGCAATATAATCTCATATTATCAGCAGAGATGACATGATTTGTTCCTGAATTTGTCATGTTTCGTTCCCAAAATATTAATATCATTACTTCCTAGCTGTTGACACTGGTATTTCCCTAAGTTTTAAGAAAACAGCATAGCTATGGTAAATGCCACGGTACAACATTATAGTAAAATTAAGTCAAAAAATAAGTTTCGCTGCCCAAGTCCAAGTAAGTGCTCCTACATTCCACAAACAGCATGTTGTATTTTCTTTTTGTGTTTTCTTTCAGCATTTGAAGCTGACCACAGTGCTGTTGATGCTAGAAAAATGCCACAAATATAATAAATACCACAAACAGAGAAGATGTACAGTGACAAAATTAACGTTGCAGGAGGAAGCTGCATATTTGCATGTCACTTTAATTTTGCTTTCTGTTTTAATTATCATCATTGCTAATGCTGCAGTAATATACATTACTGCTTTATATTGCTTGGTTTTATTAAAAACAATAAAATGGACCTATACATAATGCTAACGTTGTAATCAAACAATATTAACTAAATGGTATCCATTTGGCTTTGAACTTCACATCTAGCTGAAATAAATAGGCTGGGAAGGGGAAAGAATTCATATCTCATTGGAGCTAATATAGAAATCGAGTGACTTCTCCCTTTTGCTACTCTAATTAGGCCCTGGATCACAGAGGTAACCCCATGGGGCTACGAGACCCCATCCAAAGCCAGCTGGAGAGAGGAAAAGTTATTCCATGTGACTACGGGCTGCAGAACCTGGACCTTAGGAAAACACAGGGAGTTAGTACAAAGTCTCACAAAATCGCAGGATCTGCTCTCCCAACCCACCACACTCTTAATCTGTTCAGAAAGAAAGGAAGAAAATCACATACGCTCCTCTCTGAGCACTGCCTGTAATTAGGTGGCCTTTTTCTAGGCAGGCTAAATGACGCCTTCAATAAGTTTCTGGCTTTTTTTTTTTTTCCTCCTGTTATTATGCAGCTGAAGCCATGTAAATATATGTGTTTCTCCCCTGGTAACCAGGCTCTTCGTTCCAGGGGCAAACAATAGCCTCAGCAACACGACGTGCAGGCACAGAAATAGCAGCGTAACTTCGATACGCGCGAGGACAAACTCCCAGCTCCCAAGCGGAGCCTCCGGAGAAGCTCCGGCCCAGCGAGGAGCCAATGCACAGGAAGCCACAAAGGGTTAAGGCTTCACGGACGTCGCCAGTTCTTAGCTCATGTCTACTGGGATGCTCAGATTTGTTTTTTTCCCCCACATTGTTCAGTCCTAATTATCGAACAAACTGCATTCAAAGATGATTTGGGGTGTTTTAGTGACCATTTAGCAATATTTACGTCGCACATTTCAAGTTCCAAAACTCGATCTTTGGAAGTAAGAGGAAGAAATAAGCAACTCTGGGCAGTTTCAAAGTGCATCTATTCCTCGTTTAAACACAAGGGAGGGAATCCTTAACTTAAATCTGATCTTGTAAGAAACCGAAGCACATTTCAGAGCACAGCTGCCTTTGCAGCACATTTTTCTCAATGCAAATCACACCGATGACCTACAGGTTCCTTCTTTTCTCGTTTCTTCCCCACTATTAAACCATAAGTTGTGAGACACCCGCTGAGGAACCCCGAGCCCGTGGCCCTGCGCTACGCCGCGTTGCCGCTGCGGGCTCACAAGGCCCCGGGCTCCCACTTGAAGCTGCAGGAGAAATCTAGGTAAGCAAAATCCCATTATTTGTGTTGGAGCGCGGCCAGGCTGCCGGGGATAACGCCCCGGTCCTAATGAAGAGTGGAAAGGAATCCCAAGCCTGCTGTTTAATATGCATGACATGTCGGGTTTGCTGTCAACTTTTCCTTCCACCCCCTCTTTTCTCCGCTTTTTCCACCTGTTGCAACTTGTCCTTATTCAGACGGAGCCCCCGGGTCCCGAATTGTCTTCCTTGCGGCTCCCATTGTGTCTAGGACAATGACGCCCCGATCCCCGACCGCAGCTATTAAGACACTAAAGTAATAACGAATAACATAACACTATGCAACCCATGAGGACTTCCCTTCTTTCTGATATATACACATATTTTTTAATCCTTGTGCTCCGCTTGTGGCTTCCAAGGCTTAGGTTTAAACTTAGAGACTGTACAGGATCCATAGCACGGCTGCATGACTAACCACTGGATTTCCAGTAAAGTGTTCTTGCAGATAAGAGAAAAATATGCAAGTAGAAACAATAAAAATAATGCAATTCAAGCTTATCAATCCCGCCAGTTCCAGCTTTTGTATGGCAAAACAAGGAGATCAAATTGCATTTATCTAATATCACAGATTTTTTAAATGTCTAAAATATGTAATTATTTTGCTTTGGCAACCTATGGCTGAGGAACAGATTACTGTTCCCACTACATAAGGAAATAACTGACAACAATTACTATTTATTCTTGTTGCTTTTGTAATAAAAATAGAATTCCATCACTTTCAAGGAAACCTAAAATATTAATAAGAATGTGATGAACTGAGTAAATGTGACGCCATAAGGGAATGATGGAGAACAGGTTGGAAATATAGTGCTTTTGGAATGGATTGCAGCATCAGGCTCGTGACTGTGCATTTTGACAACAGCCGCCCTCAGACTGACAGGGCAGCCAAAGGGCACCCTTCCCACCGCCGAGCCGGTTGTTGCCCTTTGGAAAAGGGGGAGGAGAGGGAGAATTGATCCCCTCTGACAACCGATAGCTCCTCCAGCCCAGGCTCTTCCACCAGAGGTCACTGCTGAGCACCTGGGTTCCTGGAGAACCACCAAGAAGGGCCACCACCAAGTCACCGCATGCAGAAAAGGCCGCCCCGGCTGAACGGAGAGCGCAGATCAGCTGCAGACTTTGCTATCCCAATGGTTCCTACAGACCGTGTACTCTATAACGGCTTGTTTTCCTGGAGCACTGAATGGGAATCCTTGCAAGACAGATCTCCCTTCTCCACCATGAGCATCTCTACGCTCAGTCTACCCCAGGCACTCGGTTTGGCCTAAGCCTTGCAGACTTCCTACCAACAGGCACAACTGCAGCGGGTGCTAAGCCGGTTTTGGGGGCAACCTTAGGAAAAAGAGACTATGACCTGAATGATAACGAAATTATTTGGAATTGCAAAATCTGGGGACAACATTTATTCCCATCAAAAACAGCGGTTTTGTGGGCCGCATTTCTTGCAACAGAAGTGTTCATCCTCTAATGCAGGAGTCTGCTAAAGTGAAAAAAAAAAAAGCTCTTTCTGACTAAGCATCAGCTGCATAAATTAAATCTCTGAAATAGTTGGCACCATAAAATAAAGACTAATCTTTTTCCCACATATCTGAAAGGAGGATCACAGATATTTTAGACATTACTGATAATGTTTCCCAAAGAAATCCTTGGCTCTTTCTTAACTCACGAAAACTTCAACTAAAATCTGAGTCAAGTCCAAAGAAGATGAGAGGTCACTGAAAGATGACCAAGAAGATGGACGCTCGATGCACTCTGTCCATTGAGCCTGGCAGTTTGAGCCCAATTTCCAAAGAAATCACCACTAAGGATTACCATTTGTCCTTGTAATCTAAGCAAAGGCAATTAGGATTAAGCACAGAAACTAAATTCCTGCAGTTTAGTCTCTAGAGGCAGTCTCCCCAGTTTTAAATTAAACAGTAAATTACTGGAACACTTTGGATGGCATATACCTGTCCTCTATGCATGCATGCTGCTAAAAAAGCACAATAGTATCTCATCCAAAATTCTGGAATATTTTTGCAGCCCTTAAAATGTACAGAAGGAAGGGACAAATGAGTCTGAACTGTCTGAATATTTCATTAAAGCTTATCAGGGGGCGGCGATGGCCTGCTAACACGCATTTGCCTTTCTCCTTTCTGCATTAAGCTGACGGCGAGTTAAGCCAACTTTCAAAAATCTCCTTTGTCTGCATTTGCCATTGGCAGCAGTCAACATTGTAAGAGCACTACAAAAATTATAAAATTGTTAAACTTTGTAATAACTTTATAAACACACTTGCAGAGATTGCACATATCTTCTCTGTGCTCTGCAGTCAAACTGGACAATGAAACGACCACCTGTTAACTGCTAACAATGTGTCATTACCAGTTCTCATGCCTTTTTAAAGCAATTTTGGCTCTAGCTGCCGATAATTCTGGCTACGATACTTGTGTGAACATTAAGGGCACAGAAAGCCAAAGGCAGAAAACTGACAATACAGTTTGTGCTTAGACTACTAATAAGTAAGTGAATAATATGATTTTTCTAATTCCACATAATTACTCGATCTCAAGGGGCCCCCAAAAGTTCTGAATACATATTTGAGAAGCAATGCAATCTAGAGTATTTAAATACAAGCTTCGATTCAGTGAGATTCCACAGCAGATATTTTCACATTTTTTAATAGTTTAAATAGCCTTTAACAAAACAGAGGTTATTCACAATTCTCTAAGGTTTGGGAAAAAATGTAGACTGAGTCTATGAAATGGTTCATGTTCGCTTCTTTCAGTTTTGTCGGATAAATTATCAATTAAAAATATCTGAGAAGTCAAAATAAATCAATAAACAGAAATTCCCCGGGTCATGAGACAGCTAATGGGCATTTTGGTACTAACCTCAACAGGAACAGAATCAGGCCCTCAAACTTACCGTTCACTCAGCCTGATTTTTCTTGCTCTGAGAAACAGCAGTATGAAGATATTGGGACAATTTTTCACAAGCTACATCCAGGCTACTTTATATTTTATTGCAGACAGAAAACACTTTAAAAAAATCTCCAAGATAAGAGGGAAGTAACAACAACAAAAAGCCTTGGTCTGCAAAAATTGTCTATTTAATGCATCTCTGTGCATGTGTGTGCGCATGCGCACACATGTGTGCAGGCATTTGTGATTATGTGGATAATTATCATCAAAAATAGCTATGTTGGGTCTTTTGAATGCAACTATTTCTTTAAGATCTAAGCCTTCGATCCTAGAATAATGTGTACCAAGGCAAATTCTTGCATAGCACTCCACTACCCATAGGTAGGGTCTAAAACTGTCACGGCAGTTATGTTAGGAGCAGAATGTGAATCTCCTGCTGAACAAAGAAATAAAACAAAGATAGAAGAGAGGGTGTGAAAGTTCAGAAATAAATGCTGAGTGATTCAGGGTCACCACTAGCCCCTGCGTCTTGTACCCACAATCTCATGAGCATCTCTGCACAAGTTGGCCAAAAAAAGTCTCAGAGGACTAGATTGCAACGCTATTTAGTTTTAAATCCCTTTCTCTTCTCTTCTTACTAACAAAAGTCAACCTTGGTGCTTGGAATTCGACTTCCATAACTTTAAAAGTTGTTCACTCCAGAGGATATGCCAGATCATTAAGTAATTCACTGTATAAATATATAACAGAAAGAATTACTCGAGCAATTTGAGGCATTTTACTAGAATGGAAACAAAGCCACTGCAATAGAACATTAGCATAGGACTCATGTTGCTTATTTTTTAAAATAAATGGCTTGAATAAGTCTTTGCTCCTAAACAAATTCATTTTGCTTAGGAGAGAATGTCACCCTTTGAAAGTATGGAGCTAGTAACTGTCTTTGCTTAAATGCAAGTTATGTATGAGAGCAGAGAAAGCATTCAGCTTTAAAATTCTTAGTGATCTTCCTCACATTCCGTATGTAATAAAAATTATCTTACCCATATACTGGCAAATTTATTTAAAAAGCAAACAAACAAGAGAAAATCAGTAAAAAAAAATCTTACTTAAAGATTTTCTGTGCTCAGGCTTTGGTTCTTTGGATTCAGCATCTAAGTTATTCAGCAGTTCTATGCTGGAGGATCTTTTGAGTTTGAGCTCCAAATTTCTCGAGGTACAGCTCTGTTCTTTGGACTGGAAAAAGAATATATATATTTACATGTATATGTTTGCAATAAATTCTTATGTCTAAGAATGAAACAATAAATTACAGAATGCCAATACAGACAGCAAGTGATGCAGTTAGTATATAATTTACGGAAAGCATAATGCAGAATTTTTTCCTCTTATGATAGATCTTTTATGCTCCTTACAGCCTGATCCTGATTTTTCAGGATAAATTCCCACTTATATTAGGAAACCCCAAGGCCTACTTCTTCAGGACTCAGAGAGTGAAATGATTTCCTCATTTCATGGGCTATTTCTTAATGATTGCTGACAGAAAGGTTCTTTAAGTCACCTTCTTGCTTTAGATATTTACAGTAAATATTCTTTCAGATGTAGTTGTTTCAAATATTCTTGCAGATTTGAGCTTGAATTCTGTTAGTGTGAATTTAGGGAAGAAAGAAGTATTTCTATGGCTCTAATTCACTGACACATAAAGCAACCATCAGGGACCATTAATGGTCTCAATTCTTCACAAAAGAAAAAAAATAAGTTATTATTTTGGCCAGTCTCGCCTATATTCCTGGGACACTAGACCAGGTAAGATGCCGTCCTGCCAACGTCCTGCTAAGCTCCCCTCACACCCATTCCAAGCAGGGGACATCTCTGCAAGGTCATTCCATGGCATTTGGTCCTGTGCAAGACCACAACTGCAGATGGGACAACCTGTCCTGGGAGCTGCTGCTGCTCTCATTATATCTTAAGATGTTAAAAGCTGGTTGGGGGCCAAGAGCCGTCCCCGCTGCGGATCCTCCCGGCTGCCCAGGCCAGGCTTTTCCAGCCTTGCACTAAAAAATATCTGAGTGTATTCGATGTGGAGCTGAACAGCACGCAGATAAAAGTGCCCTGAGTCCCCACGGAAAACTCCACCCGAAATCTTCAGTCGGATATCAATAGCCACCCGCATCCAATGAAATGCACAATATGAAGACATACATCATCAGATCAAACTTTCCTTGGCTGATTATAGCCTAAGGGTAATATAATGTTTGCAGCTCCTTAAGGAAACAGTAGCCCTGCTCCAATTAACCCTTCCCGAGCTGCCGTAGAGACTCACTCCACCAGCTCTAGCAATTACATCGTAGCAAAATCTCTGAAAAATGCAAGAAATGGGGATATTTTTCTCTCACCAGATTCTGACAAGGGAAGTCAGTGCCCTATAGAAATATGTTCTTGGATCAGGCAGAGATGGAAGGAAGACATGCGGAATTGGTACTGAGGGTGGCAGAAAAGAAAGAAAAAGCTACAGCTGAATCTGGTTTGGTAATTAAAAACTGTTTCAATAAAAGGCAGCTCTGCTTACTTCTAGGAGAAAACCCCCAGCCTTCCTGGGAGAATAACAGCAATCAGTTACAAAGGAATATTATTTGCTAGTGTTATTCTTGTGAATAAGTAATACAAAAATTCATAAAAGGCTCAAATGTATTAATAGTTCTATTGAAGATTATATACTGTAGGCTGCATAAACAGAAAATGCAAAAATTCATTAGTTATTAAGTGCTTGTGTGCTTTTACAACCCTCAGTAAACCGACGTCCTTATTATTCCAGCAAAATAGATGCAGCATTCTGTTTTAAGACAGGAATCAAATGGCATTTTAGTTGAACAACCTTGTTTATCTGACATTTTTAGATTTGCATGCATATTTATATATCCTCCAGATAAAGGAGCGTCTAGCTAGCTGCTCGCTTCTGACTGTCTAAAACCTGTAGAGATGCCTGAGCAAATGAAGTTTAAATTGCTACATCTTAATTAATAAAGGTAACAGCCAAAACAAATACATACCAATCTGTCAATTGCATTTTTGATAGCGTGGAACCAATCCAATATGAGGAAGTCGATATCCGACTGCAGCAGGAACTCATTGCCAGAGCGCGTGGTGATCTGGGGGAGGGCATGGGGAAGGACAGGTGAGTAGAGCGCACGGGACAGAGCATTTCCTGAGATCCTAGCACCAAAAATAAGGATATTGTGACAAAAGCTTGGGGAAGCCTCGGAGGTGCCATAGGCAGTTCATGTGGAAATCTGAAAAGAAATGCACTCTGAAAAGAAAGGCATGAGGTGTGAGGATTCACTGCAAACCTCCTGCTGTTGTAGGCTTCCCTTTCTATTCTGATATTCTTATCGGTTAGATACATGATTCCATTGCCCCAGAACTGGTAGGTAATACCTGTGATTCCAGAGTGCACTTCCAATTGCTTTGGTAAAATTAATAATATAACTGTTGTTCACACTAAAAATTACCATCGAAGATGGCGATAGCAAAGTAATTAAGAGCCCATTTATCATGGAAAAAAATCCCTAGTTTGTCTGAATTGAAGTTGATTTACATTTTTGACCTACTCCCTGGAAATATTTATCAAAAGAATATCCATTCCCCTGACGCTGCCGTTTCACTGCCTAACAATATTTGGTGGGAATACGCCTGCATATCCCGTTGGCCTCAACTTCTGTAAAGCGCCGTGAGCATAATGAGACATCACTCCTTTTCCTGTGGCTTTTCACCACGGCAAACCTCCCCGCGTTGCATAAAGCAGGTCAAAATTACCATTTTGTGGCGGCCCGGAGCTGGGCAGAGCCCCGAGACTCCTCGAGCGAAGCCCTGGCAGATGCGTGAGAAGAGGCAAGAAGGGCAGCGATGGGCACGTGCAGATGGGCAAGCGGAGGGCGACGCGGCCGCGGCGCTCGTGAGAGCCAGGACCCGTCGTGCCCACGTCATGGTGAGCTCTGAAGCGAGAGCTTTGCGAGGGCTTGGAGCACGTCGGGCCATCACGCTGCTCCTCAAGGGGCCACCAAGACCTGCGGCTTCTCAGGTCTTCTCCACGACCTGGACGGCAAAGGGTTCTGCCGGAGCAAGGGGTGAGCAAAGCAGAGCAAAGGCGTGAAGAGCTGGCACGGTTATTTATTCAAAGCAAGTTGTTCAAGTGCTGCTCTCGCACTACAGCTACCCATGTCAAGAGCTTTGACTGAAGCATAAGAGTAACAACAGAACGTGCTGACCCCGTTTCCCCACATCAGCCTTTAAACTGAAATGCTACCAGAAAAAAAAAATTAAAAGAATGAACAAAAAAGCAAAAGAGCACAGACAAAGCAGCTTAATGTTTTATTAATTGTTGTAGAACCCTCCCGTTATTGAGGAAATGCCTGTAAGGAGCCATTCCCAAGTCATTAAGGAAAATCCTGTGGGTCCGGTGCCAGGGGAGACATCCTGTCCGCGAGCTGCAGGGATGTGGGAACGGCCCCGCACGGTGGGACGGGGACCCGCCGCTCCGCTGGGTCCCCGTTCTCCATGGGGAGAATCCCTGGGAAGCTCTGAACTCCTGGGATGGGCCCCAATTCCACAGACATTACGTTAAGCGCCGCAACCTCGCACGCTTGCCATTTATAAGAAAAAGAAGGAAAAAGGAAAAAAATCAAGAAAAAAAGAAAAAAAGCAACTTTGGGTAACTAGCTATGACCTCCAGTCCCGTGCCTGGATCACACAGAAGGTTTTGGGGTTCTGCATGTATTATATGTCATATCACGATTTATTAATATACCCATGCAGTTATGAATTAGACTAAACATAGGGCACAATTCAATCTAATGCCTGTCTTCCAGCATAAACAAATCATTATTAAAATGGTAAAAAGGAATAATATTTTCAAAGCAAGGGCAACATATATAATTAGATTTACTGTATTTTGGAGGCTTAAGAAGGACACAACATAGCTCAGTCTTCCGTTCAGTAAATTCAGGCTTTATTAAAATACGAGTATTCAGCGCTGCATAAACATTTGTGTGCTGTATGATATGCAAAAGAGATACTCCATTGCTAGTGAGACCAAAGCAAAAATACACGTTGAAAATTTCTTTGTCTGAACACGTTATTTTGATAATCATGTATTATCAGTGTTTTATGAGCAAATCTGTAAAAACAGATCATAGCACTGAGGGAAGAGAATTCATTTAAAATAGACTTTCAGTAAGATATAGTTCAAGTCCTTTCCTTTCTTTCTTCAGACTAATCTTCAGAGCAACTAGACAGTTTCAAGAAGACTGCTACTGCTCTCTACAGTTTAAATGCATCCACTCCTTAATTACAGTCAGTAATTGACTTTGTTCTGCTCCATTCCAGTCATTCACAGGAAAGCAGTTCCAAAGGCTTTGGCTGGTAAATCCCATTTAATGTGCAGGTTTCCTAGCCCACTTTTATATATTACCTCCTTAGGATTTCTGATAAATGGTTCTTGGAAGGGATTGCTAAACCATATTTGCACTTTGAACAATCGAATTTTCAACACCCTTGGGAAAAGACATCAGTGAAGAATGCTAGCTTTGACTAAACCTTGTGATTGAACAATTTATGATCACAGCCCTAAATGATGTATAACTAACAACAAGCATAAATTGTTCAATATTAAGGCATGCTAACGCGCCGTCCCTGTATCAGGCTTTGCTGAAATAAACAGACTGGAGAAAAAATGAAAGGCAAATCTGGAAAAAAAAATAAAATAAAATGAAGTTCTCTACATGCAGAGCTGCCAGTCTCCAGTGTGCCAGGTCCTTTATTTAAATATTCCCTGAAATCCCTTTGCACATCATTTTTGCAAGGGCCACAGCCTGGAATTAACATTGCCTTACTATGCAGAATTATGATGCCGGTGTCAACAATAAATAACAACTGACATTACCCTCCTATTTTAAAGAGTTTGTCCTTTCAGTTGGCTACAGTGGAATCAGGATTCTCCCTTTCTTATCCTTGGGAAGAAAAAAAAAATCACTTAAAAAGCTAGTTCCACTCACATGGTAGTTATTCAATGAACTATTGCACGGTGCTGCTGTTGTGCACTGATCACCTGAAAATACAGGCTCGCTCCAGGTAAATGTGGGTTAAATTCAATATACTGCCAGGCTGCCAACATAGGGTGTAAAGGGTAGGCAGTTGGGGAGTGCAAAATATATATATATATATATTGTAATATTTTCCTTGTGGCTTATTAAGAATTTCTCTTGCCAACTTAAAAAGTTGCAAATGGAGAGGTGAGCTGCTTTCACACCATTATGCTCCATCAAGGCTGTATTCGACAAGATCCTGTTATTAAACAAAAAGAGAAGACTATATCTAATTAATACCATTATGATTTTATAATACATAAACATGCCTTATGTCCTACTTTTAGGGACCAGTAGTCCCTAAAATTCCTGTGAATCATATTTTCCTTCCATGTGCTAAGTTGCACTTCGGGACACAGTTCACGCCAAGTAGGACACGTTGCGTGCCAAGTACGCCTGCATTCCTCCAGAACTTCCTAAAGCTTGAGGGATCATCGGGATCACCTTTTAAACCATGTCTCATGGACTCCTCCTTTTTCTGTTATACCTCGGCCAACAGAAAGCAGGAGGTCAGAGACAGGGAAATGCCACGGAACAAGCCCCATTCCCAAGGCCTAAGCTTTGTCCATAGTCTTCTTTGGGCTCACTTTGGGGTGTGAGCTATAGCATTCCCCCAAGAACAGTTTCCTTCATGCTACCCTTCTTGTTCTTCACCAACGAGGGTTTCTCTAGACCCATTTGTCTCACATGTTCTGGTTGCATAACAGGGATGGAGGCAGTTTCAGCATTCCTACTGATAGGCACTCTACGGAGACGTGGGACAGCAGGAGAAAATCGCACAGCAAAACAAAAACACAAGCCCACACTATTGATTCGCTCACTTCAAAGTCTACTTATGCATCTCTTGTGGCTACGACTATTATTCGCCGTGATGAACTATTTTCAGACAACGCCAAGCGCAAACCTTAGCACAGGAAGTGAGGAGTCCTGCGGGGGCCGGGGAATTGCGGCAGAAACCTCCCTGGTCCCTTCTCTGCAATTACGGAGAAGGGAATGAGCAGCCTGGAAAGCCACGTAGGGCTCACGTAGGGCCACCAGGACCCGCCGCGCCGCTCCGATTCCAGCCAACGCTCAAATAAGCCTTTGTTCAACTCCCTCTGACCAAGGGACCTTCTGAGAACACGCCGGGCTGCTGGGGTGGGTTATGTGAAGCTTCACGTCACTTCTGGACCATGGAAACCCTACGCAGACGCTAATCCGCAGTGCAGAAAACCTACATTTTGATGTCACTTGGGACCTCCACAGCCTGTGGTGAACACTAAGTGATTTAAACTTGGATTGACAGATACCTCTGCGTGCAGAAATTCAATAAAATGTGTTCCTCTTGTTGCACTGTGTATTGGGCTTGCTGCCCTTGATATATGTAGAAAGAAGGAAAAAAATGAAAAGGGAGTCGCTGGAGCATTTCTAGCTCAAAAGCTAACTTCTTCCCCCTTCCCACTGCTCCCTTCATCTAACCTTGCTCTCCTACAAGTTTTCTGTCTGATCATGTTAATGATCCTCGTTCCCACAGTGAAGAGGACTCTAGGCTTTTTCTTTGATTTTCCACAGCTACTTTAGCACAAGGGGGTCCAGGCCCCGTCCCACATAGGCGAGGAGGAGGACAGGCCACCCTCAACCCGCACTCATCCTCGTGGCTGCGAGGGGAAGGTGGCACGAGGGCCACGGCGACAGCTCCCGAGCTGGGCACCCATTTGCAACCTGGCTTATATATCTGTGCAGTGCAGGAGATAGGCAGGAATTTAAACACACACACGAGAGACTGTTAAAAATGCTATGATTTAATGCTCTTGCAAAAGAAGAAACAGAAAGACTAGGAATTTTCTTTCTTTCCCTCTTTTATTTTTATTAAAAATCTATATTATTTTCTATTTGTATTTTATATTTTAAATATTTAATATTTATATTTTTATATAAGAATATTATATAAAAATATAGCTTGAGAATAAATGCATTCAATGTAGACACTAATGCGTCCACACCCATAATGAAAGTACAATTAATTAATGTTGGGAGCCACTATATTCCTTAGTGGTTTAATTAACTGACTTGCATTAAACAAGAACAGAGATATGTAAGTTTTAGAAAACATGTCAAAAGTCGGACTGCATTTCTGGAAGTTGATCTCAAATTCTTTCTCACAGATAATCCAGCCTCTTGGACACGTTTACACTGAGTGAGTGAGCAGCAGAAAGGATAAATAAAATCTCTATGTTGTACTGCAGCATAGGATTTTCAAGAAATGCAAACATAAGAAAACAAAAGGATCACTATTCAGCTGCATTATATCTATATTGCATCACATATCCATTATATGGTTCAGCCTATGGAGGTAGTCATGGTTATGCTGATAGTTAAATTGCTTAAAGGACTCTAAGTTGTTTATGACTAGCAAAGAAATCTCATTATCAAGCAGATTGTCTGTCTCATATTCCAGTCTGGCTTTACCAGTCGAACAGTCCTTTGGATGTAGAGCAAAGTTAACACTGTAGTGAGAAGGGGGGGGAAATATCAGCTTGAAAGAAAAGGTCTTCAACCAACCTCTCCAAAAAAATGATATTTGTTAAAACATTTTGTGAGAAAGTATCTGCCTTGTGTTCCCAATGTTGCTAGATGTTAAGTAAATATATGCTGATTGCAAAAAAAGTTGCTTTGGCAACTCTCTTATTAAAATGCATTTGTAACCCCCATCTGTCATGAAAGTTTGGAAAAGTTTGTTTACTTTGGATAGCCGCCTTATCCAGGGTTACCCCAGCACACAATGATAGCAGTCTTCAGAAGTTGTGTGAGGAACAAGCCACTGGGGATCCATTTTTGTTTTAATTGGCACACACCACCCCTTTTCTGGTCTGTCAAAAAGATCAAGCTAATATGCATGGCGGGTGTTATATTCGCAGCTTTTGGGAGTAGTAAAGCTCCCTTTATTTAAGTAATTTAAATGATAGACTGCAAAAACTTTGCAAGTCAGAAAAATGTTTTATACTTTCTTTGGGAATATTTGTTTTAAGCAACAGAAAATGTTCTACATATCTAAAGATGTTGAACCTTATGTTATAATTACCCTGTTTCTTCTGACTCTGTAAAAATGACTGTGAAAACCAAGCATTGCAAAAAGGCAACAAATAGAGCCCGCATTTTCACAGCCTCCTTGGTATTAGCAATTGCAGGAGCGATTGCAGCCAGATGTTGACAAGTGGGTTACGGTATCGCTAATTTGTTTGTCCTTTCTCTGGAAACCTTCATGGGTTCATCGTACCAAAACGACCTGCTCCTATATGTAATTTGCTTTTTAAAGGAGATAACATAATGTTTGGGGTAAATACGCGAATGGATCTGGAGGGGATTTAACACTCTGAAGTCTGGGGTCAAACTTCCAAGAAAGAACAGTTTTTTAATGCATGTGCAAATGATTGTGCTGCAATCATTTTCTCCTAGTAGATTCTTAGGACAGAATTACTTAGCATAATGTAATAATGAAAAAAAAAAAAAGAACTCTGGTTCTGCTCATAAAAAAATAATAAATAAAAAAAGAGTGTAACGTTTCCCTTCTGCTGTGCAATGCTGTTGAATCGCATTAATATCAGGGAGGAGAGAAGCAGGTCTCCTCTTGGCACCAGGAGGCAAACCTCCACCCTCTCCTCCTGGCTAAGAAGAATCTCAGATGCAGAATTTATTTTACCTTCTGTGGGAGGTATCAGACACAAAAGAGCTCATCGTTTAAAATCATGAGGTCTGGACAAGTCCAAACTATTCCATGGCCAAGAAAAGGGACTTGGGCTAAATGCAGAGTCTAACTATATGTTCTGGCTGGGAAAGAAATGTTTGGGGCTGTACTTGTGGGTACAGGTGATGCCTTTTTGAAGGAATCGGTTGTCATTTCAGCTTTCTTCACCCCCCATCTGGTCATGTCTTTTCCCTCCCATGAAAATAAAACACCTGTTGTTTGAGGGAGGGGAAAGGAATGGAGGAAAATGTGTTTTCTGCTAAATATTCCAAGGAACATACTGGGAGAGAGTGTCTCCTGCTCATCTGCTGCGCCAGTTTTCTCCCCTGCGTGAGGCACAGTCTGGCTCTGCAAACGGGACTTTCCTGCAGAGGAGGCTGAGCAAACGCAGACAAGGCTCCTAGCTGCATCTAGCTGAAAAACAAGCAAAGTTAAACTTTGAGGCCTGTAGCAAAAGCAGCCTGGACTCACGCAATGATTTTATGCATCTCTTCTTCCTTCTCCCACGGGCAAGGAAGCTGCCGTGTCCCAGCTGAGCCAAGCCAAGTCCTGGACCCTTCAGTCCAGCCAGTGACCAGAGGTGGGTTAACAAGAAGATCCATTGAGTGTCTTGTCCAAGCAGGGTCATAATTTGGGCTCATAAATGCTTAGACACCACAGATCTTCTCCAGCCAGTGCCTGGACAATCAATAGAGGAGGCAGGTGCCGGAGCCTGGCCAAGCAAGAAGAAGAGTCAAACTGGCTCCAAGCAGAGAAGTGCGAGTGAGCAATGAAGGCCAGTCTGTGCATGGTGGGAAACTGGGAACAAGCAACTTTGCCCACAGATGAAGACGAAAGGCAATGTCTGAATATCTACTGCAAGATACTTTTCTCCTTGGGGTGGCATTTTATTGTCACTGTCTTTGCAATGTGAAGCCGCATGTTACCCATGCGCACACGGAGATATCGGCAATAGTTTCTTAGAGAAGTCCTGTCTTGGTTTCACCAGCCAGAAAAGAGCTAGTGATGAATGGTCCTCCTGTCCAATTTTATATACACGTTATCACACTTCATGATACATGCGAGTGAGATTCAACATGATAAGTCCTTGCAAAAAAAAAGAAAAGCAAACAAAAATCAAAAGGAGAATGTATGTTCTACTTTCAGCATAGTCAGATATACATTTAAAATATATACGTTATGTGAAAGATTTCATTCTGTTAACTCTTATTTTAGTCAGAAATTAATTCATCGGTAGCAGAGCATTTTACAGCTACATTATTTGCAGGCAGAAGCCAGTATTGGTTTTGAGTACTTTTTTACTGACACGTCTCCTGTTAATAAGTGCTGAGATTGCACAATAAGAAAAAGAGACGTTGCTATAAGTAGATACTTATAGTAACGTATTTGGCCATGATTATAAGTGTTTATAAAACATTCAAGAATCGTTCCTTGTCTACTTACACTAATGAGAACACCTGTTAACTTTAGAGCCGCACAGACTTATTTGCATTGAATTCAGGTTTTTGCCTACTGTACATCACTTTTTGAAACAATTAGATGTTTACAGAGAAATATAGCTAAAAAAAGAACAGCAGCTTGAATGCCCTCCAGCCCAAGTCAATGCTAATCCTGGTTTGAGTGAAAAGCAGAAATTTGCAGAATTATAATACCGACACAAATTCAGTTAGCAGTGAACAAAGGTGTACCTGCAAACCCGCCGATAGCAGATGTTACATGTGAGGATTGATACCTCCCGTTGAATAAAGCACCTCTCGGGGATGAAACAGCACTACTGAATGGGATTTTTCCTTCTTATATTTACCAGGTTCTTTTCATTTGAATCTTTCTTTCTCCCTGTCTGACTCAGAACCTCTCCATATAGTGTCTATGCAAAGCATGTGGTCATTTTTTTCCAAAATAGCTGTTTACATTATTTCATCAACTTGCCAAAAGCCAATGCAACAACACAAGAATCCTACCACTGCTCGAGATTCAAAACATCATCTCTGCCACTGAGTTTTCCTGGCCTGGGGCGAGGAGGGAGGAGGGCTCTTTCTATAACAACAGCTCTACTGAACGGTAAGTGCAATATCCTGCTGTCCCCCAACCATGGCAGCTATTGTTTAATAACAATATACACATCAAAGTTGGGCCACGATATGAACATGCCAGCTGTGTCAAGTGCCCAAGTGTTGCAGGCAGGAGAATATAATGGTTCTCATCTCCCCTTGCACACAAGACGTGTGGCATGTTTGATTTTGCTCTGTTTGTGCAAAAACATTAGGAAAAGTTAAAAATATCCATTTATGAAAATAAACTTTTCCAACTACAGAAACTGAAAATATTTCCATGAAAGATTTTTTACATAACATTTCAGTGACAATGATACTGCTTCAGCCTACGATAAATGCATTGTTGTCACCTAGCTGAGTTCAGTTGTTCCTGAAAATAAAGAGCCTTGTAAGAAAAATTTCAATAAGAACACCTTACACCCAGCACTAGCAATATTTAACTAATCATTAAGAATGTGGATATTTCAAGAATAGATCCTGAAGCGTTTATAGACTATGAACACCTTCTTAAACATTTCTGTGATTTGGAAGGTCAAGATATCCCATATAACAAGGAGAATCGCAGTCTAGACAGTACTGGAGAGCAGGTTTCATTCAAAGAACACCATCTTCTAATTTTGCTATTCTTGTAATCCACAAAATGGGCATGTGCATATCTCAGTTTTCTAGTAATAGCTTCAAATCAGTTTTCAAGGGTTACAATTGTTTCTTTTTTCTTTTTTAGATATTCTGGAATTGCACTGACTGCACTGAAAAGCACTGGCCTTTAAATTTATATGGAACTCTAAGTAATAGTGTAGTAACACCATCAGGTTACTCAAAATGTTATTTAAGAATATCACATAATTAAAATCTCACATTATTACTTCACAGTAGGTGTCTAAGGACAGCTTTGTGGGAAAAGAGAACACAACTCACTGAATTTCTTGCACTGAGTGTAGCCAGTTAGCAAAAGCTGGGTGAGTAACTGCTCAAACATCTCGCTATGTAGCTCACAAAAAAGCAAAAGTTACATTGCACAGCAACTGTGTCATGGTTTAGTTTTTAATAAACACATATGAGAATTGGAAAGATCTAGTAAGAAATGCTACATCTTATATAGGTCTGAGTGACTGGTATGCACCAAACAGTCAAAGACAAATAAAATGTTATAAAAATATGTGTAATTTTAAAAATATACTCAAAGTTCCTAAGTAATATAGACTTTTTCACATATTATGAATACTTTGTCATCTGTCAGTCAAGCCTTTGGCTACCACAGTGCATAGCACAACTGGAGAATCTGGAGGGATGCGCCACAATGTGATGTGGCATGCAGAAAAATTGAAAAACTCCATTTTTCAGAAATAAAAATCACATCTTCCAGTTTTAAATAGAGAGAATGATTGCAAAATATTTGGCTATCAAGGCTGTAAAGATTGAGGTAGGATAATCAATAACGTTTGTGGTTGAATTACCCACTGATAACAAGTAATTTCCTGCTATTCGTGAGGGGAATTGGGAAGTGGTTTTGGGGAATTTGGCAGACTCTCTCCCTCTTTCCTAAATATGCTGTGTCTGAAAGCCTGATGTTCATTTCTATTCGAAGCCTGGGGATGATGCAATATATCTGAATGCAGGTTTGGGGTGACAGCTCTTTTGGGAACTTAGGGATCTAAATATAAGAGGAGCTAAAAATATGCAAAATTATCAGGCATAGAAATGGCTGGGTATTTGGGTTTTTAGCCTACATACCATAATCACAAGACCGTATTTATCCGGGACCCGTAACACCATGATTGTTACTCCACTTCTTGTCACTAATAAATGTACAGTACACATGAGAGGAAAATAAATAGAACGTTTTGAAACGCGTTATGGCCTCCTTGTCCGAAGATGTCGTCAGTGCGGTTTAATTCCAGCACTGTGGATGTGCCAGGAGACTTGTCCTTATCCAACACCAGGAACTGCGGGTACAGAAGGGCTACTAGCAGAGCACCTCTTTGCAGGCCCCGGGCCCTCCCTGCCTTCCTGCCGTGTTATTACAGATACACGATAGAGTCTCACCCTCATCGGTGTCACTCCCATCAAAGGGAACAGCATCTGGCAACTCAAAACCAAGATCCCATTGGCAGGATGTATTTTTAAGTGCCAGACAACAGGAAAAGTCTGAAGGAAACTGGAATTTTGGATTTCAGCTCCTGAAGGTGTTGTGCCACCGTGTGCTACCATCCCACCCAAGACCTAAGTCTCACACTGTTCTGCCACTAAAATAACTAAAATCTTAACAGACTATTGAGTGTGTTCAACAAAACCCAAGAAAATTCCTAGTGATTTGGGGCACTTATACATTAAACCATAGCTGGAAGAGCTGACTGTCTCCCTATTACTCATGTCTGTGAGTAGAGATGAGTGAGTTTGAACTATAAACAGCACCAATTACATTAACATTTCCAAATACTTTCAAGCATAAGACCAAAAGCTTTTGTTTGCTTTGCAAAACCATGATCCACTATGCTAATAAGTCTAAAAATTGATTAAAAGAAAAGCATTCAAAGCACAACCTGGCAATACGGCTTCTTATGTGCATTTCTTTCATCTGCTGCAGCACGGCAGCCCTGATTCAGCAAGGTACTTCATCGAGCAACGCGCCGCTTGCAGAGGATGAGCGCTTGCACCGTTCCCAGGCACAAGACGGGGCTGAGCAAAGCGCTCGGCAGCAAAAATAGCAGAAAAGTTCTATTTATTCACAGAGCGAATATTTCAGGGAACAAAAGATCTGATAGTGACAGTCAGAAAGAGCGGGTGTGTAGATCAACACAGCAATCACAGGCAGCAAAGTTGACTATCGCTTCCAAGCCTACCAGCAATAGGAAGCCAGGATAGCTTACTGGAGACTCCAAAAAAAACCCTACGCCCTCACACACTTACAAACAAACCCAAATCCGTAACCTTTTGTATCCACTTGAAAAGCACCCTATTAGAAAAGGAACGTGATTTCCCCCTCTCTTTGGCTGTCTTGGCCAAAACACAACCAGATCGGCTTGAGGAACTGAGAAAAAAAGTGGCAGGCAGGTGTGAAATCAGAACTCAGGTCGTCAGTTCTTGGGTCTTCAATGGCCAACGTTCCCCAAACACCACTCGATTCCTTCCACGAACGAGTCAACGGGCTCTGCATCCCAGCCAAGCTCTTAATATCCAAGATCTACTGTGGGAAGTCAATCACTCAGAGGACGACCTTGCAAAAAACTAAGCTACAAACTAGATATTGCCGGAACTTGAGGATTCAAACAGGAATAAATTTTCTGAGAGTTGTAGGTGTTTTGAAATTCAATTATACCATTTCATCTCCTATTGAAATGCAAACACACATAGACTGAAAGGCGGTGATGTAACGTACAGAAATACACCGTATCTAAATAAAATAGTGAGAGACACTGAAGTAGGCATACGTTTATCAGGAAAAAAAATAACAAAAAAGAGCACTGATATCTATATTATTCAGGAAAGCTGCCTGGATCAAAGAAGAAAGTAAGATCTCAGTTTCACGCTCAAATCTGAGCGATAACTCCTTCCCACTTTTCACTGCTTTGCTGTATGACAGTGTCACTCCCCTCAATACGGGAATACGCTAGAGAAATTAGTAGCAGAGAAAACAAATTGTGATTATTTCCTCTCTTTGACCTTGCCGCGCTTGCTCCCTTCCCCATTCGAAACCCGGGAGCCGCATCACGTGTCTGGCCGGAAAACCTCCCGCGACAGCCCCGGCTCCTCTCTCTGCTTTCCTCTTCCTTTACTTTGCTAAAGTCGTGGATTCCTTTGTTTAGCCTCACGTCCCTCTCTGTTTCTACGTTTTTATCAATATAGTGGGAGCTCGGCAGTGCCTCTTAAAGTATTCTTTTCATAAAACCCCTGTTTATAAATGCCTTTCATTTCTGAAGTGGAAGCATTCATTCGCTGATCACTATAGGAAGATGAGAGAGGTTGAGGCAAATCCTCTAAGGCATTTGATTTGCCACAGGTCTGAAAATGTTATTTCCATGCTTTAAGAACATCCCAAATACTCTACTTAAAGACTAAAGTGTTAGATAATTAAATAAACTTAGAAAGCCTATGCAGAGCCACAGTTTGTCAAGGACTGGAGCTTTTGCTTGAGGTGCAAAAACACACCGATTTCCATTTCACAAAAATAAATAAATAAATAAAAGAAACTCTTAAATCCACACAAGGATTTTACAAAAAAAAAAAAAATTAAAAAGTGCTTTGCACATACACAGAGTCACTTATGGATTTTAAGTGAGTTAATACTCGTAGTCCAACCTTGCAGAACCAGAGAAAACCAACCAAGCAAAAAGTTGCTGGAAGTTACAAGCTACTCTCTGGTTCAAAGTTTCAAGTAATTCCCAATTTTCTCCAGGCTGGTTTGCAATCGGAAGAGCACGGCACAGAGTGCTTAAATCAGGATCTTCTCCCCAGCATTTTGTGGCAATAGGATGTTTCATGGCACCACAATAACCTTCCAAACACTTTGAGGACTATTGAGCACCAACAGTATAGTTTTAAGTGCAATGTAGCAGGCTTAAATTATTAAATTAAATGAAGGTAACAACACCCAGCATCCTGTTTAGGCAGCTTCGTGTGCATTGTTTTGATTCCCGTTTTCTACTTACACGGAGAGTGCTTGGAATCCATAATTCATATAAGGATAAATAGAGAATTTCAGTGTTTTTCTTGCACTATAAGAAGCCTATTGTGAATGGCCCCGGGGCAACTTCCCCCAGCCAGGTAATTTTAAAAAGCAGCAAAGATAGGCAGATGCGTTATTTTCAACAAGGTCCCAAGGTGGCTTTCAATTAAGAAAAACAATTGACTGATGTTTCTCTGTTTGCTGCCAGGAAGCTCCGTGTAGTATTTCTAGAGCTTTTTCTCCACTCTACCCAACATGTGGGCTCAGTGTCAAGCTGTGAGTTTGTAAATCTTTTTCAGCACTTATCAGAGCTCAACATGAATTATGGTATTGCCAAATCTGCTTTATGCAGCTTTTTTTACACTAGAAGAAAATGTGCAATTTTATGGTCAGAAAGAAAAGTCTACCTAAATTCAATGGGGAAATACAGCTAGTTAGGAGAGAACCCCAGAAAAGAAAAATACCTCCCTGCGATGCTGGGTCCTCCCTGCCTTGCAACTTGGGGAACTTCTGAGCTGCCGAGGTGCGTGTGCTGCCCACTGATCCCTCCCTCCCTTTATTACTAAGAAAATGGATTTTATTAACTTAATGCAGGTTTGAAAATCCCAGCTACTTTTGTAGATGAACCTCCTTAAAACGCGTGCTAACCTCCAGCCAAACAAGCACATACCCACCTTTTCCATGGCCGAGTCCTTGGCGTAAATCAGCCCTTTTGTTGAGGGCTAATAAACTTTGCGCGTCTGCGCGCACGCGGGATTTAATACCGTTATAATAATATTATATGGCAGGCAAAAATATAATGAAAATGATAATTTGCCAAAAAGATTTAAAAAACACTGAGGTGTTACCTATCAAAAGTTCTCCTTCTGTCTATGATACAGCACAGATTGCAATCGTGACAGTAAATCTGGTGCTATTGTTAATGCCATGGCACTTTGGTTTTTGGCTTGCTTCAGTCCAATCTGTGACATGCTTGTGAATATCTTTCTTCTGTTCTGTCTGTATGGCATATGGATTTCTGGGATACAACGTCAGACCTATCCACATAACAAGTGTTCAGAGCACCTTATCATTTTAAAAAGCCAATTACTCAAAAAGACAAATGTGAAATGTTTCACATTTAATGATGAGCAAATCTGCAAAACAAATGCAATTTTGCTTCATTTGAAAAAGTTTAGTTTAACTGTAAATATTGCAATGGAGTCCCTAGCAATACACACCATGGGTAGGGACAGGCTCATTTTATGCATATTGTACATCATCACTGTCACTTAAATCTGCAAGATTTTCCATGCTAAGTTGTTTTAAATAAATAGAAAGAAATGAGATACAAAAGCCTGAAATATATGCTTCCGAGTAGACTGCAAAAATGTCACTGCTAACACTGAGCATTGGACACTTAAAAAAAAAATATTTTGAAAGTCTCACCCAAAAAAATGAAAACTGCATATGTCTACGGAGGTAAAGGTCAGTAATGAAACAATTAACAGCAAAAATACCAATCCATTTCTTAGAAATATTTGTCAATACATAAAGCATGTTTTGTACTGCACATAAGTGCTCAATTAATCCTGGATTAGCGTTCGTATGTCGTATTACGAGGCTGAAACGATGTCAGCTGAGGAACTTGCACACACAGGTTCAAAGCACGATTTCCTAAGGACTTCAGGAGTGCAGAAACGACTGCTTTTTGGTGCAGCACTATTAGAGCTCACGATTCAATGAGATACTTAAGGATTTGCATAACATATATGCTGTAACACTGAGGTTAAAAGGCAGCACAATTATTTGTTTATTTATTTATTTAACGGCTACGATATCCCTGTATATTTATACCCATGGGGGTGCAAATTAAAATTACAGGCATACCCTGGCCATTACTAAAGGCAATGTAATGATGGGTGTTATCTGAATTGTGGGTGCTGAGCACCAGAGAAGAAATTAAAGTGATTGCTGTGAACACGGGAGCATATTGGGCTAAAAGCTGCTGACGTTCCCAAGCCTGCGAGAACAGCGATATTAGTGGGAGCACTTGACTGAGGAAGGCAAATGGATTTATGTACAATACTTAAAATATACGTGTACCCTGTAAAGAGATTTTGACCCTGAAGATTTTTGTGACTGATTTCATTGAAAAAAAAAAATCAAACCTCTCTAAACTGTGAACATTGGTAACAAAATACTATATAACATGGGAAACTGAATGCAGCTGGCACTGGTAATTTTAGAAGAAACTAATCTTGGTATTTATAACATCATGTAGCAAGCGGAACGGTTTTACCAGGCTTGGAATGCTAAAATACAAAAAAAAAAGTTCACCTTTCAGCTAGTGTGCTTCACTTCTGGCCTGCAAAAATCAGTCATCAGCTGTTGCAAGGCAAATCTGAAGAAAGTTTATTATGCTCCGTAGCCACCGAGCTACCTTCCTGAAACTGCCTGTGCATGCATTGTATTTTATATTAGATTTTTGTAATCCAGCTCATGGACTTAATATGTACAGCTGAAAAATCAGTTCATAAATTACATTTAGCAAGACAGAATATATGCAGAGCTTTAGTGTTAGATAAGAACCTTATTTTAAACAAATTCCTTTTTAAAAAAAAAATATTTCTAAGCAGTTCTGATTTAGGGTTTGATGTTTTTTTTACCTGTAGAATGGCAGTTGTAATGAACTAATAACAAATGTAAAAAAAGGGGGTATTTTACCCTTAATCCTGGAAACAGCTGTAAAAATAATTCCCCAAATATTTTTGCTATTGCTGGACAATAATAAGCATAAGTGTACACATAAACCTGAAAGAGAATGCAATTTATTTTGGAATTTCATTATGGCACTTAATTTTTACAATTTGGGGATTGTAAGGATAAAACAAACATTCATAAAGCAGAATAGACCAAATCATTTCATGAATTGAGCTATGCAATGTGTTTAACTCCAAATGATTTACATCAGAGGTTAATTTTTACCAGCATCTTTAATGTTCAGGAATATCTGAAGATATAGGAATCTACGATTTAAAAATGTAAAACTTAAATAAACTGGGAGGTTTTCATTTGCAGGGGACTGTGCAAATGTTTTGCCTGGTTTTATAGGATGTGTTTGTGTTTTCTGCTTCTGCCTTGCACACCCACTCACCAACTTCAGCACCGAGTTTCAGATTTGAATGAAGTGAAAATCTCAATGGGTGTTTACCAAAGTAAATATATTTCTCCCACTTTCACACAAAAACTAAATTAAACCACGGGTTGCTCCTGCTTTCCACAAACACCCACAAATCCACAGCATCCACCTGAGGCTACCCAAGAGCAGGGCTGAATCTCGCAGCAGGTCAGAGCTGGGGTTCGAATTGCACAACCTGAAAGCGAGCAAATTTTTCTAGAGTTTTGGAAGCTGAAGTCAAAATTTCACCCAACCCAGTTAATGCAAAATCTGTTTATGCACATTATCTTCCCCGGAATTACAAAAGGGAATGTCAGTAATAATCAAACGAGCGTGCTGAATTGAAATCAGAAATAGCTATCGCTAGCAAACTGATCCGCACAAAAGTGTCAGCGTTAGATTTGCAGGCTGGGGGTTGTGTAACAGAATGAGGAGCTCAGGCAGGAAAAACCAGCCATCCACTACGGTACTTTCACCCCGTTAATCTCACATGTGCTTTGCCACGGATTTCTTGCTATTTTATTTTTAACCTCCGCTACCTTGCGGGAAGCGGGCAATTCGGAGGATGCTCGGAAGCAAAGCTCCGATTTTACAGATGGATGTAAAGCACTGGTAAATGAGAGCTTTCAGAAGGACTTTTTCAATTTACTTTGAGCTTAATCTGAAGTGGTTTAATCACAGCTTGTACACATCTTCTTAAAAATTGTTATAAGCGGGGGGGGAAGTAATAATCATGTAGGAAATCACCGCGACAGATGCTGGTTCCAGTGATGCCATTTACACTTTTAGACTTCCTAATGAAAGCCTGTGCGGGCAGTACCTGTGCTGGGAAGGTGTCAGGTGCTCATTTGGGAAGGCAGAATAGGAGGGAATCAGCTCCGCGTTGTGAAAAACGGCTCACTTCGCTTTTTCCTTTTTTTTTATTTTTTTTTTGTGCGTGTGTAGGGTTTTTTTTTTTTTTTTTTTGCACCTGTTATTCTAAAATTTCTTTCAGTTACATTTCAAAACACTACAGTTGGGATCTCCTTGCCAACCTGAGATGGCATAAGCCTGGGTAACAGAACAAAATGTGAGAAGGTCCTTCTGTCTTTAACGCCTGTTCACCAATGAATCAGCCTCCAATTAATCTGTTTCTTCAGTAGGAGTTTAATAAAAGTCAAGCACACACATGTTCAGTCTTGTTTAGTATTAAAGCTGTGTTAACATTATCTGCCTAGCCAGGTCAAAAATCTTATATAATTAAATGCCAGGAACCATTTCAGAATTTTAAGGGCTTTACAATTTTCTGTAAGTAATTGATTATGCAAGGCAGGGTAGTTTAAATTTAAAACAGGATAGTGATGAGTGTGATGTCACTTTCCATTACATATTTCAGAAAAGTTTGTTTCATGGCCAAACTACACATAAAACCTAACTTATTAGATTTGCTATTTTGCATTTTTATGAACCAGAAAAAAAAAATCAGCAACCCAGATTTTCTCTCCACATCACGAAATATGAACGGAGGAGGTTGTGCACATCCCAGATTTCCACGCTGCCAGGCAGGCTATTGTACCCTCCTCTGCTGTGCCTCAAACGCGCTTTGGAAGAACAAGGAATTTCAGTGTCACTATAGGATACTACTCTGGTGGGGAAGTGCAGAGAGACCCACTGGGCCACACGAAATGTTAAAGAGCAATGGTCAGAATGATAAACGCAACTAAATATAGGCAATCACAAGGTTTTACAGCAAAAAGTCCAATCTCGGATAAATAAAAGCTCTCTGTATTGACTGGAGTTCAGCTATTCACTGTTCAAACCTGTTTATGATTTCAGATTTCCAAAAAAAAAAAAAAAAGGTTGAGACAGAAAGGAAAACAGAAAAAAAATATTATAGAAATACTAATTGCAAAATGAGATTTTATGAAAGGTCTGATCACAGCTAAAACTCCCTCTATAAGGCAAATCTATTAATCTTATTTGGCCCTGTCCTGCAGCCTCCATCCCCTCCCGGAGGCTCCTCAGCTCCCCAGGCAGGAGATGGCTCTTCAGCTTTTCCCTTTCCTCTTTTTCCCCATTTGCTACCCACAAGGGAAAAGCAGATGTACCTAAGGCTACTGCACAGCCACCTCCTCACCACGCAGTGGCCTATTCCAATCATATAACATAAAGCACAATCTATATGTAATATGGAGCCCCTGGTATCCAGGTTGCTCAGTCCGCGCCTATAATGACATCCAGAGCAGGAATTAGAAAGGGCTTAGGGAGAAAAACACAAAGAAGGTCTTAGATGGAGATGCCATCACTCCAAGGTACAGGGACAAAGAGCAGGAAGAGAAGATTAAGCACGTGCGTTTGAATACGAGATTAGCTCATAGCCTTGAAGCTGAGCACTTCCATAAGGTTTAAGGCATAGTAAAGAGTACAAGCAAAAGGGAGAGAGAGAAAAAAAAAGAGCATCGTAATTTTGTGGTACACAGAGCAGAGCAAAAAAAAAGCATTAAAAATAGAGCTACAGAAATTTAGGGATGCTTATAGCAATGGAGGACAGCCAGCTTTGGATAAACAAAGGGAGTTATGGAAGTGGCACAGTAAAAATAGGTCAATTATACAAATAAGGAGAAATTAATATGATAGAAATGATTTAACAAGCCAATATGCTGTACTCCATATAGCACCATGATCATTAAGTTGGTGAATGAGTGCTAATGTGGCAGAAGCAAAGCAATGCATAAAAAGTCAAATCGATACAACAGGAACAGACCAGTATGCAAGTGGAAATTATGACAAGGTAAAACACTGCTGCTTTCAGTGTAGTTACTCCATAAAATAAAATTGATCAATATACAGGTAAATGAACAAACAGCGGAGTCACGGTGGACTGAAATGCAGGCAGGTATCTGTTTAACAAAACACAGGAACCAGCTCATTGCTGTCAATAGAGTCAGATTACCTGAGTAATGCACAAAACTGAAAAATAAAATGCTGCACAAATAAAGCACACATAAACACATAACATAAAATAACATAAAAATGTCAAAGAAATATAGAAATAAAGGAAAGCAGCCCTGCAAGCTCTTTCATCCTGGCAAGTTTATGCTCAGTGACTTTAAAACATACAAAATTCTGTTACTTTTTATTAAAAACATGATTAGACTAATAATTTTCAGTTCCTATGACATGGACATCTGGTAGTCATGGCTAATAGAAAAAAAAGGCAGATGTCAAAGAACTTTAATTATGACCTGAAATGACTCTTAATATTCTGTTATTTGGTTTATACAAACAGAAAATGAAGTATAGCAATTTTGAGACGCAAATAAGGCAAATAAGGGTTTATATACGAGCATACATATGAACATACATATCAACGGAGCCCTTTTTTATACAAAACATTAATCATACATACACCTAGACTCACTTCTTATTTAGTTATTATGAGACACTGATAAAAATACTTCTTTGAAATATCCAGACTAAGAGAATATTGTAATTTTTGCCATTTCCGTATTTGCCTATATTCAGTTTGTCAAATGCCACGAGCCATTTTTTTCAGATTGCTTTTAAAATGATGGCATTTAAACATGAACAGTGTGCAAATAAATCACTTTTTGAAAAAAATACGCATCAAAAAAAAATCAAAATAGACTCCATTAATCGGCTGTTGCGTCTGCTGCCTGGTTGACACCAGGACATCTGGAGTTCTGGGCACTGCTTTTCCTGCGTCGGAATGTGAACTTTACTTTAGGATTAGGACCAAAATGGCAGCTTCATAAATGTCTAGGCTATCCTTTGGGGAATAGCAAGCAATGCCCTCAGCTATCGTGATGGGAAGCTGCCATCCTGGAGCATGTGTTAAGGAGAGGGGAAGAAACTCTGCAGCTCTTCCTTCCAGACCGGATGCCTTTTCCATGGAGAATGCCTCTCCGGGCATCCATGGGAGCACAAGTGCTCAAAAGACCACGGATACTCCAAGTTCTCCTGCCTTGCTTATCAGCAAACACGATGTTTGCACTCCATGACTTGGACGAGCTGACCCAACTAGAGTAAGTGAGCGGCCAAGGCAATAAAAATAAGGGCGCGTTGCATCCTGTGCTCCGAGCTCCCAAGATCTTTGCACTGACTCTTCGAGGACCTCAGTCAAGGGCAACCGTTCCCTAAATTACATCCCGACAAGCCACATGTAGAGCCCAAGTCCTGGGAGACGCTGCAGGCCCCAGCGCGAGGAACGAGGCTCCGGGGCCGCTCTGCCCGGCCTACTGGAGTCGGCGAGGGCAACATATTTCCCTGCAGTTAATTATCCCGATTTATCCCAAGAAACCAGGTTTTAGGCTGTAATCTGTGAGGAAATCTGCTGTTCCCGTCCTAAATCCTTTCCTCAGCCGGGTGATTATCAACTACATTTTTGTACAGGAGGGAATTAGTGCCGCACACGGCCTAAGCAGCTTGCGAGAAGGGAGGCCTGGGCCGGCAATAACTGTGGCGCGTCCATCGAAGCAGAGTGCGGGGCCGCCCCACATAACGGGGAGAAAAGGCAGCTTTTTTAGCAAAGAGACCTGATTTTATTTCCCCATCTAGCAGCAATTCGTACAGCTTTAGCGTGCGTTAAGTAGGAGCCTTTTTGGAAAATAATCCTGTTTGCGGCAAAAGGCCATGGATGCAGAGCATAAATGTGGGGGGATTTTTTGCCGTTTTGGGGTTTTTTTTTGTTTTTTTTTTTCGTTGTTTTGGGTTTTTTTCCTCCTGCAAGTGCACGTACTACGGTCCTGGGAATATGTAACGTGCCTGCTCAACACAGTGAGGCTGGTTTTGCACATATGCGCACCGATTTCCTCCTGTACAAACCCAAACCCGGCTTTGTTGGAGCCGCTGAGGCAAACGGAGCTGGGGGCTGGGGCCGGGGGGGGGGGGGGAGAGAGAGAGAAAAAGGGGGAGGAAAAGGAAAAAAAAAAAAAAAAGAGAAAAAAAATTCGCTATCCAGAGCCATGCATTTATTCAGAAGCATTTCAATCTGTGTGCACATCTTCATCACTTCAGTGATAATTAAATCTGGGAATCACAGGTGATGTCCTCGCACAGTCGCTGTGCCGCGCTCCCACTGGGCCAATGAAGGCGGCCTCCCCGCGCGGCCTGTTAGCGCAGATCAGGTGGTAATGCGGAGGGACAGATGAGCTGGCGCTGACAGATGGCGGGATGACCTGGAAAACCTGCCCCCTTTTCTGGGATCAGGCAGCAGCTGACAGGTATTATTTCATAAAATAACGTCTAAAAGGAATCGCCAGGGTCTTCGCATTAATCTGAGGCTGCAACCAGCCATGTAACGTTTATGTCAGAACAAATCTGTCTCTATGCAGGAGAAGGAAAGTGGTTTTTGATGAAGTTGTTCATAAATTTTAATATAATATGCCTGATGGTGTCAGATATAGTCTCATATCTCTTTTATATTTAAAAGCTCTAGTGAAACATAGAAATATTCAATCTCCAACAAGCTACTTTTAAATAACTAAAAAGTTAACCAAGGATACCTTACTGCTTTTTCCCATTTTCAATAAAGAATTTGCATGTATAATCCCCATGCTTTTAAATGAAAACATTTCAATGGCATAAAATCCTGATTTTTTTTTTTTGTAATTGGTGCTAAACAAAGGCACTGCTAACGCTTCAGCGAAGTTGTTTAGTAAAAGCAAATGAAAAACCGACGTAGGAAAATTTAAAAAAACGCATGAAACTTCTTATCGGCAGCCACATAATTAAAGCAAGCCCTTAAAGATCAATATTTTTTCTCCTTAAAAACTTGGGCTCTGTCTGGTCTGAGGAGCGAGGCGCTCCATCCAAATGCCCTCTCCAGACACATGACATTTGGAAGTTTGGGCACGGATGAAGATTGGGGGAATTTGAACACCTGGATCAGGTCTGGGCTTGCCAGCCCTCGGAGCCTTTTGTGAACGATTGCACTGTTACATTCATTTGAATCTTACATGAGCTACGAAGGGGCTTATCCTGGCAATATGTGTATCTCACTCTTTGCGGTGCCACCTTAAAGACCCCTTGTTCACTTTTTTCTCTCTTTTGTAGTCTTTTAGTTGTAGAGAATCACCTGCTTAAATATCTCTAAGGGTACTAGTAAAAAAGAAAAACAACACACATAACAGATGCGCGCGTGAACCTTGGGATGAATGTATTATGGATACAGAACCATCACCACACACCTCATAATCACTTTTTCACCTGCCCATCTGGTGCAGACCTGTGGCTTGTTAGTAATGCACTTGGATACAGTCAAATGTGCCTATCTAAAAAGAACAATTAAACAGAAGCTCGAGCGGCGCCGCCAGCGTGAGCCGGGAGGAGGAAGGCGAGGGGGAAGAGCTGAAAACGCCTCTTGCCTTCTTGAGAGACATCCGTCAAACTTCCACGTTTCGAAAAGGAGGATGCAAACTGCATCGCGCTGCGTTGAGCAAAATCAGTGCCTTTTTTTAAAGTCCTAGAATGTGAACCTTACTACATAAAATCTGGCAATTCCGCACTAAATAAGTATAAACAAAGGCAATGCAAACTCACCTCCGATGCACTATAAACATGCTTAAATTCTGACCTAGAGAAATCATCTTTAGACGCAAAAGGTTAACTCACCAAGACTTAGCCACTACACTACGGCTGCAATAGTGATTTTACAGTATTGATACTTTTCCACTGGAAACTACTTTATCATTTCACTGTAAAGCAAAAGATGAAGACTTTTAATAAACAGCAAAATAGATTTAAAGTCAGTGGAAGAAAGGTAGAAAACTTTTCCTAGTGTTGTCACTTCATAGAATTTGCTGTGCCTTTGGTTCCTTTTGCTATCGTTACAACACAAATCCAGCTCTGGTGTCTAAATCTAGCAAACTCTTTGGATTCTTGGTTAGCACGTGTGTTTGCAAACACAAAATCTCATTTACCTTTCACACACTGGACATACGTCATATCTGCTCTATCCTAAGTCACCTACTTTTCCTTGAGATACACGGTGAATTAAACCCATAAATCCCATTGATGACCTTTCCGTTTCCACCATTTACATAGCTAGGTTTGCAACAGTTAAGAAGAAATTTCCCAGCACTATTTATCTTGACGAACCTGACCTAAAATCAGACAAATAACCACAAAAATAGATATTCACTGATTCCATTGCGGCTCTTGGGTAATAATCCTGAGCTTACTTAACTCCATCAGGCACAAATGGTGTTGCTGAAAAATCTGGAGATTGTGCTTACTACCACTTTATTTGACCCTATCAGTTGCATTAGGGAAAGTGACTGGTGAATTATTACTGATCTTTTTTTTAAAGATTAAGTGTTACGTCATTTTTTTTTTCCAAGCAAGAATGAATATATATTTTAAAAGAAAAAAAAATTACGTGAATTAATTTATATCTATATATCACAAAGCACAATGAATTCCACCTTAGATTTGAAGTTGCTTGGCATGTCCACATGCAGATGTTGCCCCTACGTATGGGGAGCTCAGTGGTTCCACAGACATTTCTGAAAGAACAAAATGCTGCTCAAGTGCAATTCACTGATAACGTGAATTACAACATGTGTATTTTAAGGAAACTATTTATTTTTATGCTAAGCTATAAACTGGACTATGGACAAGATTTTATCTAAACAAAAGCATTAAAGAGCCCTGAGGAACAAGTATAGAGAAAGAAAATGGACAGTTCAAAGCACTGGGACTGTATAAAACTGCCAGGATGTACACAGGACCCACAAATCCTGTCCATGGCTATTATTATGCATTTGTAGTATTATTGATATCAATGTTCCGTGAAAAACTATGTTTATGTGTGAGATAGAGAGATATGCAAACCTACGTTTACAGAAGGATCTTTACACTCTACAAGCCAAAATCATTTTCTTTGGAATAAGCCTGCTGTATTAATTGGTTTTAGGTGTGATAATTTAAAGAACAGTAGGGTGTTTCTCAGGTCTTTTATGGATGTTTGTCCTACTTTTGAAGTTATCATACAGTTAATTTTATCTCAAAACAAAAATACTTTTGGAGTTCAGACTTGTGATTTCCACAAGGGAAAACTCAATGGAAATCCATTCTCCAGTGGCTAAAGAAACACTGACACAAATCCTCTATACATATGGATAATTTGTAGTAATCAGCTATTCTAAGCCCTAGCTTGGAAAATATGTTGTAGATAGTAGGCATACTCTTATTTGAAACTCCAAAGACATATTTTGATTACTGATAAGTTCATTAAGAGACTTGGCTACTGCCATATAAGAAAATTGACTGAAATATTTGATGTTTATTATATAAATCCATAGTCTAAACCTCAATCTGTAATCTGCTCTTGCTATTTTCCTGTATATCCAGATCATACAAAGAATTCACACCCTTTGACATTTATTCAGTGGCTCATATTGCCTACAGTCCACCAGATTTTGCTTAGTAAAGATGCAATCTACATAAAAACACAATCTAAGGAAAAATTGAGATGTGATTGTGTTCCAGTAGCAACTATATTTCTTGAAGATTTTCAAGAAAAAACTTCTTTATACCTGGAATACTGTAGGCAAAGTACGTTAAAATATTAACTAGTGCTAAAGGATATCTTCACCTCCAGCCAAATGAGATGATTGAAAATCTTATGACCAGAACTAATCGTTTGCAACTATTTCTCCACTGCAGTGACCAGCACAGAGTTAATCTGAAAAATAATCTTTTCATTCACTTATAGAGTATTAGTTACCTACTGACCTGAAACCCAAAGGTTCGAACAATTGATTATTTGCATAAATTAATAAGAAAATCTCTCTTTTTCTTGTTCTCCTTTTCTTACACTAATTTAGGGGACAAAGAGAAGAAACTACCAGTCAAAAGACATCATAAGGGTGTTTCAGTTTGTACAACTACAAAACGCGCTAACTCTTAGCATCCTCCTCCTATACCAGAAACCAAGATATCTCAGATCTTCCAGAAATTAACACAGAACCACAGAAATATTGATCAGAAGGGACCTCTGGAAGAGATCTTGTTCTACTTCCTACTTAAAGCAGAGTTTTAAAGCAATAGATCAGGTCACTGTGATTTCGTCAGGCCAGGTTTTGAAAACTGTCAAAGACGGAAAATCCACAACTGCTCTGGACCCTCTGTTGAACTGTCCTCCTGCTGACTTATTTTTCCTTAGGACATGCCTCCTAAAATGTAATTTGTGGCCACCACCACTCCGCCTTTCTGAGGAGAGGTTTGGTCTGTCCTCATCGATGTCCTTAGTCCTCTCTGTAGGACACTAAACAAGCCCAATTCCCTCCACCTCTGCTTTTATGACACATGCTCTAAGCACCTCAGCTGCCTCTCCAGAACCTTCCATGGCCTCCCTGAATGGGGGAGCCCCAGCCTGGACATCTTGCTCCAGATACGGCCTCCTAGTACCAAGCAGAAACGTATGAGGACATCTTTGGTCTGGTGCCATGCAGTGACCTGTGTGGTCACAGGCTTTCCAGACTTTTGCTGACACGGGGTGATAATAAAATGGCCAAAAAATCTGAAACCATTTCCCGTATTTGGGAATTTAAGAGTTCTTCTACTATTTCTTAGATAGACAAAAGATATTTCTGGCAGAGCTAGGTTTGTTTCCTTAAATTTTACTTTCCATATGCTGAGGATAATTATTTAGTTTGTCTCCAATCCTGAGGTGGCCAACAATGCAGTGCTATCTCATCTAATAAAAAAAAAAAAGAGAAGCACAAGGTATGAAAACCTTATTCTAAAAATGAACGAAGCAGATGGGATATGCAATTCTAACTTAGTCCATTTGCATGTGTTTGTTGGTTGTGTGGTTTTTTTCTCTTTCTTTTTTTTTTTCTTTTTTTTTTCTTTTCTTTCCTTTTCTCTTTTTTTTATTTTTTTTCCAAGTTCTAGTAGGTTTATCTACTTGAAAAGGTCTGCTCGCTGCAGAGAGGGAAACCAATTCTCCCAGCTTCAGGGCAGGAAAGTGCATAGCTGCTAAGGAAGAGGAGCGATTATGCACAGAACATCCTCACCTCCTACACTTGGCAGCTCCCTGTGCTTGGAAGCTGCCACCCGCGGCATCCAGCCCAGGGTGTTCTAGTCCTAGATATCCTCCGTGCACAGTCTCCCACTTCCTGGAGGAGAACCAACACGTTGTGTTCGACGTCCCCCCCAGCCTCAGTGTGTTATACGATTGCTTCCCTCATCTCCCTAGCTGGCAGTAGGAAAACCAGCTTATTTCGAGTTGCAACCTCCTAAAACCTATCTTAGCGCTGGGCAGAAAGGGGAAGAGCAGGAATGAGAAGAAAGGAGACACAGACTCACACAGCCCATACACAGGTTACAAACTCCTGTCCTTATTACAGAGAATAACTACGGGAGGAGGAAGAGGAACTTTTTCCTTCGTGTCCCTTTATGGAGGCACAATGTCCTGCAGGAAGAAATAAAACCAAGCAAGGCCATATTCTGAATATTTGTATACAAGCACAAGGCAAAGAGTGAGACACTTAAGACATTAGGCAATGAGATGAGGCAAATCTGCACATTATAAATTCACCTATATTTAACTTCATTTTAACTATGTGGTCATAGGATAATGAATACTGTAAATAGATAACTAAGGTAATTTATAATAGGAGGGGGTTTGCAAAGCCTTTCAATCACTGACCTATATTTTAGGTAGTCTCTTCAAAAAATCACTTCATTTCCATCAAAGCTTCAGGAAAATTCCCCCAAGTTATTTTTCTACAGCTTTAGTGCATCCCTCTCCCAAACCAGTTACTCTGTGGCCAGGGTGGAGAAGGCGGTTCACAATAAACACTGTTTTGTCTTTGACCTTTAGCAATTTTTATCTTTACCCCTTTGCAAATGTTGAGGATAGACATATCTTAACAGAAGAATACACAAAAAGGCAAAAGTTTCTTGGACCCTTCTGGTCTTGTGTACTCTTTGTCTGTGTGTAGAAATATATATATAAAAAATATTTTTATACATATAAACATTCATATTACCCATTATTTTTGAGCTTTCCCATGTGAGTACTCCATTTAATATTTTGAAACTGCCAATAGGCTTTTCTAGCTGTGCAGTTCGCTCCAAGCATTAGATTGAACCTCAAGAAATATTTTTCAATGATTGCTTGTAGTAAAAGGACTGTTGAAGAGTATGTGTGAGAAGAGCATCACACCACCCGCTCAAGGCCCTTGGAGGGTGCCTTGAGCGCTGTAAGTTAAAAGAAGAGGAAAAATAACTCTGAGTGACTGTGTTACTACAGTCACTGCTTCCGAGCAGTGCTGGATATCTCTATCTTCCCCTCTCTCCTTTTCATTTTAGAATTTCAAACAGATTTTTTTTTGCAGATCTTTATCAGTTAAAGGGCTTATTGTCGGGGAGATTATTTTAAGCAATGGAAGGCAGGTATTACGGCTTCTCTTTGGCTAAGTCTGGATCTCTTGATTTACTTCTGCAACCATAGAACAAATTGACAAAGCAGAAAAGTAAATGCAAACAAAGAAGACAGCAGCCAGTGCCACTCTGGGTCCCGCGGGATTTTCCAAATTGCTAAAAGCTGTCACCATAGCCTGAAGTATCAAGTGTGAGGCACATGCTGTTGTTAGTTGTTAAATTTAGTGCCACTAAGGGCTACTCCTAAAAACAAAACAAAACAAAAACAACCTACCCATGTCTAAAGCAGTCAGCATCCAAAGCAGATATTACCGAATGATTTCCCCGAGAAGGAAAACTAAAGTACCATGATGATTTTTATCACAAGTATCACAAGACAAAGCACTTGTCATGAAAATCAAAATATCCCAAAGATTCATGAAATTGGATCCACGTCCCAGCAGAAACCCACAGGGCATTTGTGATGGGCAGCGAAGTGCTGGTTTGTCATGTAATACTTGCTCCTCCTGCACCTACTTTCATCTGATAATGTGCATTAAAAGTTGGCTGGAATCGACTGCATGTTTTCTGCATGCTAATTTTCTGTTCAGCAATAGCTGTCATTACCAAGGATGCGGCTTGGGTTGCCAGTGTCAAAAGAGATGATTCACACCACTGCAAATGAGAGCACAAATAATCTATAGGACATTATCTGCATTGCTACGAGACAGCAGAGGTAGGAAGTTGCACCCCTGGATCTCAGGCGAACACACGGAAGATGGTAAATGCTCCTGGGTTTGTGCCGGAGACGAGAGGCTCCGGGAAGAGCCAGAAGAAAAAGGGAAGTTCTGGCCCAAAACCTCTCCAGGTGCTGCACTGAGCAGCAGAAGGGGAGGCCAGGGCAATAAATCCGATGCCGGCGGATAAGAAAGTTGGGCTCCAGCCCCCGCAGAGGGCCAGAAGTGTCTGTAAATCCCCGGGCGAGGGCCCGGCCCCGCGCGGTGCCAGCTGCGCGCCGGGGACGCTCAGGAAGTGTAGGATTCCTCCAACATCTGCTGGTGCCATTAGGAGCGAGAAGGAAATCCACACTGGCATCACTCGAGATTTATTTTTCCACATTAACCCCAGCAGCAACTGCCAAGTTCTTCGCTCTTTGCCACACAAGTAACCACTGAGTGGCATAAGAAAGAGAGCCAGACTAGAAACGAACTGTACGTAGAAAAGTCAGGATTAGGGCCAATTAAAAAAGCACAGTAAGTGCCCAATGAAATAAAGACAAGGAAATAAGGAGGGAAGGAGAGCTGCAGAAACTGCATTCAGACCTGTCCCTAACTACTGCCAAAACGACACGTTCTTTCTGTGATATCTCTGCAAGTTTTAGGTCCATGCAGAGGAGAAGACATCTGAGCTCTTCCTAAGCTGTTTTTTTTCATCCATCCGATCCTTGGAAGGGCATGTGGCGAGCGATGTCTTTATCTCATGGAAATCTGAGTAACTTTGTCTAAAATGGTACAGAAATCAAGGAGGACTTTAAGGCACTTCCTTGTTTTCGCTACAATATGGTCCAAACTGCTCAGTTAAAAGACGCATTATGCAAAAAAAAAAAAAAAAAAAAAAAAATCAGTGAATTCTTTTTATTTTAGTACCAATAGTCCTTATGCCACGTTATAAGCAAGCTATGTTCAAAGCAGACAGAGGCTTGGAGCCTTTCTTGTGCTCCTCTCTGCATGCTACATATGGATCTCCCAGCCGTATTGTGTCTTACAGTTTAAGCAACACCTAAGTGTCATATCTCTGTGATGCTTTTTCTAGGTCAGGCTGGTTTCTTTATGCATCGTGCGTTAGGGTTTCATAATCATTTTTTCAGCTCAAGTCTGCAAACAAAATCTGTCTTTTGTGCTACTGGTCTTCACTGCCCCTTTCCCCTTGGCGTGCCAGGGTCTGTTCTTTTCTGTTGCTAGGAAAGAAAGGACGCAGAAACTTTAAAACATTTTAAGAGCTTATACTACTTTTTCCATGTTATAAGGTCAATATTTTTCTGGGAATACTAAGGCAAGAAGCCTTTTCAGGGTTTCTAAAGAATGGAAGTCGTGTTTGGTAGCTATTATTAGCAAGAAAACTGGCTTTAATGATCACAAGACATTTCTTGCTAAAACACAACCTCTTCTCCATTGAGCAGACACCAGACTGCATTTTAACCTGGCGAAGGAAACTCATTTGATTAAAATCAGTATAACATTTTATTTGCATGCATTTATAGCTTGTTCTTTGTAAAATTTTAGAAAATTGACTTGTTCTGCAAGGAACCCATCAAAATATGCAAAGCTACTTCCTACCTTTGCAGCCTACTAAGCCCATTGCTTTTGCCTGTACTACACTTTTGGGCTACATGTAAATGTTGACATTAATTCTTCTTCTGTAGCAAAATAGAATGAAAGTAATGATATAAGTATAATAATGATATAAAATCATACAAATATCAAAATAAAATATATTGTTTCCGTTTTATCTTATTTTTTTTCCTCACAGTCTGAAGGACCATAATTATAAACACTCAGCAACAAGTTTTATGAAGTCTGGAGGTTATGCTAAGCCATAGGTGAGGGGAACCCTCAAACAAGAACACACTGAGCATCCACTGCAACTTCCCTTGAATTTGGGTCTGCTCTTAAACAGATTTAATGTACGTCACTTGGGCACGGATTACGCCTGATGTACAGCCCTCATTCATTGTATTTGCATGGCAGATAGGTGTTGTGTCAGATATTCTGCCTTACACCAGAGCAGGACCTGTGACACAGCCGAGCACAGCCACCACACTCTTGGCAACAGCAGTTGGGAAGAGGCACTAGTCACAGGTTTCTGCCTTTCAGCATTATTCAAAACTAATGATTTTGGACCCTGGATACACACTCCTTTCAAGCCAACCTGTCAAATCCACATTATCCCCTATTTCTATTCACAAAGTACTACGTAACTCGGGTAGGCTTCAGCCTTGTCCCACACAGTAATCAGGAGACGCAACAAGAAATATCCAATAAAGAGGCAGCGCTTGCACCTTATCTGAAGGCTTTTGCATGATATCTAGGGGCAGAAATTAGGGCCGCCACTCAGCTTTGGTACCAGTGAGGTGAGTTAAAACAGTCTGGTGATGCCAAGTGTGTGTTTAGCATCCACCTCCTCAACGAGACAAGGCTATGGCTGGATTACCAAGTAAAAGCAACTGCTGGATGAGCAAGTAACAGCAGACAGCAGCTCTGAAGAAGAACTGGGTATTGGAAAACTCTGTTTTCGATGGATCATCGTTAATTCACTCAGATATTTGGCTTGAATGAGATTTCTCATAGGAAGGGTGATGTCACTGTCACATTCCAGTTGTGCCCTTATCCAGCGGGATGTGTTCTCACCACCTAGGAGCTGTTATTAAGGAACCCAGACAGGACCTCATGCATCGTCTCTGCGTATGAAATGCTTGTTTGGATAAACTACCTAATGCCGTCCCATGTCTCTGAAGTCTGGAGAAAAGTGTTTTTAAAATCACATATAAACAAACAAATTTCAACTGAAAACCTACATGAAATCTTGACATTTCCACAATTTCATTAAAGATATAGATTTCAAGAAGGCAGATACCTCAAGCAAATTATAAAGATATTCAGTATTACTCAGGAAACATTCCAGGATGAATTCAGCTTAAAAATGAATTGTTTAAATGACAGCAATAATACCTTCAGTTATGGTATATTGGTATCCTTTCCTAATAACCTCATCCATGGGCCTATACTTACCTAAATGAAGAGTTTCTTCAGTGCCCATAGCAAGACATTGTATGCTTATCTCCTTGTTATTGTAAATAATTTATTTTTCAAAGTATTCAGAATTCTTTTCTACCCTAACAAAACAGGATTGTCTAATTTAATTAAAAGACTGAGAAGGAAATTAAAAAGAGGACATTTGGGGGTCTGTCTTATAAGGCCCACGCTGTAATTGAGAGGGGAATGGAAAGGATCTTATCTGGTATAAAGGAGCCTAACTCTTCATGTATATTCTTCCCCTTGGGACTCTGATTAACGTCAAGGTCTACTAATCTTACTATAAACTCCCCATTTATTTTGTTTGTAAAAAAAATGATGATAGAAATGCATGTATTTGGAATCAATTACAGGCTCTAGATCCTAGAGGATCTAACAAAGATTTAATCATAAACCTAACTTTTAGCCTCTGATAATACCAATTAAATTAACAGGACCCCGAACATCTTCTATAGAATGTGTGAGTAGCTGATGGACCGGGGCCGTGGGCAATTAGTGAGAAACCAAAGACACTGAAATATAGAGTGAGATTTCCACACCCTTTAAACAAAAGTATCTTGGTAAAACCCATAGGGAACAGGTCGATGACAAATAGGAATTTGCGTCTTCAGAACGTCTAACAAACCAACACGCAGTGTCCTTGCAACGATACACCAAGAAATCATTGCAACTGCATGTTTTATAATTTAATATCATCGATTGTACTAAGAAGCCGTGTAAGGATTTTTTTTTTAAATGTTACATTCTTAGTTTCAGTGGAGGAGAAAATCTTACTTGTTCAGATTTTTAATATGATTCTCTGATATAAAAATAAGCGAAGGAAGTGTGCTGTTATACCTATGTTTCTTTCTTTATAACTTCTGGCTAACCTCATTGATTTTGCTGAACTATGTCATTTTGTACCACACTGCAATAATCTGAATCTGAAGAAACAGGGTATGATCATAGCTCTTACCCACGTAGATCAATGAATTGCTTTTCTCCTCAGTACCTGCTTCTATCTATAGCTCTCATTTTGACTTAAAACTCTTTAAAAATGCTACGTCTCAGGGTTTGAGTCAATAATACTTCAAAAATTGATATAAAAAGTTTTGAGAATTACAAAATCAATTAAAAACACCTAACTCAAAATATCAAAATATTTTTGCTTTGTGTTGTAACACAGGAATGTGCCCTAAATTCAGAACATTGAAAATATACAAAACTTATTGAGTTGAAAATTTATTTTTCCTACAATTTTGCACCATTATCCTGCAAGCAAAAATAGTCCAAATGAAAAACAATGGCATGTTTTCCAAAACCCACAAATATAATGTCCTAATTCATGAAAATTAAATGGAGGCTATAGTGCATTTATGCAGTCCTGACCTCCGAGAGGCAAACGAACAATTCCGGCTTGCGGTCCATGAACCTGCAGACGGGGCGGACACGTAACAGGGTCCACAGGGTGGACAGACACTAATTCTGAGGAGATTTGAGCACCAAGGAGCACGAACTCCCAAGGGCTCCAAGATGACCTGGCAGTCCCGTTTTGGGGGGAAATTGCAGGAAAATTTAGTCAAATGTTGAGTAGAGATTCATAATAACCTGTACTACTTCCCCATCTATATATACCATATTGGCTTCTGTAACCTACACTGTGATGTATCTTTGAGTAGTTTAATTTTAAGTTATTCCATATATAGGTTAAACTGTATGTACCACATCACTTACTCTTTTTGTATGCATGTTGAAGTGTAAAACATTTAATAATATATATGGGAAGTAAGCCAACTCTGACTGGCATAGAAACCCTGGAGATTGGTGAATAATATATAAAACCATTTCTTCTCTGTTAGGAGCACGAGTCCTGGCTTATTGAGTCCTGTGCTGATATATCACTTTTAGGAATTCACTTTGTCAATCAAACTTAAAAATCCTTCCCAGACTTTTCCTTAGCCTTCTACAGAAAAACAATAAGATTAAAACTTCCAAGTCTGAAATGAGACTTCTTCTTCTGTCTCCTTGGGGGGAATCAAAGGCTGACAGTCTGAATGTGCAGCACGCAAGAATCACAATATGGAAATCATGCCAAAATGTTTAAAAACATAAAAATAACAGATAAATAAGTAAATGGAATCTGCTGTCTAATGCAATAACTTGGCACCAAGTCAATTTTAACCTTTCAACTTTTTTTTTTTTTTAATTTATGCAACTAGGGATTCTGAAAGTATCACAGAGAAATTATTTTTATCCGCAGAGGGAAGGAAGGAAGGGAAGAAGGCTCCATTCAGGCAGATACTTTCTACTAACCCCGGTTACGAGGAGCACTGTGAGACCAGAAACCCCTTAATGACTATTGGTGTGTAGGAGAAAGGTTAGAATTCAAAAAAAAAAAAAAAAGAAGAAAAAGGAGGAGAAGAAGAAGAAGAAATAAAGAAATGGGCAACCTAATTTCCTTTAGAAGGTGAAGTGAAATGCCGCTGTTCCGAGGTACTGAGAATTGCTGGTTTCCTGAGGCCAAAACGATAATGCAGAAGCAAGGGAATCTAATCCTGTGTTTCAAAAAAAGAGGGAGAGGACAACAAAACACGGTGGGATGTTTGGTAGGGAAGAGCAGCAACGCAAACCCGCAGGGCACCGCAGCAGCGCGCTGGGAACCGGGTGCTGCAAAAGAGCTGGAGCCGCTTTGGAAAAGCTGGATGTTCAACTCTCCTGGAAAAATCCCGGCACGCACACGCTCTTCACAGCCTGGCACGGCCCTGTCCGGCCGTTTGCCACTGCCCAGTTGCCTTTTCCTAATCCAGTGGCTCCGAGCACCTCCGCTCGCTCCACGCGGTTCCTGTGGCTGCCCATCAACAAGTGACATCAACTTCATCCCCCCATACTCAGAGTTCCCCAGGATCTAAGTGCAGGAGGGAATAGTTCTCTTAATTTCATTTCTACATAATAAAATAGGGCATATTAAAAAAGATGAGGGGTCTGGAAACACCAGGATAAAGCAGCTGAGTGAGTTTAGAATCAGCAAATTTAGGGCCATATAATAAATTTGGTCCTACCTCTGGAAATATCGAAAGAAAATGAATGAGCCAAGGAAAGGAAAGAAAAGGAAGTGGATGGCAGAGTCTTCTAAATATAAATCAGCATCTCACGGGGAGCACGTGCGCTGTCCATCCCGCAGCAAATGCAACAGCAGCTAAAAAGGCCAATTAGCCTGATGAGGGACGGGCAAAATGAGGAAGGGAGCGCACGTGAGGTCCTCAATATCAGATACAGGGGGGAATGGAAAGATTACAGGATGAAGTTGAGAGTGTAAAAAAATGATAAGAAAAGCAAAGGTGGAGAGTGAAAGGAAGATTGCACAAGGTGATAAAGATAAATAAAAAGTCATTTTTCAAGAACATATAGTCCAAGAGGTCAGCGAGGAAGACAGAAGGTCCTCTAAGAGATGGCACGGGTAATTTATTGACAGCAGAGGTAGACGCTGATAAAATAAATAAAAAAATAAGCCAAGATGAATTCTCTGCCTCCCCATTTACCAAGTGGGCTGAGGGCAACATGGCAGAGCTAGGAACACTGTGTGTTTCCCACGGGATGAGGAAGACACGCGGAGGGAAATGAAATCACTGCGGGGCAGGCGGCTGCCTCGAGTCTGACACCGCTTGGGACAGGCCTGGTCCCGAGCACTGCGGTGCGGGAAAAGGAAATCTTTATTACGAGTGCAGCTGGGAGGCTGCTCGGACAGCGCGGAGGCCCCGTTTTTTGGGGCAGCTCCCTGTGGATACAGGGTGCTACCCAAAGGCACTAAGGGAAAGCAAGAGCTGTCAAGGGGAACTGGTAAATGCCCGAATCCGGCTCCTTGAGTCGAAGCAGGTGCAGGAGAAATCACCCCTGCTAGACGTCAGAGAAGCCCCAAGACCCCAGACAGGCAAATTCACCTCCCGCACGCGGAGCTCCAGGTCACCCTCCTCTTCCTCCTGCAGACAATCCCCTTCATTTAAATGTGCTTGTTCACGTCAATAAGGCAAGCAGGGAACAGAAAGCCCTGTTTGTTCATTAAATGTCATAAATCTCACCTCACTGCTTTCTCACGACTGAGAAGAACTAGTGGGGGAAAAGCAAGGAGAATCCTCAGGGAGAAAGACCCACGCGATGGGGCTGGGACCCCAGCGCTGCAGCCCCGAGCGGCTGCTGCTGGCCCTGGATGAAAGAGACCCCGCAAAATCCAGAGCCCAAACGTCCCTCATTGCATAAATCAGTCAAGGAGTTAAGTGAAAATAATGCCATTGTTTATCGCATCACTAACAAACCTAAGTGCTTAAAGGCAAGGAAATTAATATTAAGGACATTCATAAATCTTACTCAAAGCATATATTATACCAATTTACAACAGCTAAGAATCTGGTCCTTTGCTCTGATTCGATATAAAATATACACACGTTGTCTAATACAGCAGAGCGGGCTTAATTCTAACCTAAAAATAAAGCTTATTCTGTATCAGTGCGATTTCAAAAGCACAAATCTTTCAGAAGGAATTCCAATTAAGTTAACATTATGTATGCACCCATTACTAGCACGCGGTGATTGGTCTCTGACAGAAGTGCATGGACACGCACACTTTTAATACACTGGAAATGAGCAGCGTTACGTATTTCTCTATTATTCCTCACAAATAAGTAATGTTTCCAAATTTAAGTGATTTTAACTGTCACTTGGCTAATCCGAGAACCAGTGTTTCCACGGAGTTTCCAAACAGCAATATGCTTTAGAATAATATAGTTTTGGGACAAAGAAACCAATATATAGGAAATCCCAAGAGGCCGATGGTCAGAGTTAAGGGTATAATGTTTACATAAATTAAGCATGTCTTTATGCTTGATAAGAATATAACTTTAGCTGTGCTCTGCCTAAAATGGATTATGTAATTAACTATTCCTGCTTAAAATTACTCCACATCTTTAAAGGGTGTGATAGATAAGTTTCACAGAACCCATTAATGATTTATGAGATATATTTTATTTTATTAATAAAATGCTTAGGAAGAGCTTAATCTCTCAAAATTTAATGCAATGATGCATGTGCTTTAAATTAAGCCTACGCCTAAATACTTGGTTGCATCCTGATACAAAGGTTCCCTACCTTGTAAGCCTGAGTCCACACGGGCACTACTGGCAAAAATAAACTGCTTTTTAAATATTACAGACCCACAGACACGGTATGTGCACGTTCCCTCCAAAGCTCCACTCTTTTTTATATGACGTTCCCTTTCTCCAGCTATTTACATTAAACAGATGGCATACCCTTTGCTGTAGCTGACCACAATTTGGCTGTTTACTAAATATTTTTTGAAATTATAGATTTTTGAGGTTCACTGTGTAGATTTATAATAGATTAAATATTTAGAAAGGCAAGTCATGCTGTGATTATTATAAGCAACTGCTATTTTTCTGTGCACGAAGCTGGTGCTTACCACTACACATTAGATACCTTTTAATATATAATAATATGGCTAATAGTCACTCAGTATGATGTTAATTAAATAATTAATTAAATAAGTCATCATCACACTGTGAGTTAAAATTCCACACAGATGTATATTAAAAAGGGATCCACTTTCATATAGAAGCTCGCCTGTAAAAAACATTTTTCCTTCCTAGCTCTGAATGTGAGCATCCTTCAAAAAAAGCAGCAACGCCGTGCAATAAAAAGGAAAGCAAGTTCCGTTTAAATAAGTCTGCTCTTACTAACTGGTATATTAAATGTGGCTTTTAATTATTGGTTTTGATTATTTTTGAAGATTTTTGTATTTAGATGGCACACGCATTTTCAATCACGTCTTAATTACTTTTAAAAACGCCGCACTGGCGTGGGGACAAGACAGCTAACTTGTTAAGCATTTGAAATTTCGGAGCTGTTTTCTCAGTTCTGGCAGTCACTACCCAAGTCCAGATTGTAACCTCCTTTCTGCCTCCAAAGCCTGCCTTGGCTGCGTGTCCAGCGAGGGATTATGGATTTAGCAAGGAAGGTAAGTGTGACTACAAGCATTGGCTTCACCATCTGCTCCCCAGCAGAGCCCGGGCCAACCTGCGTAGCCTGCAGCAAGACCAGGGCACTGTTCTCCAGCCAGCCCTTCCAACCTGGCTCAAGAAACACAGCACATTCAGGCAGATGATTAGGTCTAAGTAGTCCATATGTAACAGAATATTTTTCCTAAATACCAAAATGAAAACAAAATGAATGCCATTTTTTTTTTTTATTCTCCTTGCTCGATGCATCAAGTTTTACACAAATAAATACTCTCTTAAGGTTTATGCAAATTATAGAAAAATAAAACTATGCATTATTTAGCAGTTCTCCTATTTCAAGATCTAACAGACTTTATTCACAGCATGTTTTTCCCTAGTTTATGTTGGCCTTCTTTTCTGATTCTACTTTTTAATTCATCTTTTTAAATTATTCCTTTTTAAATCATTATCTTATGTGACTTCATAGATTTTCATGTATTAATCTATTATTAATTTTTTTTTACTATAGTCAACTTAATCTTAAATTGTTTAAATCTCTTTTAAGTGTAAACACTTGTACATGGACAGCTTTTTTTTTTTTAAATATGATGCTCTTTAACATTTTGGAGCATTTCTATTTGTAGCTCATAACCCTAATCAAAAAGTTCTTACTAAAAATGTTCCTTCCTATTATAGGTGCTTTTGACAGAATTATCAAGCACCACATGTGACAAGCAATAGTACTGGTTAAAAAAAAAAAGAAAAAAAAAGGGGGAAAAACACACACAACAACACACATATTGAGAGGGGGATACATTTTGTGTTACTGAAAAATATGTTTGTATTTTACATTAAAACCTGACATCTGCTTGGTGAATATAAATCTAGATTAATACCCACCCTCCCTCACTCATTCAGTTTTCTTTATGCTGATTCAGGTTAGGATTTTTTTATTTTATTTTCATGAACAGCTACAAAGAATGCTGTTAAAACTAGCCTCGTTTTACTTTCTGCAGTCCAGCCCTGCACAGGAAAATAAGCTGAACAAATATCTTGCCCTTTTTTACTTAAACTGTTGTCTGCCCGGCTGCCGAATGCACACAGAAAACAGTCTAAAATTGTATAACCCATAATAGAGTATATTAAATTACAACATTGGTCAGTAATGGAAACTTATTCCCAGATATGAATTATTTACAGCCCATTTAAGTAATCCATATTCAGGTGTGGCAATGAAAAAAAAAAAAAAAGTGCAACATAAATCTTTAATGTTGACCGGTTGAGAGAGCAGAGCTGAGGATTACAGACATTTTAAAGGAAAAAAAAAAAAAAAAAAAAAAACCCTAAACGAATTGATATAGCCTGTTCAGTGCCTTACTGCACCGGCGTGCTAATAAATTGACGGATGGCATGTCAGGGCTGGGAGCTGAAATCCCGGCGTTTCTAACCAGGGTGGGAGCTGATATCGGAGCACCAAAATAAAGAGTTGCTGGCCCTTGCTGTCACAGGACAGACAGGCTGCGCCTCCTTTACCGTGTCCTGGAGGTGCCTGGCACACTTTGCTACACAAAAACACACACACACACAAAAAAAACCACTTTTTCTTTAACCCCCTAACTGCATCGCTAATTTTCCAAAGCCACTGATGATGTACATTGATTCTGCTACAAGCTGTCGTTGTACTTTTCTATAGTTTATATTTACGCTCTTTTATTTTTGTGCCTGAGCTGCCATCACAGCCTAATAGAAACCCATAAAGCTACCGTGGAGAGCACAGCCCAAACGTCCACGTGAGAGACAGAGCCAGTGCATTCATCACCGGAGCCGGAATTAAAAATGCAGATCCCGGGAAATATTGCCAGGTACAGTTTTGTGGCTATTGTCGCTTCCTAAAAACCAGGCAGCGTGGGCGCTACCTCCAAACGATGCAGCAAAGGAGCGTGGTGGGGACAGGCGCTCGCAACTGCAATTTCTTTTGTTTCCTGGAGCAGTACCTATATTAATTCATCTTACAAAGATCATTGCTCAAGAACTAAATTTTGCATACATTAGAAAGCAGAATTAGCATCGCGCTGTGTACAGCATTCCCGGCTAACTTCTCTCCAAGCAACCATTAAAGGTCATGTTTTGACGACTGAATGGCATGTCGGCACCTTGGTTCCCCAGAGAGGCATTCCCCAGGTACATGCAAAAGGTTATTAAATTACCTTCCAAGCAACACTATCTCCTCGGATGAAAATAATTACAGGCTTTTAGAGGCATCAGAATGCTTTCTATTTTTTTAAATAAGATGAAGATGCAGTACCTAATGACCATTTTTGTGTGTGAGTCATAGAGCCTGTCAGTGGTGACAGGACAAATGAGCATAATGGCATAGCTTAAAGGGGAAAGGTTCATTTTAAATAGTGACAAATAATATTTAAATGGCATTGTTGGAGACCCATCATGCTTGTAAAATGTAGTTTGTATCTCTTCTTCATCCTTTAATTTCATCACTGTCAAATGGTATTAGCTGTTAACATGCAACATCAGGTGCAGATATAATTTTTAACTATTAAATGTGCCTATAACTAAACAATGCATCTTGATTGTTCATATATTTTGCGATAGAATAAATAACATACTTTATAATTCACAATTTGCTCTGCCAAAGTGTTCTGCAGTACAGTGGGGATCGGTGCTAAAAGAGAATGGGGCAGGGGGATGAGAAAGGTTTAAAACGTGATACCTCAAACAGATTTCTCCTTGCCAACACGCTGAAATGGAAATGACTTTCTTTGGAGACTAATGCAATTCACAGGTTCGAAGAGCCACAGGCAAGATCGGGAGAGACACTAAATTGGTCCAAACAGACCTGGGCTAACCAGGACGGGCACGTGGATGCCGCGTGCACTTCCCTAGCAGCAGCTGACAAACTTGGTCACCCTTACGGCTTGGCCCTGGCAGAAAACGCTCGGATCCGAATCTCCCCGCGCTCGTGGAGTGGCTTAGGGCACAAACAGAAAAGGTCTATTTTAACATATCGAACAACCATTAGGCAATATACTGCACGCATGGCTTCTCCTGCACAAATGCAACCACATGACTTGGGAAAAAAAAAAAAAGTTATTCAAAACTCAGTCCTGCACTTGATAAAATGACTCGAGTGAGCATAAAGTCACAGCACTGCAGGTAATAAAATTACACCGGAGAGAGGATTTGGCTGTAAAATAGCAAGTTCTGGAAGTCAAACTTTCAGAAAAAAAAAAAATAAAGGCTTCTAATTTTAATTTTTTTCATAGCTTCATCACATTTATTGTTTTATTATTTTCAGATCACTTACGCCAAAAACGTAGACAGTTTAGGTACCTTTGAGTTGTTAAAAGTTATAGCCAATTTTCTGAAAAATTATACCAGCTAAAAACACAACATTAAATATTTACCCTGTTGGATGTTAAAAAACGCTTACAATGAAAAATGTTCACATATTGACTATTCAAAATGGCCTTCACTTTGAAATTGTGAAATGGAAGGGATTGCAGATGTACAAGAATAAATATAAAAACAAATGAGTTGACTTGAAGTGTTGCCGGCTTTCATAAACATGCTACTGCAATAACATGTGACATTAATATTTAATTACAAAAGCACTGCTGCAAAATCTTTGAAATTAATGTTTTGCAAAATTAACATTCAGTGCACAGAAGCAAAGTCGTTCCAGGCGCGACTGTGATTAACAATGCCATTCACTTTACATATTATATTAATATATTATTCAAGCTAAGAATTAACACCTCCTAATTTAAATAAGGTGCTACATATCATGATGAGCTAAAATGCTTTTTCTTAAAATGGCCCATCTGATTTTAAGCAATCTGTGTTTATCATTTAATATTTTGTTATTGAATACTGTTCTCTGTAAAAAAACTCCTCGTACTTCAATTTCAAGATGAAGAGATCTCATTAAACTAGTGCCATAAGATTCCAGGATTACAGAACCAGTTGAGCCATGTTTTCTTGGCTGCTCTACCTGCTACTTCTCCTCTATCTTGGGGCATCAGGCTTCTCATTCCATACCTGGAGCGTCTCTTCGGCTTCCCGATATCTACAAAAGAGCTAAGCATTTTCTTTTGTGAATTCCTGGCTGGATCTTCCACTGCTACAGAGGATTATAAATTCTTTTACAGCTACATTGATTTACGTCAGCTGATGATACAGCTCATATTGCCAACATTATCACTTTGCTCGTACATTTTGGGGATGGCAATTTCTTGCTGTTCTGCATTCTGCGGCGTCTCAACTGTGTTGTAGGAGGGTAAAGACAAACCCAAGGCTCTGGGAGGTGGCTAGTCTAACACTCTATTTAGTAAGGAGGTTTCTCAACCTTCAGCTCTACCTTTTAGCATAAGGAAATTCAGATTTGTATAGAATTTGCTACGTTTTGAGCTACTGAGAACTAGGACTTCTGGCGGGACAGTGCTAAGCAATCAGGCCTGGAGGACTTGAAGCAGGTTGACATATTCTCCAGCAGGTCAGGCAAACCAGTTATTTTTGTTTGAGGGAAATATTGACGAGACAGATGGGTACATCACTTCAGTTTAACCACACAGAACTTCATTTGCCATCTTTAATCTAGTGTAATTGTTTGGTTTGCTTATTTTTAAAGCAGTGAAGAAGTACATTTCGATGCTATTACTCACATAACCGTCTTTCAAAAACTGGCAGACTTTTAGTAAGCAAAAGCCCATGATCCATTGCTTTATGTCAATAGTTATGAATTGATTGTCTATAATTTCACTTCGGCCCCCGCTTAATTATAGAGACTAGTTGTAAAACACCAAGAAGCTTTTGCCATCACACTGAGCCGGGTAAGAACCCATGAACGACGATCTACACCCTAAAAATTACATCTGTGTATCTGTAAATCTGCATTGAGCTATCAGACCTCCAACATCCCTTACTGCTAGATAAACACGCACAGCCCTACACAGCTTTTCTTCAAAATTACCCTAAAAAGTACGATGGACATTTGACCTTTTAGTTATACTGTCAGTGGTAAGAGAACCTAATGACAAACCCAGAACGCAGGTCTAGATGAGTACAGAAAACATTTATTGAAGGACATCACTATACAGGACAGTTATAGACTAGGAATTCGTTCGCTGTCCTCTGCCTGCCAATGCATCCAATATTTGGGGTTTTGTCTTCGTAGTGAGCAGATCAGAGGCACAAGACAGTGACCGCTCACAGACTCTTCAGGCCTTCCACTGTGCTCAGCAGGACCCCTACAAAAAGCTTTGGCCGGGAGGGAACCACAGGAGACCAGGAAATGGCTCCACTGTTTCTATGTGTAGACCTGGGCCTACAAGGACACCCCTGCACAAACGCGCACAGCTTGGGCGAGTCACCAGCCCTAGGAAGGCCCCTTGGTGTCCCCCTCGCCCAGGGGTATCTCCATGGCGCCGCTCACCTCAGGCGCGCGGCCGTGGGGGACGCGCACGCGGAGGCCACGTTCTGCTCCCTCGGCTGCCGGCTACCTGGAGTTGGGCCCGTTTTGTGACAGTGACATGAGAGCTGTGTCTTGTATCATTGGTTTTAGCGAAAATTAAGCATATATTGTCTTAATTATAGTTTAGTTCAGAAATGTAAACTCCAGACTTTTCCTCTGCCCTTGTAACTGAATATATTTTTTAAAAAATGAGGAGAAATTGTGGACATTTAAACACTCCAGTGTACTCCTACCTTACTAAAGATCATCTCCTTCTAAAATGCCTGATTACCAAACACTTATGTGCTAGTAAGATCTGAATAAATGCCACATACTATCCACCGATGGGCCAATGTTTTAATATTTTCACTAAAAAAGCCACTCTGTTCACAACAGAAAATAATGATTCATTTAGTGTTTTCAAATATTTTTCTGAAGTCATCTTATGCAGAGGCCTGGAAGAATTATTTTAATATGAGACCTCAAAATCTGAAGAAAATAAAAACAGAAACAAGTTTTCAACTCAGAAACAAGTGGAGAAGAATTTATCACAGTCTATCTTTTAAAATTCTCTCCTATCACATCTCTAAAAATTTTAATAGGATAAAATATTCCAGAAATCAATTAGAAGCATTGAGCATTTTTAAAACTACATGAAACTGTACATATGGTATCCAAGTGTATGTTAGAATCTCATTCTATTTGAATAAAACATGACATTTCAAAATAAATTAAGAGAAAACAAAGAAGATGAAAGTGAGAATATCTTATGACCTTCTTGGAAAATGTTATTATTTCTTCCATGCAGTGGATAATTTCTGTGCCAAAGCCAGAAATCAAAATATACATATATAATATTCAGTTAACTTCTGAGGAAGTACACATGTACATGCACGTGTGCAAACACACACAAACTCCTTGAAAATTTTATATTTTTGTTTTAAAAGCTGGGGAACTATCAGGGACTTGATAGAATGATCCTTCCATCACCAATATTTGCACTTTCTGAAAACACTGGAAAAAATGTAGGAGCTGAAAACTGTGAGGACAACAAGGGAACCACCAGCATCCTGCATGCCTTGTGCTCACCAAACCCAACTCCACCAGTAGGACTTTCTTTGAGTTGCTTTCCTGGAAACTCAGATCCAAATTGGCTGTTTCTTGTATTTCTCACTGAAGATTGTTCTGGACCATTCCCCTAAATTCTAGTTTTATCATCATGAACAACCCATAAACTCATAGGCTGTGTGTCGTCATGCTGATCAGCATAGCAGTGTGCCCCTACAGGACAGGGGTATTTAACGTGCATCACTTTCTTAGTCAAAATCCAAGTTTCTCTATGTAACCGCAGATTCCGTAGAAACAAATTCCACATAAACATTGGAAAATGAACACTATGGGTCCCAAAGGTTTTTAAATGCAGACAGTCCATCACATTGCTTCGTCTGTAGCAACATCTCTCAAGAGCTACGCAAGAGAAGATGTGCCTACGATCCCCAGCAGATACAGTATTATGAAGAGACCTTACTGATTTCAGCCTCTGCACAACTCTATTACTTACATATTTTGTTTCTCTGCTCCCTGTACCCACACCATGGTGGCCTAGAGTTTGCTAGCTCAGTGCTCAAGCACCTAGCACCAACCAGTGCCTCCGAGGAGATTCCCATCCCATTACTACCACGGGAGCACGGTCAGTCTTTGCAAAACTAAGTTCTGATGACCTTACAGAGACACATATATGTTCTGTAACTGTTCCCAAGTTTTTATCCCACTTTTTTTTTAGCTAGCTGTACTAAGTTCAACTTCACTGCAGCAACCATAGTGAAGAAACAATATGTGTACAATTGATCTACACCATACAAACAGCTCTCCCTACTTTCTCCCTAGAAAGTAGAAAGTGTTTCACATCCTCTAGCTTTCTTGTATGAATCCTCCCTCACAAAAGGCCCCACAATGAGCTAAAGAGGTTACAGTTTCACCTGTCCGCGTTCCAGATTTTCTGTCTTCATTGACTATAAAAAACTTGTACTGCATGAAGAGATGCAGATTTCATCTCAGGAACAAAATGTTTCCCATTTACTCTGGTGAAATCCCTACTTGCTGATATAAGGACCAAAATTGTCTTCCTGTACATAACATAATGTTATTTATAGAATGAGGCTTGCACAGTTCTCGGCTTGGTAAGTCAAAAGAGGAAATAGAAACTGTGGACAAACAGGCAAGCTGGACTAGACGATCTCTAGAGGTCCCTTCCAACCTCAACTGTTCTGTGATTCTGTGATTTCCCTTTCTGAACTCGGCTTGGCTCTATCTTCTCAAAATGCTGTTTCTCTTAGCAAACTGCTGTGGGTAGAGGTACTTCAGTGGTGCCTGTATTCACTGAATACAACCACGTTTCTTTAGGCAGCTTTTTGGAGGTGGAACCCAAAGCCATTCTCTCCAGCCATTCATCTTCATTCTGCTATAATTTATGCTACACTGTTGTACTCTTATTTCTAAAAGCAGGGAGCTGAGGCTGGACCGTTCACTGGGGTATGACCCAAGCAGTGTCACAACCTGCAACGACAAGTTTCTACAAGGAGCGAGAAGGTTTTTAACTAAATTCTTGCTACTACGCAGCAAAATCATTGGAACTGAACGACAAAACTCCCATTGGTTTTGACGAGCAAGGGCTCGCCCCATGAATAATTTAACTGCCTGGGCAGTCTTTGCCTCTTATTGTATTAGTGGATTTGCCTGGTGGATTGGCTCAAATGGACCTCCTCTGTTTTTGATCAGTGTAAACCCACAGAATTTGGCCCAATGACGATTTTTTTTAACCTCTAGGTTCATTTTAGACATCTAATCTTACTGAGGGCAGCGCCAAGATACATCTCCTTTCATAACTTTTGTAGGAACGAACAACGATGCATGAAACAAAGAAACCCAATATTGCTCACAGAGAATATACACAGTGCAATGCAATAACCAATGTGTTCTGCATACCAGCAGCAAAGAACCGTGCAAAAAAGCAAAGCCAGAAAAATCCATATACCTGGGGGCTTCTGAAGACTGTAAAAGTAAAATGCAGAAAACTCTGTGCTATTGATAAATAAAATGCTGACCTCTCTGGTCTTGCATGGTTTGTGATGTAACCTGTGATTTCTGCCAAGCGCCTGTAACAGTTCTCGTCACAGCATGAACTGATAGTGTGATATGTTAACATCACCGCTAATACACGCCAACATTACACTTTTCTTTCTTCAGTTAGACATCTTTCCTTCAGGCCATCAGGCTTGGGAGGTCTGTATAAAAATGTACTTCTTCAAACCAAGAAAATTCCTACATTCTTTTTCCACAATTGAACCAATTCGAATTTAAATGGTTTACCAATTCCTATTTTTTATTTGAAACTGGGCCTACACTGCACAGTTCAGATCCAATTCTTGATTCTAAATCCATCGAAGAATCCAGTGAAGGCTGGACTTGCCGTCTCTTTCATACCTGTCTTTAAATGAGGCTCAGTAAAAGAAAGGAGATAAAAACTAAGGATTTTAATATCCTGTTTTACTATTCTTCTTTATTCCTCTCTAATATCAGATAAGCTAATAATACAACATATAATAAATATTTGAGGGGAAATAGCAATGAATCTGCATTGTGTTTTGTAAAGCCTGTTCTTGAAAGGCTGATTACTCACAAATTGTAATGGGTCTATTATACAAAATTTATCTTTCTTTCACGATGTGATTCTTTAGCCTTAATATTCACTTGATTCCCACTGATTACAATAGAATATGTATAAGAGCGAGAAGAGATGGGACCAGATGGAGCTATAGAAATATTCTGCCTTTTCAGATACATGTATACAATTTGGGCCCAAAAAGCAAAAACATGTCTTAAGATTTTTAGTCCTCATTACCAGCCTAATAAAAACAAACTTAAAGAATGCACAGACTGCCAAATCTTTATGCACTGGGCCAAAGAAACTTTTATTAAAAATACCAAACAAAACAAAACTTCCACCTCCAGCCTTTCTCAAACCAGCCTGCCCAAACCAGTGAAGCTCTGCTTTTCTCTTCTTCAAACCTCTCCCATGCTCTTCACGACGGTACCTCAATTCCTAGGAGCACAACTGAGCTCCAACACACAACGAGCACATTTTCACATTTTAACATTTGCCAATTCCTGTGGAAAACAAAATCTAAACCTCCCAAACCAGATTTGCTAAGGTTTTGAAAAGTTGAGAAGACCACAATTTTCTTTTTGCCTCACAGAGAAACACAGATGGTCAAGTGCCACCGCCGGGCTGGGCTCCTAGCTGAGAGGTCTGGTGGCACGCTACCTAAGAAAAGCTGTGTTCTTCTTTAAGAGCAGTCCCAAATACTCATATTATTCCTTGTATTCTTCCACAAGCATCCCCCTTGCCTTCCCAGTCATGCAATTCCCTTAATAGGCTTCCTTTAAATTCCTTTCAAAGGGCTTAGCTAGCCTTTTTATTGTCCTTTTAGGTAGTCAGACCCTAGGACTTCCTCCCCCCTTTCTCCTCCTAGCCGGAGCCAAACCTTTATTTGTCCTTTAAATATAAGTTTCAGCGTTATATGGAGCAGGAAACTCATCTGAGGAGACAGGCAAACACGAGAGAGCCCTGCAGATTACAGAGGTAAGTGAACAAAACCACGCAGGAATTCCCGGAGGGATGGCGAGGGGGGAACGGTGTCTTTCCGTATGTTACAGGCACGCACTGACACTGCTAATCTTGAGCGTTTGCATCCGCATGGACGACTAGCACAGCATTAACACACACAATGAAAATAGCAGCTTACTGGAGTTTCAAAGCACGGCTACAGTAACGCAGTTAATCACACGTTAAATATGTAAAAGCAGAAATACCATCGTCGTTTGCTGTTGAAACAAACAGCAGAAACCCATTCGCAACATCCACCTCTACTCCCAAATCATATTCCGAAAGAGTTAAAAGATGAAATAAAATTATAAAAGGCACCAATGATATTTTTATAACAGAGCTATCGCTAGTAAGCTGTATTTTAGAGAAACACGGCACATTTTGATGACTGTCAAAATTTACATAACTTACTCTACATGAATTAACTATGAGGTATAAAATGCAACTTTGGCTAAATAAACCCTCAGCAATTGTAAAGCAGTATTTCAAGCTTCGCTAGAACAACACCAGGCTGAAACATTACACAAAAAAGATGAATACTGAGTGATCTCCCCGATATTTAGTTATTGTTGTGGAATAAATTAAACAGTCGAAGAAGATAATCTTTAGAAATACAGATCATAGTTCTAGTTACTCTAATACTTTTTTATTTTTATTTTTAATGAGTGTTTGTCAATTCAGTGCCTAGAATCAAAACTCGGACATATTAGGATAATGAACTGGATCCGGGAATTAGCGGAATACATATAAATACTAGAATTTCTTGAAAACACAAAGTGTTAAGAGAAACAAATTCCAGTCTTTAACATCTGTCCTACAGATTCTTACCATTTATCTGCTGATCAAAATTTCGAATGGTGCCAAAAAAAATCATGAAGTCAAAAGGACTTGGTGGGGGGATCTTTGTTTCTCTCTAAAAGCCTAAAAGTTATACTCAACTGCAGCACAAAGAGTAAAGAGGTTGTTATTCATATTAACTACATTTACATTCCTATCGCAACATCCAGAGAGCTAATAGTGGGGTTATTAACATAACAAACGTAAATGTTCTATATAAATAATACTGTTTCAGGCCAGCAACCGCTCATCTGACAGCATTTAGGCACAGGCTCAACATCTGTTTATGAACACTTTGCCTAATGATATCATCAGATATCATTAAGTGCGGCAGAATACAGCACAGAGGCAGGTGCAGCTGCCTTCAGTACCCATCACAGAGGAAGAAAAGAGCTGCATTCCCGATCCGAAAACCCATCATTAGGACAATTTTCTTCGACAAACCAGCCCTGTGATTTCAATCTGTATATCACCTGTAATTGTAGTTTTTAGCAAGAAGCTGATTCTATACATTTAGCGACGAATCACGTTGATGGCCTGAATACTGGAAACACATTTGTGCTACCAGCTGCGGCAGCTTTTTTTAGAGCCTGTGTTAACAAAATACTGCTAACAAGGCAATGCTTGGAGTGCAGCTTTGTTTCTCTTTCTTGTTCATAGTGTTTAGATGTGCATAATTATGGAGATTAGCAATTGATTGCTTCTCAATAATAATTGATTATTGGTCACTGAACCTTCTCCGAAGCACTTCGCTGAAGGTGAGGACAGGTGATAAGTTCCCGTGGAGCAGATCTGGAAAACGGAAAGGAAAGGTCCACAAGAACCTTCGATTTGTACATCAGTTTCCATGATAAACAGACCAAAGGGATAATAGAATATCCCAAAGCCTCGTTTGCCCGGAGGCAAATTGTAGAGATCATAGCAAGCCTGCAGAATTCTCCCTGTGGACTATGTAAGAAACATACATCATTTTTATATATGTCAGTTGTTCTTTGATTTGAAAATATTTCTACCCATTTAATTTATCTTTTTTTCAGTCAGTTTTCTTAAATTGTACAATTTAAGGGGGCTATCAAAGAATGCATACCCTTCCTGAACACCCCGAAAATGAAACACCCCGACAAAATAACACAAGGCTCTTCAGTGGAAACGTGCAAATATTGAAGCATCTATTGTCTCTGACTTCAAAATCACTATACCCTTTTGATCTGCTTTATATCCATCAAAATTTTGGTCTGCAGCGACTGCCTTGCTGCAATGTAACATAATGTTGGGAATATAACAGGATGCCACAGCTAAAATTTAAAGGTGAATGCTCTTATTTTTGGCTTAATCACCCACTGTCAATTTGGACAGCAAATATCCAATTTAAATTTATGGGAGTGCATGGAAGCCACTCAGACAATAAAGTATCTGTAGCCTCTGTAAAATGGTAAACATCGTTTCTTGTTGGCTATTCAAAAGTATTTTGAACAGCTCAGACCAGTATTTCTAACCCTGCTGCGTTTACAGAAAAATGTAATTTGTAAGCCTGACTTATCATACTCCCCACCTTTAGATATAGATAACTTTTTTTTTTTTTTTTTTGCAATGCAGAGTTTTACAAGGACCTGCCTCCTCTGGGGCAGTGAACTTTACAACCTGACTCGTGAGAAATGGAGGTTGTTTAAAGTTAGCCCGCTCCTTTTCGGTGACATTTTCAGGCTGAAACGGGAAGCAGACGGCACAAGCATGATTCCAAAGGAAAATGGCCAAAATAGAGGACGAGGTTTAAGCAAGATCAAACATCGGGACCACGGTCAGTGCTCTCTTTCTGCTCAAGAAAGGGTCTCCCATAATGAATAAGCTCAGTTTTAAGCGAGCCCCATGGCAGGGATGATCCCGGGAATGATCCGACCCAGCGCCGCGATCCGAACGATTCTGTGCTCCCACCTCACCACTTCGCACCAGCTCCTGCATGCGGAGCCCGAAGGACACGGAAGGTGGCTCCCACCGGAGTGTTTTAAATGCCAGCAAATATTTTGAGCCTAGGAATTACTCCACCTGGGATGCAGTCTTCAAAACGGGGGTGTTGGGTATCCACACGCTCACTTTGCAGAACGGGTTTTGCTTTTAAAGCAGCTTTAACCCAACCTCTGTCTGTGCACACGATTAGGCGAGGAGCTCATTTCCAAGCACAATGACTTGCAGGTGCAAATAGGGATATAGATAACAAACTATCTGATCCGTGGGCGCAGATAGATGGTTAGACATCTAGAATCCTTATGTGCAGCCATAAATAATTGCATCCTCAATTATTTATACAAATAAAGAGAGAGGGCCAGCCTAAGGGGGGGGGGGGGTGGAAAAAAAAGAAAAGAAAGGAGGGGAAAAAAGGCAAAACAAAAGAGAACTTGATGCAGTACATACCATTTTTGGCAGTAAACCCTAAATTTTCAGAACACTGTGACACTGTGGCAATATTAGGACCCTACACTACTTACTGCTCCTCTTTTGCCCAATATAGATTGTTGATCTTTTACCTTATTTTAAATGCAAGGCCTTTCTAAATGAAGGTGACTGCAGAATTTGCACCGCAGCAGATGAGCTGATAGAGCTGCTCTTGTGCAGAATGAAGGTATGAACCAGCAAAGTAAACAGGGAATTGCTTCAGTGCATTTTATGACTGTTTGAAAATAGTTCCTGCCACATTTTACAGTAGTTTTTAATGTGTCTATGTTAAACAACTGCATGGATGCAACTGTACAGATGCCTGGCACCTTCCTCCTCCAAAAATCTCCCCCGAAAAACCCATTTAGACCACACGAAGCCTAAACAAATCTTCCATAAAAATAGGAAAGATCCTTACAGAACATTCTGGCATATATGTGCAAGCAATGCTGACTACTACACAGTTGATACTAACATACATACTATAGATATATGTATAAAACACAAACATTATGAAGTTCAGAAAGCTAAAAGTACTTTGAAGTTTGAACAATGACTGCAGGATTATTATCCATTTCCCAAACGCAAACCTATTTCTTTAACCACATGACCATATACACAGTTTTTCCATAGGCTCCTGCCTCATTCAGAGCACAGAATGGTTGGGTTGTTTGATGCAGAGATACTCAATATTTCATTTAATCCCTACTACTCGCTTGCTAATTATTGCACAGTATTTAGGTCCAGTTCTGAATTACAAATTTATTTGCATGTTTTTTTTTTTCTGCAATATGCACAGTGTTTTGATTCTTAATGAATTTATTTATAATACCCAAAATACAAGGGTTCCATTCTTGCAGTTGAAAATCTCCACGATTAGGAATTTTAGGAATGAAGAGATTAATATCAAAAGTATGAGCCAATTTGTATATCAACTACAAAATAAATAGATAAATAAATAAAAATCCACTTTTTTTTTTAGGTCAAAACACCTCTTGTTGCTTTGAGTTACAGCAGGGAGCCACCAGAAGTTCCACACCACATTCCTTGAGAATGAGAATTCCTTGAGAAAAGGAGGAGCGGATCCCTGGGAGAAGCTGTGCGAATGGCAGCAGAAACGCTGCCCGCGGCCAGGCGCCTTCCGGCATCCGGCAAACAAGGCAAATCCATGATTTACCCCAAAGACACTTCTCCCTGTGGACGAAAAGATCCAAAAGCTTCCGGAAAAAAGGCACAATGTGATCACCTACCTGAAGACTAGATAGATGGATAAATAGATAGATAGATGCATTCATTGTGGCTTTTTTTTTTTAAGTTTGTGCAGTTCTCATTTCTTAACTTAGGAGTGCCTTATTCAAACACAGTAAAAATTCTAAAATCCTGCTGTTTTTGTTTTATTTTCTAATTCTTTTCCTGTATCATAGGCCAAACATGGACTAATCCCATAGACGGACCATACAGATTTCTGCTTTTTTAGCTAACAAAGTCCATAGCAGATTTTGCTGCCCTGTGTGCACACCGCTACCCTTCCCAGTGGGGTTTAAGGTCAGTGCAAGAATCCCGATCCTCGGAAGCCAGCAGCAGCTGGAATCTCCTCCCATGCCCGCTGCCCACCTCCGCATGTCCCAGGCTGCCACAGCCCCCTGCCCATGCAGAGATCCAGGACCCGCTCTCACCCTGCCCTTCCCAATTCCCATACCTGCAAGCAGTCATTCCTGCTCAGTTATTCCGTCTTGCCCCTGGCCCATTACTCACACACCCTCATTTTTATTTTTACACATAAATACCATGTACTCTTTTGCCTGTAATATTGCTTCTTACTACCATGACTTCTTCTGAGCAGCCACAAACCTTCTTCTTGCTCCCCCTTCTTTCCTTTCCAACCTTTTCCCTTTCTGTTACCCCCTTATCTTCTGTCTCTTCTCTTTTCCCTCTGTTAACAGTCTCCCCTATGTCATTTCCCTAAATTCTACATATATGCCCAGAATAAAGGATTTTAAAACAACTGAAGTATACAGCTAAGAAGACTGATGTCTTTAATCGTACAAGTTTTCCCTTTGTCTTCCTTTAGATACAGAGCTCTCTGCAGACCGCAATTACTCAGGGTGAAGAAAGTCCCTGGGCACTAGATGTGTATCCTGGAAGTGCCTGGCATGTTTTATCTATTAACACTGGATAAAAAACACACTAATAACAGTCACTTTGCTTGGTTTTATTTCCCGTGTTATGCAGGCAGCTCTTGCTCTTACAAAAGCCTCTGGCCTGTGCAGCCGAATTCAGCTTTGAGGGATATTAAAACTCTTGGAGGGGACCATTACTTGATCAGGTTACGGTTTTTAATTGCTAGTTCACAGTACACCGTTCTGAGAGAGTCCATTTAGAAACACTTCTTACCATGGAAAGCATTCACCACCTGTTCCTTTATGCTATAGATGGGACATACCAAAAAATATACCTGCTTTCGGGGTTATTGGTGAATTTTAGTTACATATTCTGCTCTAAATTTATAGTTTTAAGGTTGGGTTGAATAAATATAGTCTGTTTGCTTGGCATTCCTGTTGTTTATCCTCTTTCTGCCTAAAATCAAGAGTTTTATTTCTTTGTCATCTGAAAGAAAGCTGGCCTCAGAGGCAAAATATAGGTTAATATGTCTAAAACACCGCAGCAGAATATCTGATTTGTATGTTGTTCTTAAATGTTATATTGTTTAACAGAAGATAAAAAAAAAAAAGTTACTTGAAAACCTATTACAGCCTAACACAATAGTACAGCCTTGAGGAGGGTCTGATAATAGCGGTTGTAAAAGCAGCGAATCTTCACTCAAGATAACACTCAGGACCCAAATTCAGAAAGAACCATAACATAGAGCTGCATTTTTAGACTTTCTGATTTTTTTTTTTTCTCTGAAGGTGCTTTTTAAAGGCAAGTATTTGTGCTTGTGATGTAAGTTTAGGAAATGTGAAACCAACCCCAGCCAATGAAGCAACGCTTGCCTTACTGTAAAAAGGATCTGAGAGAAGAGTCCTAAAAGATGCCACTGATTTACCCCTTCCACTGCTCAATCACAAGCAATTTAGATTCCATTCTTACCTAATAGCAGTGACTTAATTGCAACATTATTATCCATGTCAGAACAATTCTGAAAGGAGATGGAGAATCTCAGATCTGCAGATCTCCTAGGGCTGATGCATCCCTCCAGCCAAGCAGGATGATTTGGGGAAGAAAAGGGCACTTTCTTCTGCTACAACCTGACGGGTTCCTGCACTTTTGGCTCTCCAAATATTGAGCCTTCCCTTTTGGGAAGCAACTCATGTTGTTTCCTCTCTTCCTCTTAATTTGAGTCCCGATATTGTTAGAAACAACTTGAAGTGGGAATAGAAAAGGAAATGGGACAAAGCAAAACATTAGCCTTAGGTGTCTCAAACTTTGAGTTTAAATCCTTAGTTGAGTCAAAATATGTATTTATTTCCATAGGGAACGCTTAATTACTTATCATCATATACACAATGGAGGGGATTGTATTATGCTTCGGAGTTCTACAGTAGCAGATCTGACAAGATATACCACAGCTTTCCAGAACAGGAACCCATTTTCAGGGTTTTAAGGAGTTTTAGCTTTTGAATTACTACACTTCCTTAGGTAGATGCACGGAACACAAAACCAGTACATGTGGACTAAAATTATAGAGGTGGTGTTAATCAGAATTTGAACAGTAACATCTATTCTTTCTCCTTACTTCCTAGAGTAATATTTCTTACAAGAAACAATATATTGTCAATACAAATTCTCAATAGGAATGTGCCTTAATACCATACAATTGGCGTTTTATCAAATTCCGCTGGAGCAACTTCTGTGCCATCTGAGCAGGTTTTTTGCTAAATGCCACTGAAGTGGCGTCACTTCAAAATAACACTAGAGAGGGTTTTGTTTGCTTTTGTGTTTGGTTTTTAGCAGAGAAGCGACTTCAGCAGCAAGCGCCGCTGCCGGCAAGTCCTCACGCGGAGAGGCAGTACCCAGGAATTACCCTGGTCAGATGGTGAGCGGTTCATGAAGGGCACTCCTTCCTCCTGGTACAAAAATGCAGTGCATTTCAAACGGATATCCATGTAATATTGTGAAGTACTCAGTAAAAACAAACTGCCATATGTCATGCAATCCTGCCCACACTGTTTGGAAACCAGTTAATATATTATTTTTTTTCATTTGCTGCTTTATAGATGAAGGGAAGAGGAGGAGTCTGCAAATGCTTAGTTCCTTTCTCTATACTTTTGAAACTTTAGGTTCTTGTCATAAGCACTGTATTTACTTCTGAGCACATCTGAGAATAACCTATAGACTTCCAATACTATATAGCATGCAGCAACATAGCAAGTACCTTCAGGTCGAGCTGCACACCTAGTTTGCTTTGTGTACTGCTGCGCACCAGTTCTACGTGCACCTATCATTAGATTTCCTATCATTTAGCTACAAAAATTAAAATATTTGACAGATCTAAATTAAAATATTTGACAGATCTACAAAGTTCAAATACAGTATGATACCTTTGCTGTTTTAAATTATCTAGTTGGAAGGAACCCATTCTAAGAAGATCAGCTCAAAGACAGCATTTACATTTTTTGAAAATGTCTCATGCTTTGTCATACTGTTAGTATTTTAGCAGTATCATAAACCTGCTGTGCTTGTTCTGTTTAGGAGAAAGGGCAGGTCTACAGAAGTCAACACAAAACCGTGAAAACAATGGAAAACCCTCTCCAAGTGAGGGCTCAAAATAATTCATTGTCAAAATGAACGAAATACTAACATATGTAATCTTGATTTTTACTGTGTTCAGAAATAACTCTAATTTAATAGGCAAATTATACCAGGGATTCTGAAAATTAATAAACAGAAATCATTGCAAAATTTGATGGGAAGATATGTTATCTATTGTTTCCACTTCTAATATACATGTGTAAAGCATTTACTAGCGTACTGCTTTATAAGCAGCACAAGATGGAAGTATCTGAACACTTAGGTTGTCACCTTAAAACAAACTGTCACACATTTTTCTTCACACATTTGAAACCCAACTTATCAACCTTAACAAGTGTTGTTATCAAAAGAATTTTGGTGCCTTTGTTCTTTCCCTTTTGCAAGTAAATTACACTTTTAGGATTTATTAAGACAAGAAACAATTTTTGAATAGCAGGTCAAAACTCTCTATGGAAAAATTCTCATTACTTTCTAGCCTGAAGCAGTATTTACCACTCCAACTTATCCATCTTTTTCCTGTTTTTTATATATCTATATTTCCAGAATCTTGTTTCTGTGCCTAATGCTATAACATTGCAGCAGTTTGTTCAAAGCAACACTCTTATTTTTGCTCTTAGCCGGTGCTATACAAACCCTGATCAATTATTGAAGTGTAAGCCCTGAAGTAACACAGCCATTACTGCAGCAGGCAGATAAAAATGGAACACTTTTAGCTACAGTATATTTACTTTAGAGTTTCAGCAAACAAACCAACAAGTTAAACTACCTTGTCTTTCACTTTGTTTGATGTACTAATATTTCCTGCATGTTCAAAAGTCTTTCTTTTAAAACAAAGTTACCGAAATGTTATGTCTGCTTGTTTGTGAGAATACCTAGCTTAAATATTTGCATGAAACAGCCTTGAGATATTGAAAAGGCAGCATTAAAGTGCTACAAATCTAATACCGAGGCTGCTATCTGTATTGCCATAAGAGCCACATTTTTTTTTATGGGCTGTTTGGTATTTTCAGTTGGCCAAACTGCAGAACCGGCATATTGTAATGATGTTAAAAATGATGCTGGGAGGTATCTGAAACAACAAACAACATCACTGAGAAAAGGATTCATTAAAGACAAAAAATCAGATTAGAGGTGTTGGAAATTTCTCATGAAAATCAACCGCTAATCACTTCTGGACTCTTCTCTTTCTGCAGCTCACTCCTTAACTCACAAAGGAATGCCTAAAATATTGCAATTCTTCGTTAAAATGCTTTCTTATTTAATTATACAGAGTCTATCTGATAGAGGCACCAGTTCAGGACTACAACTATTCATCTTCTGATGGGGCTGCTTGTGCATCTGCAGCAAGATAAAATGTTTTTCGGTTTAAATGTCTGTTCTGGGTTTTAAGGACTAAATGATAACAAAGACGACTGGAAATGCTCCAGATTTCCCTATATAAACTGCTTAGCAAAACCAAAAATTAGTACTTATGCTACAGAACTAATAATATTTGACATTTGCATTTTATCACTTATGGGATGAAGAGCGAGAAGAACTTCTCCCAGAAGTTTGGGAGAAACCATAAAAACTCCATTTTAGAAACGGATGTTTAAAAAAAGACTGCCCAGTTTGGATGCATCCTCAGCTGTTCTCTTGCAGCTCCCCGAGGACAGCCGGCTGCAAGAACCCTACGTGAGCATGAAAATCATGAAAAATCATGATCATGAAAAATGACCTCATGGACACGTGAGGACGGCACCACGGCCACCTGGAGGCATTCCATATCTGAATGAAGTAGCCCGGAGTACAACAGCCTTAAGTGTGTGGCTGTTTTTGTAGTTTTGGACAGTCTGCATGGCCACAAAATAGCATTATGAAGAGGTTGCACGATTGGGCAACACGAGCAACTGCTGGGTTCTTCACAGATATTTTCACCGACCTTCGTGGGACTCTGTGCTCACCCCTGTGGTAGGTATCAGGGTCACGTAAGCAGAGGGTAGACAGTTTAGTCTTAGGAGCTCTCAGATATTTGCATTTATCCTAAATATATTTGCAAAGGACAGAGTTGTCAAGTCACCTTCTTCACTGGAGGACTGCACTGCCTGTTCAGTCATAAAATCTAAACCTCACCTCCTTATCTGCTCAGCCGGGCGGCCTGTCCCCTGTGGCAAATGATCCTCCTCTCTACCACCCTCTCCTTCTTTCCAGCCTTAGAAAAGGCAACAGGAAAGGACTCGCCATCAGTCACAGAGAAAAGAGACCAGCAAGTGGCTGGTCTCTTGGCTGCAGCAATGAGGGTAGGAAGGACCCAGGTATGAATCCAGCTCTTACCCAGATAGGCAGAGCCAAGCGCTGCTCTTGCTGCACCACTTTTGCTCCCTTCTGGGTGGGAATGGACCTGAACCCTTCAAAATCAGAGAGACAACCTATACCCTATATCATAGAGATGATGCAGAAACCACAGTCTCAGGATAAAAACAACCACAGACATTTTAAAGCCATATCCACGGAAAACTACTAACCGTTTCAAACCACTCCTCTTTGTCCTTCACTTCAGCATATCTTATAAAAGAAGCAGAGTAATCACAAATGAATGTAAACAAGTTCTTTATCTTCTTCTTTATTTTATTTTTATAACCAGTGCATCTGAGCCCGGTAACATATTCAAGGTATGCCTCAAACACTTGGAAGCAAAAACCTTTTCATTTGAACATTCGATTCCCTGAAAGTGAGGTAGCCAATTTGTTGTTGCAAGCGTCTGTGCTATTATTTTTAGAGCTTTCTGGCAGACAGCTCATGAAAGGTGGTTTGTATAAAGCAGCAACAGAATTTGAAAAAGTGCAAAAAGGGAATCTATAGTGATGCATGTCTTTGTGAAACCGCTCTCTTTCTAAATATTGCACTGGACAGTAGAAATAGGCTGCCTGGATTTATGAGGTGTGAAGCTATGTCTCATAATGATTAACATTAGAATCACAGTTTAGACCTGAGGTCAGATTCCAGACACTACATTAACCTTTTCATTTTTTTCAGAAAATCTGGAGCTCTCACTATTATTCTAGTCTTTATTAAAACAAAAAACGGTGTTGAATTCACTGCCAGCTTCAAGTGAGACGGGAAAGTGGGATCAGGCCTTTGGAATCCTGCTTCACCGCGGGGCTCATCCACACTTACCTGTGCTCGGGGAACCATGAGTGTGCAGGGGGCACATGCAAAGCTGCTGCTTTCCTCAACCTGACAAGTATCAGGTAAAACCTTACACAAAGGCTCATCTCTTAGATCTCTCTTCTTTACCTCGAAAAGACAAAAGTGAAGCCACTGCAGAGAAGTGCTACTAAATTAGAATAGATTTTGGAAGGAAAACTTACAAATAGCAGTCCTAATCATGCCCCGTGTGGTGCCAACATTTAGTGGCAGGCTACATATTTCTAGGCGGTGGAATGCAATGTGTTATTGATGAGCAGACTGAGAGGTACCCAAAGATTTGGGACTGAACGAACATAAATCAGTAAGTGGTAGGCTCAAAGGAAGAAAGGATTAATGTCTGCAACTACCTATGAACGCAAAGGATCCTTAAGCACAATTAAAATATCTGCATTTTAACCAGTTGTCCATTCAAAATAAATTTGACATTAATTAATACACGTTTTTCATCTACAGAAGTTCCATGCGAAAAATTCAATTCAGAAACACGTATAAAACCTCTAGGTTGCGTCCTAAGTATTCTCTTGATCTTATGACACCTGACCTGCAGTGGGTACAACACAGAATAACTCTAATTTTGAATATTCATTATCATCTTTAAAAAAACACACAACATTTTAATGTCATACAGCAACAAAAGCTATTCACGGGCCAAAGCCCAGTCACTTAGGCTTACCCTAGATTGATGATAATACATCAAAATGTCAGAAGATATGTATTTACCAAGTTTGATGAAGAAAATCTGACAAATACTATTTAAGATAAGTGGCATTTTCTCCTAATTGTTTTCAGATGAATGAATGAAAACCTAATGCCCTGCTACTTTGGTGGAGCACTAAATGGCTTAAAAAACTCATGTTTATACAATGTACTGGAACACACTCTGCAAAGAGAATTGAAACAGTCATGCTCATTTACAAATCTATCTATCTCAGGCATACATCACTGGAATTGCAAAACAAAATGGGAGAAAAATACCCCAGATTAACCAATCATTATTTATGTTCATTTGTTGTCTTTTATGAGTTTGATATGACATCTCAATCATCCTCATTTTTTTGGTGCTGTTGTGGTTTTGAAAAACATATGTTTCCTGTAACATGGAATGTACTTAAATGCATCACTTGCTATAGCTAGCTCACATAGCCAAGAAAAACTCTCTTTAGGCTTCCAGGGTACAGTAATGTATGCAGGTATTCAAAATAAAACAGAATAAAATAAACTGGAGGGTAGTCGTCTAATTCTGTAAGTGGATGTGCGTATGAAGAAATACCCAAGCAAGCTCAGACACTTGGTGAGACCCAGTGGAGCAGCGTGGACTGGTCGCTGCTTCCAGCGCCCGAGCTGAAGCCTTTAAAGGTAGTTTAATATCTCTGCATCGTTACGGAGCGCCCTGATGAGTGCTGGAGGAAAGTAACCAGCAGTGCCCGGGTGTCTCACTCAGTGCCCACGTCACTCACGCAGTGACCTTCCCTACAGACCTGAGTTTGGTTCATAACATCATGGAGATAGGGCATCCCCGGCACACCCCGCACCACAACTGCTCGTTATAAATCCAGTGTCCGATACCTTGACTTGTAGGTTTAGGGCTGAAAAATATGGATTCAACAAAAAGCTTAACTAAATCCAGAACAGATTTTTCAATAGGGCTGAGAATTTTCAGTTGGCTCTGAACAAAACCAGTCGTTTGATTTTGCACAGCTCTTGATAGTCAGAACAAGCAGCAGGAAAAGCAGCTTTTTATGAGATGGACTGTCCTGCAGTCACCTGACTTGAGAAGAAAGTACCAGAGTTCACCACAGACTTTTCTCTCGAGATGTCCAGCTGAATTTTTCATGTCAAAGGGATGAGGTGAATCTTTTCTTTTATTATTTTTCCTCTGAATCAGGGCCCTACTCTGGACATCTGTAGTTGGTACTTTCGGCTTCAGGCGCTAGGACCAAACTCACTTGTGCAATGAGCTACAAGACCAAGTAGCACGGGACAGCACGAGCGACAGCAGGAGGCTGCAAGATCAGAGCTAAATTGTACTGGCAAAGATATATAAGGATGCCTGCATTCCGCTAAGCCTGCTAATTGCAAATATTCGCAGGCCGTTGTATTAATTAAGGAGTATTAATGTTTGCTGTCATTGAAAACTGGAAAGCTTTTGTTGCAGTAGCTCACTCTGGAAACTGCAGCATATCACCTGGCTCCACCTGTACAGTTGCCCATGGACCCCAGAGGACCATGTATTGTCACTGAGGTGCATTACGAGCTAGGAAGACACCCAGGCTAGCGGCATTACAGAAAGTGAGGGCAGAACCAAAAAAGCAAAAGCCCCATTCATTTAAATGGGGCTTGGAGCAGGCTCCTGGCAATCGGTGTGCCAGACACTCAGCCTAAAAGCCACTGGCAGGTTCAAGCATTACCACCACGTCTCACAGCTAAGCTTCTCTCGGGGAGCTTAGAGGGAAAGCGGCTTCCCGCCCAGCCAGTTCCATGGCATCGGACACGGCAGCGGGAATCTGAACTTGCAAAGTAGCAAACTCAGCATCAAATGGCAAAGTTTGCTGCTCCAGAGAGCGCCGAGGACGACCCGCAGCAGCACTTTGCTTTAGAGAGAAAGTTTGTCTGTGTAATAGGGGACAAACCTCTCCGGTTCCCTGTGTCCCTGTTAGCAGACAACAGACAGCCCTTCCACGGAAGCTCTGCTAGATCCCCCCGCTTTGCTCGCAGTAACGAAGGACGTGCTCAGTTGGGAATGCAAAATCACTTCATTAATATCTGGACTGAGTATAATCTGTGGAAAGTAATTCTGACAGATGCTTTTTATTCTCTTTGCAAACCCCAGTGCTTTCAGCTGTCTTTTACAGTTCATACCTTACTAGGCACAAAATCGTTGAGATTTTGTCCAATTAGTCCTTGTTGGCTCTTTTAAAATATTTGGTATGACTCGAAACCATATACATGTATCTCCCACACATGAAATGATTCACAAGCATTGACGAAAAGTCCTCCACAAATGCAAACATTTGTGTTCTATCAGTATATTTTGTTTCTACACAATGAAAGGAAAATTGAAAATATAGCAGAGCATGCCATTAGAAAGTGCTCAGTCGTGTGATCATTTGGCAAAATGGACAAATGTCTCCTAAAGAGTATGTTGAGGTTCCCCAAACAAATTTTACTGGTAACATAAGGCATGTTGGAGTAAATTCCAGCCATGAAACTCTAGTTCATTAATTTTCTACACCAACTGTCTCTTGCTAATTCCCCTCACATAATAAACAGCCTAATAAAAATATACTTTCCTTCTCGGGCTACATCTGAGAATATTTATAGATGCTGCGTAATGTTGACAGGGATTTTTTTTTCTTTTTTTTTTAGCAGAAATTGGAGAGAAGGGGTGCACTCCCACCGAAATACAGGAGAGAGCCTGTGCTTTGTGGCTCGAAGGTGATGCAATTTCTCTACTGCTGTTCCTGCCAACTGGTGACCAGACACGAGAGCAGCCTGCACCAGTAAGCAGAGTCTACCATCTGGTGGCTGGAGATGCTGCGTGTCCGGCCCACGCGCCACCGCGTCGCGACGCAAACGGGACCCCTGCAATTGGCACACAGCAGGTTTCTCTACGGAGCTCCTGTTTTTGCTAATGTTGTGTCTCTTGGAGGTCTTTTTAATAATTTACATCTTATTCTACTGTAGCTTTTCCTAAAATCTGGATGAACTCGGTCTTTATTTGGCCAGTCTTCTCCATGGACTCTGATTAATACTTTTGTACAGTGAAGTAGTGATATCATAATATTTGATGCTAACAGATCAACAAAACTAAATTTTGTGAAGCTTTAATATGAGCCTAATTTGACAACTTTTAGGCTTCCTTCCTTCCTGTTCACTATGTCTGTCATATAAGAAATCATTCCCAGATTCGTCACGATAGCAATTGCCACTGGAAGCAGCAAGTATTTTCTGAATGCCTCACCATTGATTTCCTACAGTAAATACAGCAAAATTGTATTTTAAACACATACAGATCCAGATGACCTGAGGTGCACACGTACAGCATGAGTGCTAAAGGATAACCAAAATAAAAACAGCTAAAGCAAATATTGTTCTTAAGAATGAATCCACATGCAGTTGTATCCACATTTCTCAAATCATAAAGTGATTGGCAGGGACTGTATGGCATGAGTCAGCATAAGAAATAAGATTTCATTTATCTTTTCAGATACATTTTAATACAGAAACAGCAAAAAGCTGGAGGTGCCTTTGCTTTAGGGTAGAGGATTGAAATGCCTGCAAATAATTTAAACCCTATTAGTGTATGATCATGTCGACACTCCCAAGATAGGAATGACTGAAACTACTGAACAGTAAGGCAGCAAAGAAGCTTTTAAGTACCTAAACTAAGGATCATTGCCAACCAAAAGACATTCAAAAGCATCAAAGTTTATGATGTTCAAAAATAAGCAAATGATGACATCATCACAAGTTTCTACTGCACCTCTCAAGGTATGGGTTGACATTTTACATACTGGCTCTTCTACACAGCTACACTTTGGTAATCTCCTCACCATACATGCTAATAATAGGAAATGCTATCCACAACATGGGCTATTTCACACAATAAAAGGAAATCTTGCTGACTATCTTCTGAAAATGATGCATAAAAGGCTATCAAGCAATATACATCTGGCCAGTCAAATTGTTCAGATGGCCAACAAATAAATCCATATTCAATTGGTGATTTCCAACTAATAAGACATATGCTGAAAATCTTCCAGCATACTATTAAGACAAAATAGGTTCTTCCAGACTTGACAATTTTCTATATCAATCATGTAACTGTCGAAGGCAAGGAGATCAAACACAGCATATAATAATTGACTTGGTAGCTCTTTCCCAGCCACGGTGGGTAAAAGTACCATTATGTGCTGCAGTTCTTTGGGACTTTTCCCTAGTTTGCCCTGCCATTTACCAGGGTGAGACAGGCAAGAACGCACAAAACACTCTGCTTGTGCCTCATAAGAAACCCACGGTTCATTGAAGAGACAAATTCTCTTATGTGGCTTTAACTAGATGGAGTTCTGCTTAGGTCCAGCATGAATAACGGGAAAAAAAAAAAGCAAGAACATGTGAGTACACCAGTGGAAGTGCAGAAATCTCTAGGCATCAATGCCAGATCCTACTGCTTTAAGATGCATATCATCTTCCCATGGTTAATGCCTTATTATGACATTTTGACAAGGAGAGGATCTAGACACCGAGGTGTAATGAAACTGATTAAAGCAATAACAAAGTCTTACAAAGCAGAATGCAGCAACTACAACTGAAAACTACTGTCAAACACGAAGAGTCATTTAAGGACACAGACATCAGCAATAAAATAACATTCTTCTTGATACAGTAAAAAACAGAAAGCCCCCCAGGCGCAGGTGCAAGTCCCAACTCTACCTGTCCTCCCCAAATGCAGTTACTGGTGCTACGAAGGGCTGTCTTATGCTTCACTTAAAATTTATTGCAGTATTAGTTCAGAGAGGGACACAGCAATTTGAGTAATTATTGTTCTACAGAAAACAGAACGAAAACTGCCACAGATATTCCACCTGCTCTATCTGACAAGCTGCAGAAGTTTCATACAGACAGATAATTTAATATTTCAGCTTGCTTTTTATAAATCCACACCGAGTGCAGGACTGAGGCAGAGACTTTAGACTCCATCTACTTAAAAGAATTGTTAAGCTCTTACAGTTGTCACTAAAGGCACATTTTCATGCCACGAGGCACTCAAACTGTGGGTTATGTCAGTAACACTATTTAAATATAAAATTAATCTCTCTAATCAGAGGAGCTACATGATCACAGAAACTGTGCTCCCATCAGGTACCAGGTAGTAGGCAGCTTAATTTTAATCAACTTTTTGAGAACTAGAACCAGTGCAGCAAGAGTAAATGAATTTAATTTGAATTGAATTTAATCAGCAGATGGAGCCGTCATGGACCTCTTACTATTTTTTTTTTCTAAAAATACTTCTATAATTTTATTAGAATCAGTGGTAACTCTGCATAGTGTTTTTCCAGGATTTTTCAGCCTTCTCCGGCTTATCAACCATCAGATGTATCTGCATTCCTGGTGGAGCCTACAGAGCAGGTTGGGGCACAAACACAGACAAATCCTGGTGGAGGTGAAATCCTGGCACCGCACACGTTCTCCTGAGGAAACAGGAAAAGCAGAAGATGACTCCAGTCATCCTGAGCTGGCAGGAACACACAGTGCCACTCCAGAGGCTCCAGATGTGCCGGAGTGGCAATGCCAAGCACGGAGATGCTGCGACTGCCCTGCTCACTACAACCTCTTGATCGCTGGAGGAAGCTGGTCTCATCAAGGGGAATCCAAAAGGGCAGACTGATCACTGTTGATCTATCTCACGAGCGGTGTTATTCTATATTTTATATATTTCATATTAGACCTACCACAAAGACATTATTTTTTAAGGCTGCGATGTGTATCGCAGCTTACTGTAGATTGTCTGCCAAGATGGTTGAAAATTACAAAAAGAGGAGGAGGAGTAAAGGTGGGAAAATGATCAAAGAAGAGGAAAAAAGAATCAGAAGTGGAGGAAACAAAAGACATTCAGTAAGTCATTTATATCTTACAGTTAAACAGTAAAACATAATTATCATCAGGGAGCTCCTGATACTGGAGGTGAGTTTAGGAAGAACCAAAGCAAGAGGAGCAAAGGACTTCAATTTTGGGGGAGTTTTAAGACTTAAGCAGAAAGGCAGAGCACAGAAGGAGAGATCATGGTAGCTCCAGAGATGCTTCGTTAGCTGCTGTATTTTGCAGCCTCTGCTGCTCTGTTTTGCCTTTTCTCTGCCTTATCACTCACCTCTCAGACACCCTTTGTCATCCTGCTCCACTAAGCAACCCTGCTCATGCCCTAATTTCCACTGCGGACTCAGTTCTTTCACTGCTGTAATAAAGTTGTGACGGGTCCAGGTTCTTGGCCTTGTTTGGCCATAGATGCGCAGCTGTGACCAGAGACAAGGACTTTGTCACCTCTCTGGTGTGAGAAGCAAAAGTCTAAAGGAGCAGCGTGCAGAATGGAATAGCTTCCCTTCTCCTCCATTCCCCCTTTTTCATATATGAACATGACGACTCATTATGACAGAAGTGTCATAAACTTCTGAAAAGGCAAGCACAACACATGTATTTTTTTTTTCTTACAGGCACATAAAAAAAAATGGAAGAAAGAAAACAAAACCCCACACTTTCAAATATCTAGGATTAAATTATTCCCCTGCCAGCTTTTGGGGCAATATTTAAACAATGTTCTACAATTTTTCTAAACTGCCACATGTGATGTGCAGAAGCGAGCAGTAAAAACTCCAAGCTGAACAGCACTGCAGAGTCTTTATGCTGCAGCACAGTCATCGTTTGAGAACAAGACCTTCTTCTTCCTCTGTTTCTAAACGGCACCAACCCCGATCCCTCGGGAATGTGCCCGTTTCCTCCTCCGGAGCGGACGATGCTCCGCGCCGTGCCGGGCGGGAACGCCGCTCCAACGCCACCTCCCTGCTCCCGGTTCCTTAGGCAAGGTTAAGAACATGGAAATGAAAACCTCAAGCTATTTTTGTAGAAAGTTGGTATTACTAATTTGTTAACTATGACAATTTCACACAGAAACCCTTTTGTTGGAAACCGAGTTTCTCATGTAATAATTAGCTGTGGAATATTACCCCAAACAGGTGTCTGTAGCCTGTCAAAGTCAGAACAGGTGATTTAGAATTAGCGTATTAAAAGAACTGTGAATTAGCGAAGCAAAAACGTGTTAATTTCTTGTTCCATCTGTTAATATGAATTCACTGCCAAATATTTTACTTTGTAGAACTGTGCTGGGATTGGCAAGAACATACACTAAAAAAAAAAAAAAAAAGAAAAAAAAAGTTTAAAGGCCTGAATGTTTAAAAATCATGACATACGTTACTGCAAAAATAACTTCTACATTTGAACAAGGTTTTTTCTTTTGTATCTTTTAAAACTTCGTAGTGAAGAATACCACCGAATCCATAAAATCTCAAAATTAGGCTAAGAGCTCTCCCAAATAAACCGTAGTGCTTTCGAAATCAACCTGAGCACAGTGTCACGAGAAAACACGAGGAAGTGGCTTAAATAAAAACTGTAGCCAGTGTCTTCTTCTGAGCTGCAAATACTCCAATACTCAAGATATTTGAGATGGGAACATTTAAAACACAGCACTGGTGGCCACCTGCAAATCTCGATCCAGGCTCTCCTGTAACCTAGTTCCTACAGATCCATTTTCCCCAAAGGTCTTTTTAATAACGGGCACATTACGAGCCGCTTCTGTGAGCGACAGCAAAACCCCACGTCCTACCTATCCTGCACGTGCCTGCTTCTTCACAATAGTATTTATAGCAGTATGAATGGCATGTCTTTTTATAATAATCCCCACTTCCATGTTCTCTCTTCTTCTAATTAGAAGCTGGCATGCTCCTTAGCTAATAGGCAGTCTGGAGTATGGCAGGATGGTCAGTGTTATAAAACCACTGCACAAAAAGTGGGATCAGATATTAATTTTAAAGAACATATAGCTTACACTTGCTAATAGGAAAGGCAATATTTTCATGCCACTACTGTCTTTCAGAAAGAGAGAACATTTTAATGCATTTTAAATATAATTATCCAGCAATGTATTATATATATCCATCAACTATTAATGAACACCAGGTATAAACGTCCGGCTCCTAATATCTGTGACTAATGACTGCAATATATTTTCCAAGGCGAGTATTTCCCTGCTTTCCTGGGCTCTGCAGGGAATTGTGTGCATCCCATGGGTGCTCACAGGGCCCGGCTCATCCTGGCTCTCCTCACCCGCTGCCCACAGGGCCGGCTACCCCCTGCCTTTCCCTTCGGCTCTGCAGAGCTGCTCCACATCCAGTTGGATTTTCCGCTCCCTCCGACATTCCCTGGGAGCTCCGAGTACAGCACGGAGCCCGCGGGATGGTCTCTGCCATCCACGAGATGGAGAACCCCGGGCAGGAGAGCGGATGGAGCCATGAGCAGCCAAGCTGGGGCTCCAGCCCACCCTCACCCCAAACCCAACGTCTGAATCCCCCAAATCTGCCTTGAGTCCTTTTCTTCCCATGGCAGACGAGCCTCGTGCGGAGGCTCCGGGGAAGATCGGGCGCATGAGGAAGTCCAAGCTGGGGGAATGCATGGAAGCCCCTCAGCATCCTACGTCGTGGTGCATCTTTCACCGGGAAAACAGCATTCCAGAGCTAATCCTTACAGCACCTGAGCATCCGCTGTGCCACAGCTTGCCAAGGTAAGAAATTTAGAGACATTAAGCAGTTTCACGCCTGGCCTTCAGAGAGATAAAAGCAATTTACAGCAAAATTTTCCCAGAAGACAAATATTTAAGCCTGACGAACCCGTCCCCCCACCGGACAACAGTGATGGAACAAACAGAGAGATGTGAAGATGTTTCCAATGGCCCAGCATTCCCGAGGACAGCGTGCTGGCCCCAGGCAGTTTGCAACTTTAGCATATTTCCACCAATTTGATTTTCTAGCGGTAGAAAATCACGGAGAAGTCCATATTGCTCCGTGGATTGCAAGAGAGTTACAAGATGCAGACGCAATTACCACCAGCATTTCGAGCAAAGCTTAGAGACATGCAGCAGGTTCTTAACTGCAAATGATATGATAGGTAGTTTCTCCTCCCTAGTTTTCTGCCACATCCAAGAGATTAATACTCACATGAATCATCTGTAATGACTAGCATAATTTAGGGAAGCGGATGAGATTTTCTGCATTATTTATATTATGAACTCACAAGAATATGAACGGTGGCTTATGTAAATTCAAAGCATGTTTACAGTAGCAAAGTGCACAGAAAGGCAGGCAAGGGTTAAGTTGATATTTCCAGAGTTTGAGCTCTTTGTATCAACACTCGATTGCTTATTGCTTTAGTGCTGAGTGATGTGAGTTACAGCCTATGAACTACATATGGGAAACTTTTATTGTTTTCCACATTTGAATGGAAAAATAATTATGTTGCTCACATCTTTCACATACTTAAAGTAAATGCATCAAATTCTTTCTCAGGGTGTGGGCTTGAATTCTTATATTTAACAAATGAAGGCTGCCAAAGTTTTAGCCTTCGAGTAATAGAGATTCTTTTTTTTTTCTCTTTTTTTCATGCTTGATAATTCAACCTAAATGTCAGCTTAGGCTTTAAACTAGAACACATCTATTTGCTCATAATATTTAAGAAATACAATGTCATTATGCTGTTATCAGTGGTAAAACATGTCTAATCTTGATATAGCATCACCTTTAACAAATGCTGGTGGGAAAAAACTAGCGAATGCATAAAACATTTTATGTAGTTTTAAAATATACAATACATTAAAGTTTTAGTTGACTTATCTGGAAAGACATATTTTTGGCACATAAATAAAAAAGGCAAGGGAAGAACTTGTCAGAAGGCAAATAAAGTATGTAAATTAAATCAAAGGTAAGGCAGCTACACTTTTTGTATAAATAACTGTGTTAACAGATTTTTATGCATATTACAATATATTCAGATGCATTACTTCTGCAAAAACAAATTCATTGCTTCTCTCCAAAAAAATGGATTAAAACAATTTATTTTAAAAAAATTTGGATAGATGGGATAAGAAATGTAATAGCTATCTATGGGAAATAAATATAAAAATTATTCAAGCTCCATCTACTTTATGTTAGTAATGAGATGCACTTCATTCAAATTCCTTTCAATTGAAACAGTGCTGAGAAAGCAAGAACATGATTCTGTAGGAAATGATTTCTAATCTTCGTGATAACATACCAATATAATACAATTATTTACAATTGACTAAGAGTTAATTCCAATAGTATAACATCTTTCTTGCAAAAATGTCAGCTTTTATTGATGAAACAAACTAAGAATAAAACATTTTTACTCGTAGTCTAACTGTGCTGTTTTTCATTCTGTTAACCAAAACAACACAGCGATACTGTAAACAAAAAAATAGCATCAAACTGGCTGTGTTTGCATGATTTTATCAAGAATCATAAGCAGAAGAGTGAGGCACTTTGGGATTTTTAAAACATTAAAAATGGTATGACAGAATTAATACAGCTTTTTTGAAAAGAAGACAATAAAACTGACTTCACTCAGAAGTCATCACCAGTGTCAACAGGCGGGGATCAGGTATCACTATAAAAATAAATACGATCATGTTGCAACTTTCACATTTTTAAATGCCCGATTGTCAGGATTTTATTATTCTTGGTAAATTAAGGGAAATGACACTTAAACAAATATAGCTGACATTTAATCCTCCTTATTTATACTGAAATCATGGCGTACATAGCAGGACTGTTTTCACTGGAGTCTGAAGGTTATTTTATTCCTAGAAATTCTCTTGCCTTACAGCATTTCACCGGAATGTATCCTAATATCCCTACCAAGAAGGAAATATGGTTTAGCTACCCCTCTGACTCATAATCTAAGGATATTACTCAAAATCTGGCATTTACGAGCACGTTTTTGACTTATCAGAAACACCAGAAAGTCTGTTCTCAGCCACGCAGGTTCCCGTGGCCCTCTGAGCCCGTCCCCTTCCCGCGAGCACCAACAGGCCCAAGACCCACGGATCCAGCCCAGCGCTCGCTCTGCTCTTCCCATAGGACTTACACAGGGATTCAGCAAAGCAGACTGCATGGAAAATTACATCAAATCAACAGTCTTATGCTCAGACGGTTCCGGAGTAACAGACTACACAAACCGCGGCAGCGCCTCAAACACCACTGATGAAGACTTCTCTCTCGTACGCTCTGATTTTTTTTTTTTTCTCCCTCTCTGGATCTGCAGCTGTTTGAAAAGATAAAATTAGTTTAACTCTTTTCTTCTGGCAAGGCAAGTTAAAAAAATACATATAACAAAAACCCTAACAGTGTGTGCCAAGACATAAAACCCCAAGTAACTACAGCTCACAATAAAAGCAGCTGCTTCATCCAATTCACGTGGGGCTACCCCGTTGAAGTCCTTCGGCTAATATTTAAGAGCATGAACAAGTGCCCTTATAAACAAAATACAGCAACTCTGCCTTATCTGTTCACAGGGGCTGGCCCAGCAAACCCGAACGCTGAGACAATGCAAGGAAACAGGTGGTTGAGAAAAATATCTTATATCCTCTAAAGCAGCTGCCCTGCAAGAAACTCAATCTAGGTATCCTGAACAAAATGCCTTTTCATCAGATAACGTACACACGAGAGATGCACAGCATACCTATTTAGAACATATATTGTATTGTACATTATTCCACCAACTGGCTCCACGTGATTGGCATGATACCGGCTCATAATGATATTTGTATTTTTAAAGGCAGTGTTTAATTTGTTTACGACAGGTGCTCACGTTCCATTTGCACAAAGGCACCCTTGTTCCCCACGGCCCGGGGACACGACTGTATGGCTCACATTACTCTTAATGGGAGCGACCATTAAAATGCCAGCAGGAACCAGCAGTGAGAATGAAGCGACCTCCCAGGTTCCTGCAATCTGAGCTGCTTGAAGCTGGGGACTCCGAAGGTCAGAGCGTGTGAGCAGGGACACGTACAGGTGACGAGTGACCAGCAATAGCGCTCGGACAAGGAGGAGAAGGTTTTATGGTGAAACTATATATTGTCACTTCACTGGGTCATGACAATGTTTGGGGTCTGCAAGGGCACGACAGGAGTCATTAAACAGGTAGCAAGGAAGTCAAACAATTCGGTTGAAATTTTCATTATGAAAAAGAAAAACAATCATTTCTCTGGAAAGTCACTAAAAATCCCTAAGGTTGCGATCTCACTCCAATAGTTACTTATAATATTAACTGTAAAACAACATAGATGTCAAAACAACCACTCTGCAGCACCCCAGCCTGGAGCTTAAAGTATTAAATATTTCTAGTCTTTTAGGTTGGTCATGAAACATGCATATTAATCTAAATCTGCCTTGCAAAGCATGGAGAATTATGGTTCATATACATTGAGGACATGCATCTTTGCATGAAGAACCAAACTTTCTTTTCAATATATCCATAATACATTTCCATTTTCTATTAAATAAAATATATATATAAGATACATAAACATAAATGTAAATATGCTTCCTTACCACTGTGTAGAGAACTAGATGTTTAATATGCAAGAAAAATATGGTAAGAGCTACAAATCCTGAATTCATTATTACATCTATTAGTATTTAAGAAAAGTTGTGATATGCAATGCTAGTTGCTCTGTGCTTTTAAGGAAAACGCGAGCTCCAAGTAACAGCAGCAATAGGGAGGGCTGAGGGACTGGTGCCACACAGGTAGCCAAGGATGTGGGGGCTCTCGGCTTGTCCCCAGCACCATCCCCATGTTCTGACCCTCACAAGGCTGCGGTGATTGACTCGAGTCTTTCCCTACCTCCCCTCTGGGTGAGAGGAAGGGGGACGGCGCAGGTTAAACAGAGATTCTCGACTACAGAGGCTTCACCATGTTCGCAACCGGCACTCCTGGACATACCACATAATAGCTGCTCAATCATGGCTTTATATGGATGAGCAAAATTACTGCAGAGAGAACTGAGATAGTGAGGACTTTGTGGCACAACTCACATGGCCCTTTATCCTAGGGTTTGGCTGTTTAGTAGTTTGTTTTTATAGTATGCCCTTAAAAAAAAAAAACAGGCTTCATTATATTACATATGTGTCTAAAGAGAAAATATAATTACTGCAATAGCAAAATATGTTATTTTTTTTAAATAACTACCGATCGTAGACTGCAGCTCTTAGCTGCAGCTGTTTCCATCATGACACTAATTCCCCATTCATTTGAATGGGGCTTAATGGTGCTGTCATAATAATCTTATTGTGACACCAATGGAAGTTCATGGAGACAATGCAACAATGTTAAGATTAAATAAATTGATGTCCGCACTGTGATATGTTTAGTGTCGTATTCTGAAATTTCTATATTTGGGGAGCTTAATTATATAGAATTTATTAGTCTGACATATTAACCTCATTTTTATGGCTTCCTCGAAAGCTTCCAGATTTAATTAAATAATTCTCCATAGCTGCACATGCTATTGACTTCTCTTGAATGTATTCATGAGTCTCCTCTGTTCTACAGAAAATGCAGTGTCAGGTTATAATAGCCAAGTATTTTTGATGTGTCATTGGCCTGCTAGAAAGCTATAAGTCCAGCTGGCTGGAGATTTTGTGTATATTACATTTGTACCACCCTGCGCTACACAGATGATTAGTGAACCGCTGTATAGACGACCGTACAAACACAAAACTCAGTTCTGTGCAGACCTGACTATAACGATAGGTGGAAGAGAACTTCTTGCAATTTAAAAAACCGTGTCAAATAGAAGAGAAGCATTTCGACAGATTTTTGGAACTGACCATAGTACTTATTAAAAACAGATACAGATCAACTGCTCGAAACTTTCGACAACAGAATTAATGAGCATTGTCCCTTCCATCAACACTTGGTCCCGTTCAGATTTTTTTGCACATCTCTGCGCAAGCCCTGCACTGAATGGAATATTGGAGAACGTTACCCCTACCCATGGAAATATTCGGTATAGGTGAACAGTGCAATTTATTTCTAAAATTAATAAGTTTTCAGAAGGGGAGCAGCGACGTGTTCCCGGTGCTGATCCATCCTCGCCGCCCACCCCAGGTGCTCCCCAAGGCAGAGGGACTCGCGGCGCCCGTCGAGCCCTGCAACATTCCCTGGCAATTGAAACTCCGCTTGGCAGCGGGGGGAACCTGACAGGCACCGGCCCCGTGGCTGGCAGCACCATGACGGATAATGCGGATCAAAGCGAGCGGCACTGGCGCCACTACCAACCCGCAGAGTCCAGGATTCACAGACAGCCTCACGGGTCACCTCTGATGATACACACCGGGAGGTCACAGGAAGGAGGGGATTTACGGTCCCTAACAACTCCTGCTGCTGTACTCCTATATTCCTTACTAGACCTGTAACGAGAAGCTTCCCCGTTTTGGTTGCTCCAACTGCGTGATGTTACCTGTGTGTCTGAGCACACGCGGGGGCCCTTATCTCACACGGCGGGACAGCAAGTCACCTACAGCCGGGGCCTGCACGTGAATCCTCTTCCCACACGGACATCTGCGAGCAACCAGTTCACATTCATAGTTAGAGGGGAAAAACAAGAGTCTCGAACACGCTCATCACCATCTTGCACCATCACCTACGTCCTCATAGGACAAGCTCTTCCCTTCTCGCTAACCCTCGCATCTAACCCTCTTGCTAACCCTCACATTCCCCTTGTTGCTGACCCTCGCATCTACACGATCGCAAGAGCTTTGCCTGAGGGTCAATCATGACCCTCTCTTCCTCAAAATCCTGAAAGATTTCCAACTACGATGCCCAGGAATGCAAGTGCCCAGGAATTACAATAAACATTTCATATATGACAGCAGAAAGAAGGGGGAGCCTTTCAGAACAATGGAGGAAACAGGAGCAAATTTGATTTGAACAAATCTGGGTTTGCAGAAAGGCCGGGGCTGTTCTTCCCTCCTTCATCTCATTCACAGCAATTTGGCTGCCTCTTTCTCCTCCCAATTCTTTTGTAGCTGTACTTGACATACCTATGAAACACTCACCCAAAAACAGCCATTAAAGCACAGATAATACATTGCATTTAAATTTTATAACATGACCATCACTTCATTTCCTAGAATTTTAATGTTCATGAGCATTTTATGCAAGAGTTGTGGAAAACACTGCTGGGGAGAGATTTTGGTCATTAGAAGGCAGAACTATGCTTTCCTTACCTTTCTTTGTAAATATTTCCCTGATTTTTCACATTGCTCTGAAATTAAAAGAAGATAAAAGTCCCTCTGCATTTAATGTTATCAGCAGCAATGGGTTCCAAGCACAAGCCTTCACAATTTTTGATGGTCGTTCTTATTTAATTCTCTGTACAGTGGATTAAGTCTGTTTTGCAACACTTACGTGCAACAGAATGGGTGAAGAACAACCTAGTTTGGAACATCCTTTACACCTTTCTTCAGCCAAGGTTTATGCCCCTCTAAACCACTGCGGTACAGGTTGCAATCCACAAAGACTTAAAATTCATCAAACAGACAAAGTGTACATTTAATACGCACATGAGGGAATACAGAATGCCTTTCAATACATCAAACTCCTAAACCTTTTACATCTTTCATTTTTAAGCTACATGGATTTTGATTTGTACAATTTTAAAAATATTCTGAAGCCTAGTCAATCTAACACTAAAAAGCACTGTTGCACAGTAAGAAATCAAGAAATACAATTCAGCAAACCTGGTATAGTTGGTCCCCAGGGAAGTTTTTTTCCAATTCTGTTTGTCATAGCCCAGATCCATCATGTCATGCTAGCCTAACTTACTACTACTGTCTTTTTTCCTTTCCTTTTTTTTTTCTCCTTTTCCCCCACTTTTGGCACACTCCAACTATTTTCTGTTAAAGCAGTGCTGTCACAAGAAAACATATAAAAATGCTCTTTTGCAAACACACTGTTTGGTCTCTGCTGAACTCTCCAGAGCCGCGGATTTCTCTCACCATCTTTATCGGGGCGAATGTTGACAGATCACTGAACCTTACTGTCAGCGGTGACAGGCTTAAAGCTGTTCTGTGCAAGGTGGAGAGAAAAACAAAAAAGGTTTCTGTGCTTTGCATCTGGAAGGTCCCTGATTTAACAACAAAGGCTTATGTTCAAAGATGATTAGCTTAAAGGCATTTCAGAGAGTTTTGATTGTAGCGGCAGTTGGGTGTCTTGCTACTAGGTGAAATATGTATTCCCCTGAGAACAAAGGCAGCAGCAATCCTATTCTGCTGAGATGGCAACTTTAATAATTCCATGTATTTATCAGTATTGTGTCAAGATCTTAAGGATTTTGCCCTTCAGGTGAAGTTGGAGGTAGATGGAATGGATACGGTGCGGAACAATCCCACTAAGATATACATGGAAAATGTCCCATACTGTCCTGGGGGAGAGAGAGAAAAGAATCCTAAGGGTCTGAATACACCTAACACTGATAAATGTCTTCAAGGTTTGTGCAAAGGCGGCTGGGGTTTTCACAGTGAGCTTTAGCTTATGCATAAAGCTGTAAGCCCAAGCACTTTTTTTTCCTTGCACTACAGCATTAGAAGAGACATTAATAGTGCAAATTATCCAGGAGTGGTTTTTGTGCTTCACCCACAAGTTAAAACAGAAAACAAGCAAATAAAAATAACCCAAAACAGGAATAGGGATTCATCTTTTACAATACATTGAAAATATTAAAATTGTGTTTGCTGTTGGAACTCATAAAAAAAAAAGAAATTTGAAATACAAATAACAGAATTGGCTAAAAAATTAATTGGAGAGACTGTTGCAAACAGTAGTGTAGGGGTAGGGCTTGACTGAGCACAGCTATTACACATAGTTAAACTCACAGAAGTAAAGCACCCTTTTGCCTGTGGCCGCATAGCATTTTCTGTAAGCTGTCTGTATTTTACCATGTTCAGCGACACCAGGAGAGACTTCATTGTCCCACAGTGAAGATGATCAATAGGACTAAACTATTAATTTGAGGAGTGAGGAGTAAATATATATATATATATATAAGATATATCTTCATGCACCATCAGAGAGAAATAGGCGACTTCTGAAGGAGATATCTACTCCTTAATGGTGGTTTGGAGCTGTATGAAGGGTGAAGCAACATCTGGAGGGGTGCACAGAGCAGGTCCAATTCTGAGGGGCCTGGTAGGGCAGCAGCAGAAAGCAATAGAAATGCAGGACTGAGGTGCCAGAGGGCGAGGTAGCTGGAGGAAATACAAGATTTTAAAATATTTTGATGCCCTGAAGATGTAGATTTGAATAATTACTGGGTCATGGAAGGCCTCCCTCTTTCAAAGGTCAGTACATAGAAAGCTTCATATTTTAAGAGAAAACATGCTTTCTGCAGTATGTTTATGCTGTTAAAGCTGGCAAGTTCTTGGCCATGTCTCATTAATAAGGATCTCATGACACTAAAAGAATTGCCAAGAGGTCCCTGGTTATGATGTCCCTCCCTTGATTCTGCAGTGGTTACACCTGCTTAGCAGGAGGCTGCTGACTACTAGAACTGGTATTATTAGTAATAACATCCCATGGCAGCCCACAGCTTGCACTACTGCTTGAGAATTTCGAATGAGCAGGGAATTTTTGTATAAGCGGATGACTACAAAAGAGAGTATCTTAATTCCTCTAAAACTACAACACAGGAAACCATGTTGCAAAAGCAACTTTCTAAGCGCGGAAGGCTGCCTGCAGATTGATGTTCCAACATCCCAGTTCTCTTCCGAGGCGCTGGCCCCACCACGTGTCGAGTCCTCGGGCCGTGCAGGGCCCGTGTGAACGTGTCCCTCGTGGGGACGGGCTGGATGCTCCCAGTCGCGAGCACGACTGCAGCAGGCCCTGACGTGAGCAACGAGCACCGGAGTGAAATCGTTCTGCTCCCTTGAGCCCCTGCACACACTGTGCAGGCGAGCGCTCCCGAATCCCCCACGATGCCGGGAAACAGCAAGCTGCAGGGCAAGGGGAAGGAGGGAGGGAAGGAGAACAGGGTGCACCTGAGGTAAAAAAATCAAACGGAATGCCATAAGCAAAAACAGCAAAAAATCATCTGCCCAAACTCCTAAGTTCTCAAGGTACACACAAGTTTACCTCAATAAGAGATCGTGAAAGGGAAGACACAGGAAGAGCAATAGAGGGAAATGGTTTCCCCTTTCAGGTAGCTCAGAAAAAGCATCCCTTGATAGTAACATTGGCCTGGTTGAGAGGTTCATACTAAGACGTGACCCTAGAAGAAGGCTGCCTCCTCCTGCAGGGCCTCTGAGAAAAAGGATCCTTGGCCTGGCGGTTTCACAACAGTCTTCCTGTCTGAAAAGACGCTCCCTCCCGAGTGACTTGGTCCTGTGCTGTGCAGGAGGGAGCTGTTCAGCCCCGGAGCCGCACGGTGGGGAAAGGGGGCACACGGGCAGGGTGACAAGAGCGGGGAAGTTCTCCGGGCGAGCGCGGCCGGCCCGCGAGCAGCGCCAGGACGGGCCCTTGGAGCCTGGGCAGGCTGCAGAGGAGCACAACCCTTGGTGACGTTCGCAGGTGGTGGCCACACGCTGCAAAGGAGCTTTGTGCAGAAAGGCCCCGCTGCCCCGGTGCTCTGCAGGCATTAAAAACACCCAGACACTAAAAAAACCTCACACGGCATCCTGAGAACGTGCTAGGAGCAGCCCAGTATTCTTTGCGCTGGTTACCATGTTGGCTTGCCTACAGCATTTGGATAGAGTGTGTGTATTTGTACAGTTTTATGTTGGATTATCATTTCTTACCCTGCTTCCACATGGTTTTCATAGGGAATATAATGTACGATCAAATGGTAAGTCCTATTCTTAAACTGCCTTTATGCAATTGAACTGAAAATATTAGTTTATCTCGTGCTATTCTGTCAAGCAATATTATACTGATTAGCTTTTTAAAATATTATTGATGTAGATGGAGTATACATAACCTGTGTTTATACTCCACTTCATGTGCTTACATCTTGAATCTTGATAAACTTCTAGTTTCTGACCATACTCTTGTGAAGGATCAGAATGTCATAACCCCTTTAGTAAATATTTTAAAAGGCTAATTTGGGTGAGTAATTGCATTCCAGTTCAAAAGAATATTAAAATAACTACTTTATGTGAATGCATCCATCCTAATGGAAATACACATTCCAAAAGAGTTGGAAGAATTAGCTTAATATCACTGCTGTATAAAATTCAATGACTTGAGCTTTCAGACAGGCAGACTGAAAACACTTTGGCTCGCTTGGATCCGCATCCACTGTATCTGCTTCCAATCGCAAATTCCAATAAACGAACAACAAAGAAATCAAAAGGAAACCGAGCGGCTCGCCAGCTTGAACCTTGCTTGCAGAGAAACCAGACAAAACCACACAGTGTGAGGAAACAAACATAAAAACACAGCGTAATATGTTTTCTATTGTTTCTGCCAAAAAACATCAATTGGTCCAGATCCACACAAAATCTGCCTTCTTCTGCCTAGACTTACCCCACGCTCCCTGAAGGACTGGTGAGATTTGGTGACCTTTAAAGGGAGCAAGCCCATGTTTTGGTTTAACCTTCATTTTTGTTTCACTGTGAGAGTGCCACACGCAAGCATCCCCCAAGATCAGAAAGGAAAATTCACAGACAATTAAAACAAGCCCTTATGCTCGTGTTCTGCTCAATTTTTCTCTATATAATGCCTGACAGCTCTGTGCCTCGTTGGAAAATTAGCAGATCCTATGCAGACTAGCAGCTTAAGCAGTATTAATAACACCAGGGCAGCACAAGCACGCACGGAGCAATTAAACCTTGAAGGGCTTACATTTTAAGACTGCTTTTAAGATATCACCATCCACAGTGTGGAATTAGACCTGATGGTGATGGAAATGTTGGGGCTAGGCACTTGCTGCTCTTAACTGTATGAGTGGTATTGAGCACTCTCCTTCCTGAACTCCCAACCTGATCTCCCAGAAAAGCATCTCCTGGCGAGAGGCGAGCTGAGGCCTAACCTGAGCACGTTATTTATGTGTATGCACAAAAAATGTGTATTTCTTTAGCTGGTGAGTCTAACACTTGCAGATCAAGTAGGATGATGAAAGGAAGGAGAAATTCTTAGTACGGAAAACTGTCTGCTCAAAGTTAAACGTTGCTGCAGATGGGAACAGAAGGACTTATTGCTGCAGGACAGGGATCTTGCAGTGCACATCTGGAGCATGCTGTCTACCCCAGACTGGCAGGGGAGACCGAACGCATCAGATGCCATTAGTCAGAAAACGTGTCAGCAGAAAAATTATGGTAAGCGCTCAAAATGGTCAGCTGTATGGAAAGGCACCATTTGTAGATTTGTTAGTCAATTAGGCTTTATTTGAAGTGATTCCCCCAAGGTTTCTTGGGGTAAGAGCATTTGTTTTCCTTCAATTCACCTCAACTTGCTGCAATTCAGCTCCTGTAGACCTCTATACAGTGTTTTTATTTTTAGAATGTCATTTATTTTCACTGACACTAGAGCCACCACCCAGGCTTTGAGCTCTCATGATTTCTTACCAGCCAACTGCATGGTATCCCAGTATAGGTACAAGGGCAGATAAATAGTGCTGTGCCAAACTATCAACCTTTGTGCTGTGAGTGCTCACAACCTCTCCTTAGGATTTCAGATTAAGTCAAAACCATAATGCAATCACTTTTGCTATCAAATAGCAAAAGAAAGAAAGACTTCACAAGAGAAACACGAGTTCCACCTTTGGGAGGTATGCAACCTTTTTAATTTCCTGCTTGCAAGTTGACTTTTGGGGTTGCCAACACTTGAAGAAACCTTGCTCAGAAGTCAATTCCAGTTCATAAACAAAAGGTATTTGTGCAAAAAAAGGAGACCATTTCTATTCTATAGTTTTTATCTGCCACAAAAATATAACCTCCTCCAGTCAGGGAATATGTCGAATGCAACAACATCATACTGTGTCTAATAACATAGGTGGCTAATTTGGCTGCTTGGCCTCACCTGATTAAATAGTTAGCAAAATAGGAAATAAATTCATAGAAATTTAAGTCAATTTGTTAAGTGAAATAAAAGCCTTAGGAAGCTGAATAGCTTACTTGTACTGAATAATCCCAGTAACTTATACTCTGCAGTTTCAGTAGGAATACTGCAGATATTTGAAAGTTACATATTTACTAGAAAGATCTTCAGAAATCTTTTTAAAAAGTAAAATGTGCACTGAACTTTTCTGACATTTACAAAAGTAATTAATTAATATGATTAAGCAAATTAGACTGAGCCAAAGTCTGACTGATTGTAAAGCATGCTGCAAGAGCCACCTGTTTGCTAGAAGGATTAGATACTATAGTGCTGGCAGCTAGAAAAAAAACAGAGAATTATGAAAGATAAGATAGAGAAACATCTATAGACACTGACTTTTCAAATCTGTTTTGGATAATGTGTACCACCAGATGATCTGAGCTTCACCCCAACACAACAATGTCCATAACACATTTTTGCTTGGAAGAAAACCATGCACATTAATTAAAGTCACTAATAGTCCATAAGGTTTTTATGAATCCAATTCCTACATAGGTACCTAAGTGCCTATAAGGATCTAGTTAAGCAGTTGCCAAGGTCCAAGAAACACTGATCCACATCTCTAGACCCAGCCTCCTTGACCGTGAGAACGTCGGTGTCTCATCCTAGGAGGTACATAGAACATTTTTAGTTGAAATAACACTTCCCATTGAAGAACAGGATTGTGGCAGTTCATGGTATCAGAGCTAGTGAGCAGGTTGAGCAGCCGAGGATGAGCTATCACTGCTCAGTGTCCTGCAACCCGTCAACGGGAGCGACGCCGCGGCGCTCACTCTGTGCCGTGCCTTGTGTACCCGATGGCCACGGCTAAAGCAACACGCTGGAACCTGAAATAACAACTAGCTCTGTAAAGTGAAAGTGAAAATACCTGGTATAAGAATTAACAAAGAGCCGACTACAGGCTGTAAGTACGAGCATATATCTGGACTTCTCTATAAACAGTTCCAGCCCTGTTCAGCAGGGCTCAGCCCTGCTGCTTGCGACATGCTGCTGCTGCACAGATTGACTAAACACAATATTAGAGATGCAAAAAGTTATCTGAAAGTTCTGACTGAAAAACAAGCATAGAGAACGCATATTGTACATGTTATCTGCAAGCCAGTGGATCTAATGGTTCACTTACTTTACAACCTGCTTTGGAATAATTTGGCACATCTCTAAATTTAACAAGCTTCAGTGGGATTAGATAAAATGCAGACTTTGTTTATATCAATTAACACTCAAAGTAGTACAAAACAACTTGTTAACTGCATTTACGAACAAAAAGTAACAAAGTAAGAGTTTGTCCAAAGGAAGTGACTGGGTGTCTCTTTGTATTGGTACAGTTGCTCTGTACCACTAAAAACTAAACAGAACCAACCCCACAACTATTAAACAGCATTGTCAGAGGCTGAGGTGTCTCTGAAATTTTTAGTTAATTGTTAGATATAATCCGCATTTAAGAGAATTGTATTGCCAGTTTTGCATACACCAAATTCCCAAAAAGGACTGTGTCAGGTGCACGGTCAACAAGTTAAACACAAAACCAAAAACACTGCAGCTGAGCTGACAAATACATTAGCCAATGCTATATTATTATTCCCATTTCCAAATATTTTACCTTGACTGCTTATAAGCACATTATTCTCTACATTAGAGAGCTGGAAGGAAAACGTGGATGACTTCAAGCCCAGCCTAGTGCACTAGCCATCCTTAAAGATAATAAATGGACACATTACAACCTCGTCATAAAAGGTTTGCGGATATTAAGCAAATGAAGACAGACACAGAGTGTGATGGAAAACTTGGGTAGAACTACAAGTTTAAAAAAAAAGCAAAAATAAAAAGTAGCACAATCATATGATACACCTCCCAAAGATCCAGTCCTCGTGGTGATAAATACTTTGCCCTCCGTATCACATATTTTCCACAGATCTGCATGTGCTCAAATCTCTAAGTTACAAGAACAATCTGTAGAAGTACTTTCTATTTATTTATTATTCCCCTGGGATCAGCCACATTAAGGAAATATTTTGCTCCCTTCTTAGGTGGTAAGCAATACATTATGATCTTTCTCTTTATTATTTCCCATTACTAGTTCAGGGACCTATGAAACAATGTCGTGGCCGTAACTGCTATGTTTTTAGTTGCATTGCGTGAACAGCCACGCAGTCTGGACACTATATAAATATGTTTTTACTATTCTAATAACATGTCATTTTAATTAGAAGCGATGCTCCAAGCTAATGGGATGCGGCAGCTCAGGTGAGCTCCCGCCAGCGACCGGATACGCGGGGCAGCCGATACTGCGTGTCCTACTCCAGCGATACCGCCCCTTCTCCCTCGTAATATGAGGAAATTAATTCCCACCAGCTGATAACGAGGCTATTACTACACCAACAACGGCGAGAGGTGCCTCAAGTGGAACAGCCCGGCACAGCGGAGCCTTTCGGATCAAAGGTCTATTGAGCTGAAGCTACAAGATAGAAGCAATTTCCTCAACTCTCTCTGCATTTCTAAACTCACAACGTGACACCCCAGAGTGGCCCATAGTGCAGATGAGCCTCGGACATGGGAATTCCTGGGATCCCCTCATCCAGGGGGACGGCAGCTTTGTGTGGGTGCTCGCAAGGCCTCAGCAAGCCAAGAGCGAGGATGAGGGTTGTCTTCTATCAGCAAACACCCTAAATGACTCAGAGCTGGCGGGGAGTTCCCTAGATGCAAACGTTGAACGTTTATTATGTCTCCTCACTCGCCGCTCCTCAAAAAAAGTCCGTTAATTAAATACTTTAGAAACGATTAAAGCTCTTACTTGGAGCTCGTCTCATTGGCACCTGTTAATTCCGTGACCCCGCAGAGCCTCGCAGTAAACGTCTCGTCTGATCGCTTCTGCTGCCGCAAGTCAGCGTCTTCGAGACAAAGACGACGCCGTGCAACTTCACGTACCACAACACTGCCTTAAAATACAAAAGCCAGTATCTAGAGGCATAGAAACAGAGCGTTTATGTAGACAGGGCAGCACAAATAATCTATTTAACCTAATCTTTTAATTACAGGAAACATCTCATAGCAAGACATACAAGAGCAATGAATTGACCCAGAGCTAGAAATCAAGATGATATATTTGTGCATGTGAAAGTAACACCAGCAGAATTCGTAAAAGAAAACCTCCTTGGGCATTATTATCTTTCCGTCAGGATACACTGTCATCACATTGAGAGCAGGAGGGAAAAAAAAATGACTTGGAATATGTTTTTAAAAAACAAATATGTAAAAGAGAGGGTAAAAGGGAAAGAAAACAAGAGAAAGGTAAAATTAAAGGCGAATGTGCAGGTAAAAAGGAAATCCGAATTTGAATTAAAAATAAATAATGCCAATAAAATAAATAAAATAAAAATCAATAAAACGAGCATTGCATAGGGGGGATAAAACCACGGGAGAGCCCCGGTGGCAGCCCCAGTGTGAGCCAGCAGCAGCCCCGCGGGAGCCGCGAGGACTCGTCCCAGCGCCGCGTTCCCTGCGAGAGGCTCCGGAGGCGCCGGGACGGCAGCGCCCGCCGGAGCGGCCCTGGGGCTGCGGGAGCCTCCGGAACCAGCACGAGGGGGAGGTGGGAATAAAAATGTAAAAATAGTGCACCCCATGTCATATATATAGAGATATATATATTTTACATTTGTGATATTCTGACCCTTTGTCAGATCCTTTACCTTTCTGCATCTAAGTCATTCCTGAATATTTGGAAAAAAAAAAAAAATTGGCTTCCCTTCCTTTGATCTTCTGCTATTGGATTACTTCTTCCTACTCCCTGGACACAGTTCTCCACTCCCACATTGATTTTCCCCCATTTCCTTGTTTACATTCAATTTTAGTATATTTCTTCACACTTTTCTACATTGGTAAATTCTGGGTTACTTTCCAGCAGGCATTTTTCTCTCTCATTCCTTACTTTGCACTTTTTCCTGATTATGTAGCCACAACACGGATGAAAAACAAAAGGAGAAAATGTATCCAATGCTGAAAACCTGATCCTTTTCCCTGCAGCAACACCCTCGGCCACGTCGCCCTGCCATTGTTTCCCAGCCCAACTTGTATTTCCAAGCTTGGGAATTCCCATCAGTCCGCCTGACAGGGTTTTCCTGCCTTTCCTCGGAAGGTGTGCATTTTTCAAATGCCACTCACATACCACTACGGCATTTCCCAGGACTAACAGCTTGGCTTGAGGGACTCTTATTCAAGAGATTTAGCTGAAAAAAATGAAATAACAACAAAAAGAAAACAACAACAACAAAAAAGCAGGAGAATCAAAAGTGCTGATTTACATTCTATAAATCAAAACTATAACCAATGTTTTTCAAAATATTGCTATAATTATTTTCTACAGGCTGATAAAGTGCTGGACTTCCCTTCTTGAATACTGGTTGGTGAGTCTGTTAGCACTAAACAAAATGCTTGTTTAATTTCAGATTGTGAATATAATTATTAAAAGTGTGATTCCAAACCACTACCAAAAAAGCAGCAAACAACAACAGAAACCCAAACAAAATAAGGAAGGGGCCATATTTCAGCTGCTTGGTTGTGTTCTCGCAGTCCTCTCCGAGGGAATACGGGCGGTTTTGCCAGGCTGAACCCTGCGCAAGGACCGAGCACGGCCTCAGAGGGGACAACGCGGGTGACAGGGCCCGAGGCCAGAGCAGCTTCCCCAGTTTGGGGCCGAGCAGCATCGGAGCGCAGCAAACCCTCTCTCAACAGCAAGGAGACCAGCCTGGAAAACACGCCGGAGAGTCAGAGATGTAGCAATGCATCCCCCCGCCTCCCACTTTCCTCAGGATGCTTAAAACAGAGCCTGTGTTTCAGTCGGAAAGGTGGGCAGCATTTTCCGAGTAAATTGTGCTGCTTCTTTCTACCGCGACACTTCTCCCTGCAGTCACTCCCACGAGAAGAGCCCGGGGACATACCAAGCTGTGCAGAGTCACAACACAGCACTCGGCTTCCCTGGAAAGAGGCGCCCCCGCACGCGAGGGGACACCGGGTGCCAACGGGCAGCGCTGCCACGCGCAAGGGGACAGACGAGGCCGAACCCGCTCCGCGCGGCCCGAAACACCCCGGGCTGCGCTGCGAGAACAGGCGCGCACGGCTGCTCCCATTCCTGCTCCGTGACACTCCGGGCGTCACCTTTTAACTTTACCACGCGCAAAGCACAGGCTTGTTCTTCATTGGAGAGCTCTCAGCACAGCCCGGGGTTAAAATAAACACCCATTTTTCAGGTTCTCAGCACCGAAAGGGGCTGACGTGCAGGGCTGCTGGCTCTGTCCGAGTTCGGCACTTGGCAGTAACAGGTTATTTCAGACAGTTCAGGGGAAAAGCTCAAACCATTCCCTGAACTGAGCAGTATCGACGCCGTTCATCCGGGCCCGTACCCAATGACACACTGAATGGAATATGTAAAGTATGCCTCCACCTAGTGATGGCTATGCACAAATAATAGAAAATAATAATTCTCTTACTTCACAAAATCGTGGCAATAGGCTCCCTGCTTCGCAAATTTGACCATGCATTTGTACAAATGTGCCCTTTCCATCCGGAAAAATTAGTCCGAACTTCAATCTGTAAAATTTTACCTGCAGACTCTAATCACATCCCAAATATCAACTGTGTCAACGTTTTAAACCGCAACAGATTCCTAATAATCATGATCAGAAGGAAAAACATAGTAAAGGGACACTGAGTAATGTTCTGTGGATTTGGGGTGTTAAAATAATGCGGTAATGGAAGTCAGATCCTCCATTTTTAAAGAAGTGAGATAAGCTAGACATATCTCCCCTCTGCAACTTTGTAGGCCAAAGAAAATAGTTGCTCGGAATAGTTAAAAAAAAAAAAAAAGTTACTGATTGATGTCCACATTTTATTTCCACAGAGTGCACTAGAATCGTCTAGGATCACCCTTTTTTCCCCCCATGATGAATCAATCAGGGGAACATTTGCTATTTTGAGAAAAAACTATAGCTCAAAATATAGCTCAAATTCCAGGTCATATGTTTTTTGGTCTGCAATTATAAGTGTGTCTACATGATATAAATACCTTTTTTCACCCTAACTCAGGCAAGAGGCAATGACCTTCTTTTTTCTTAATTGAATATGCAGCAAAATTCCATCATTCCAGCCTCCACACCAAAACTCAAACCGTTAATAAATCCACAAAAACCCAAGTTTCAAAAGCGGGTGTCCATGTGGAAAACACTCTCCTAGGTCCTCCTTCCATTTGTACCACCTGAAAACTATCTCGAACGCCTCCTTGGGCTGACTAGGACCGCGCTGCCCGTTCCGAAAGGCTTAGCCAAGATTTCAAGGAAGGTAGTGGCTGAATGCAGAAACACCAGCACCAAACATGTAAACAATTCAGATTTGATGATCATTCAGGATTCATTTTTCTCTTTGTTTTTCAAGAGTTTGATAAATTGAGAGAGAATGTGCAACGTTTGGGCACGTATCCAGACTTTATTTTTTTCTTTTTATAATATTAACTTAGACTAAGAAGCCTGCAAAAGTCACAATGCTTTTGAAGTAATTTAGCTGTTTTCACACAGGAGAATTACAAAAACCTAAACCCTCAAAATCAAAGAAGAAAAGAGGAATATCCGCACTCCCTTTCCACTCCTGCTTGCTGAGGTCTGTGCAAATACCATTTTCCCCATTTTAGGGGTACATCACGGCCCTGCTGCAGAGTGACCCAGACTTTCCCAAGGTCACAAAACAGGGGGCCGCAGCAGTAACTCTCAGTAGGTGCTTGGGCTTTCAGAACCGTGTCCCGACGGACCCGTGTGCCATTTCGCTCCCAGTGCTGCTGATGGGGGAAAATCGCCATTTTCAAATATCAAACCGCCACCGCATGCATAATTTAGAGATTCCAGGTTGACAGCAGCTGCATTCCTCTCCAGAGCAGACATTACCTCACTCAGCGCCCGGCTAAGACGAGCGCTCTCAGGACGCGCGGCCCGGCCGGGCCCGCGAGGCGCCGCTCGCCACAGGGAAGCGCCTACAAACCGCTCCAACTCCAGCGGGAAGCCGAGCGGGAAGCCGAGCTCCCGCGACGGACCCGCTCCTGCAGGAGCCTCGGCCGGCGGGGATAACGGCCGGGATGGCGGCGGGGCCGGCGGCGCCCACGAGATGGCAGCAATATGTTTATGAATCAGGCGGCGGCGCGAAGCCCGCGGCGCCGGCCAGGCCGGGCCCCACGCTGCCTCCGTCCCTGGGAACGTTACCTCGCGGCCACTGCATTGTGGCAACGCGGCAAGCGCCGGGGGCTTGGAATACGGATTCCCTCCCTGATGGACACGTAATGTGTGGATATGAAAGCTGCGGCTGCGGGAAGTGAGGTGATTCCCGTAAGCAGCACGTGCAGGAGCAGAGCCGGGCGCTGGCCCCTCTCAAAGCCACGCACAGACCAACGCTCACGTCCCCAAAAGTCGCTCTCCCAAGGAAGCCCCTATTGCTCCTATCGGGGTCATTTTCAGCACCGAGTGAGGTTTATAACAGCTCCTTGGTGCATTTTGTATTTTCTACGGGCCTTTCCCTCATAGGCCTGTTCTTACACTATCTGCATCTCTCCTACTATTTTAATCCACAATTGGAAAAAAAAAATGGCATGCAGGAATGCATTGAAAACATAGCTCTAATGCCATTCCTTGCAAGAGATTCCAACTGATTTTTCCTGGCACAAACACACTACTACCATGGCATAAACCAAAAGCAATCACTGTAATCTGAAGCATTTGATAGCTTGGAAAATTTCAGTCCTCAAAATAGTAAAGCAATAAACTTGCAGCGTATTGTTTCATAGTGATCATTTGATTCATTGGTTTAAAGAAATTAAAAGCTAAAAGAGCAATTAATAAATAAAATGTTTTTCAACAGATATGAATCTGAAGTTATTCCAAAAACTTCCACATAGTTACAACATTATAAAAGCAGAACAAGAATAAGCTTCTAGAATACGGAAATCAATATAAATGTGCATATATAGAGAGTATTCACTATTCACAGCTGTGATTCTGCTTTTTGGATGTGGTTTTATCACACAGGGAGTATAAATTGGCTTTTAAAAGTGTAACAAACTAAGAGTAAAGACAGGTGAGTTCAATAAAATCATTGCATTCACATATCTTTTTGTCCTTTGGTACAAAAGACAAGAGTTGATAGATGGAGAAGTCAGGAGTTTGCATGCGTCCATCCCTCAGGTTTCCCTGAATATTTTGATCGTGATTTACACGGCAAAGTCAATAAAAGACAGTGAGAAAACTTGAAACCCAGCACAGAGCCCAGGCCACACAGCCCTGCTCAGCAGCTCTCACTCATGCCAACAGGAGAGCTCATTAGCAGGAAATCCCACACCTGAACAACACTAAGGGGATGGTGATTAGGACAATTTCTTGTGCCCTCTTTCAACTAGTTACAAGTTTATTATTTAGGGTATCACTTGCTGACACCATCTAAAAATTGTATGATGCGGCTACGTCTTTTAGTTAAGCAATAGTAAATTCAGGTCACTGAGAAAGGAATTAAACCAGAAACCCAGCGGTTACTCGAGAAGTGGACAAAATACTCCACAGATTTTGAAGCAGAGCAGGTCATTCCATTGCAGAGCTGATTCAAAGCTCGTGGAGGTCAGTGCCAAACTGCAGACAAAGGTGCTCAACGTGTGAAGACACAAAGCTTTCTCCAGGCCCCTTCAGCGCAAGGCCCAAACTCCGTCCGACCACAAGCACTTCCAGACGATCCCTCTCCACCCCAGCGTGAGCTCTTCCTTGGATTTGTCTGCCCTGTGCATGCTTTCCACTTAAAAACATGAGAAGAAACCCAGATACCTCGGACATTTCCAAAACACTCCACGTGGCACCCTCAGTGATTGCTCTACAGAGAGCACGAAAAACAAAACGATTCTGCCATGGCCAAAAGTGGGGGCTTAAACCGTTTTGGGGATAATTGAGCCCCCGCAATGACCCCGCAGTAGACGGAGCAAAAGAACTTGTCATTTGGATCATGTTTTTAAAGCATGAGATATTTCAGGAACAAGGGCAGCGGCAGCATGAATGTTTTGAAACACACAGAGCACGCATGAAATTGCTGCAAAATAAATTGTTTCACGTTAGGGGTAGGTGCAGTTGTACTTTCAAGTGTTACACTGTTGGAACACGAGCATCTCATTAGGGGACACAAGAATATATTTACGATTCTTATTTGTGCATGAATCAGTAACCCCAAACGGCTGCGGTTTGCTGAGAGAAAAGAGCAGTATCACACTCAAACTGTGCAAGAGCCAGGGCATCAGGCTCCACAAATCCCACACTGGAAACTCGCTGAACTTGGCAAAGGGGAAAAAATATCACTTAAGAAACAGTAATAAAATAATGTGATAATTAAATGAATAGTGCTATAAAGAGAACCAATCTGCTTCGCTGATCCACGAGCGTGCTGCTGGTGCCTTTGGGATTTTTTTTTTCCCTTCTCTTTTCCTTCTGGAATCATGCAAAAGAATTTTCCCTCCACCTTCCCAAAAAGGAAGCAGTCCCTGGCCACAAGCTTTTGTGCTGCTGAGGCCGCTGAACGGGGCAGCCGTGGGTCAGATGAACGACTTCCACGCTGCCTGGCCAGAACCGGGTATTAAAAAGGGCTTCTTGACTTACAAGCAAGAAAAACAGGGGAAAGAACAATCTCCAGATGAAAACTTTACTAGAAGCATAAGATATTGATTATCTAGAAAATATGTAAACTAGTTACCAATGTCTTAGCCACCAGATTAGAACTGCCCACAAAGCAGGCATCATGTTATTATTTTTCCTCATTTCTAACTCACACCAAAACCCACCTATTCCATATAAAACTGAACTAAGTCAAGGAAAGAGGAGAGTGACACAGGCACCGTTTCTGTTCCAGTTGCTGACTGACAACACTGCCATCCCTCAACATGGTTTTATTTAGTTATTACAACCATCTCTCTGTAAATGACACTTAGGATTATTTAAGATTATGTTGTAATCCTTTTAATCCTCAGTGCTTTAAATTTCAGGCTAAACACCAAAGAGCAAACTAGCACTTAGCAGAAATATTTAAAGCATGTGATTTGAACATAAATCTTCTTTTATTCACCCGTCCTCCGATGAAGACCTAGCGCATCATGTCACTTAGCCAGGGAGAGCAAACAGAGCCGGAGCAAACGCAGCAAATGGCTCCGTTTCCCACATTGTGGGAAGCTGTTGCAAACTAGTTCTTTTGCTCAGCGCTAGCAATATCATAAAGTAAATGAAGGAAAACCAGACAGTTGTATTTGGTAAAATGTATATAGTTTAAGGTAGTGTTAAAGAAAACATGGAAAAAAAAAAATGTTCAAGAAGGACTGAAATAGGTTGCATGCATAAATTGGATATAATGCGAGACAGATCAGACTTATCCTGTTAAACAGAGAGTAGCTCAATTAAAATGAATGGAGTCACACTGCTGAAAACCTCATGATCAAGCCCAGAAACCCAAATCTTCCTGCCTGAATATCATTTACTTGCAGTTTCCTCTCTTTATTCCCTGCATCGATCATGTTTCCAATTAATTTACTTTGTGATACTCCCATACTCCATCTTCTTGTTATGATCCGTTAACTGTCACATGCCTAGCTTTCAAACTCAAGATTTCCTGCTTTTTCTTCAAACCAAAATCTCAGTAGCCATTTTCTATTTCTAATCTATAATGCATGAACTCGAATTGAGCACCTAGGCTAAATCAAACTCAAAATTCTGCATCTAGTTCTGGCACTGCACATTAGCAGAACGGATGCATTCCTCCATTTGAATCAGAAAGAATGTTCTACTAGTTAGAAACTAATGACACAAAACGCACCAACCATGCCTTGCAGTCACGCTTTGAAGACATAAACAGGATCCCAGAACGGTTGAGGATGGAAGGGACCTCCAGAGACCATCCAGTCCAACCCCTGCTCCAGCTGCGACACCCAGGGTAGGGGCACAGGGCCGCATCTAGGTAGGTTTGGAAGACCTCCACACATCCTTATTTCTGGCAATTTCAGAGTTCAGCAGCTAAGATATTTAATCAATAGCAGTGCAAAGTGTCTATATTTAGGTTTCAAATGAAAAAAATGAACCACCCACATTCTGTGACCAAGATAATATACATCCATCAGGATTATTCCCATCCATATAAGTAAGAGTAGCGCATCAGAAACGTTTCCTGAAATCCTGCGGATCCAGGTACAAACTGACCTCCTAGATTTAGCGCTCATCTTGGAGCCTCTCCAGCCTACCTCACCAATCTGCGCTCCCTCTCCCTCTCTACTCCCCTTCCCACTCCATCTCCTCATGTAGCACCAGTCGTCTTCAGTCCTTTCCTTTCCCAAAATGTCACCACTATTGATGCCAAAGTCTTCGCCTCTCGCTCTTGCCATCTGGCATCATCTTCGTGTAGCTCCCTGTCTAAACAATGCTCCATCCCTTCTCAAAATGTGTCTTAACATATGTCCTTCCTCCCATGCTTTACTTCTTAATGTCTCTCCCACTCACTTATTGGCTTGATGAAGACACATTTCAATGGGTTCAAACAGTAGTGCATGAGTTTCCTTTCTCACGTTATTCTGATTCAGTGGAGTTACACCTCACACTAATAGAAGTGAGAAGAAAATATACTGCAAAGTCTTCATACAACCAGTTTTGGTAAATCAATAGCATACGGTTTCATTTTCTTTACATTGGAAATATAATAGCTTCAGTGAATCACCATTCTAATATGCATTTTCAAATAGAAATTTTACCTAATGCAAGATGAGAAATAAACCCTAAAAGCTCAGAAGATCTGTCAGTGCGCACAAGAGGTTGCAGGACTGAAGGCTAAGGTTATATTTAATCACTTTCCAAGTGCAAAAGCTGAAGATTGACAGCAAAACCAAAATATTTATTCTAAAAATACCTAGGAAATGACAAAGCTCCAAGTGTTGTTTCAAGACAACCTAAAGGATGTGGGGGGGATAGAAGCATAAGTCTCACTGACTTGAAGCCAGGGAATACTTCTAAATATTGCATGTGCTTTAAAAACATATCTAGAAAAATAAACCTTGCAAAAGTCTCGGTAAATACCCAGCTGGTCCCCACAGATAGGCTCCTTGGTTTGGGGATTTTTGTTTGTTTGTTTGTATTTTTACAGCCTCAGACACCGTTAAGGACAAACTCATGGTTCTTCCAGGGTGTCCCAGTTGGGGATAATGCAAAAGGACTAACTGATAAAGACACCTTGTACTTGGCACATTCCCTCTGTGTCTCTCTGGCCTTCCCCAGCACAGGGAGGCTTAGGTTGATAAATGTTCTTTATGCTAGAACTCTGTGTAGCAACTCAAATAACTCACTGGAAATATTACTTTCATGTGGCTTGATGCAACTTCTAGTGAAACAAGCAAGTGAAAAAAAAAAAAAGGCATTTCCACTGATATTCATGGGAGCTGGGTTATGTCCAAAGATTAAAAATGCCACAGTAAAATTTTTTAGCCCCTAGATGCTGGAATGTTAACCCTGCAATAATGCTTTCTTCATCCTTTCATCCTTTAGGGCCTTGATCCTCCCATTCGATACAATGGAATTTAGATGAAATAATTAAATAACATTAGTATCCATCAGCAAAGGATAGACATACAAGAAACACACATCCTTCTATTTTGGTCCTGACAGAGGTGGACGCTTCGAGTCTTCCCCTCCCCTTCCAGAAATGAACCCAGGTCATCACCGTCTGAGCACCCTTAACAGCAATGAAAATAAACACAGTAACCACACTACGCTGGAGCACTGCTTGGATAAGCATTTTGCAGAATTTGTGTTTATGGAAGTTCCTTAGGTCAAGATTCTAGGCCTGAACCCAAAGCAATTACCTACTAAGTTTTAAAAACAAATCGAATATAGAACATTAATCAATAAATCAACAGGTTCTCAAGTGTTTAAGGAGATTCAGTCATCAGAAATCCATCTCTTGGAAAAATAGTAAACCGACGCTTGATAAAATGTTACACTCCTATATTGGTAAGGAAAATGCAGTATTAAATCAGCCTGTAGTTATTAAAATATCCTATGAAGGAAATAAAACCTACCTCTTAGCTTAAGAGACTGTATCCTCAAATGAGCAGTGGAATGCACGCACGGGCTCTTACCTGAAAGACATTCTTTCTGCTGGATTTCTCTGGGGTCCACTCAATGCGAGCACCACACAAATCCACACATTCAGGCTTATATCCTGGTTTCTGGAAAGAAAAAAAAATAACCATGAATGTAGCCATGTTCAGAAATGGTGACAGTTCCTAGATAAAGATCAGAACAGCTCAAATGACATGGTATTGTAGTGCTGCTGCTGGAATTTCTCTAGAAGAGTTCATTACTCACTGTCAGTGTTACTGGGGTGCGTTCATTTGGGAGTAAAGTTTGCATATTAGATACATAATTTTAAACACGATAAGACTGTTTAAAAATAGCCGGATATATCGCACTTACACAATAGATCAAAACAAATGCCCACACATCAGGTGAGTTTCTTAACTGCTTACTTTGCAAAACACCATTGTGTTTAAAAGGTAAATTTCTGTGGCTGATCCACCTACAATTTTAAACGGATGCAGATGGAAAGGCCAAAAAAAAAAAAAAAAGGCATAGAAGAGTTTGTATCAGCCCTCTAACACAGTGCAGCTTCTTCCTCCAAAGCAGTTATCACCTGAAGCTCCCAAAGCAGCTTGGAGGGCGCGCGATGCCCGCGCAGAGCTCGTGCCTGCGGGGTGGCCCTGCAGCCCACGACAGCCCAAATCCCATCCCCAAACGCAGCTCTGCCTGCCCAGCTACTCCCTATGGATGCAGGTAATACGGAGAGCAGATTTGCTAGCTAGAATCCTTCATGTTGTTGGGAGCTGGTTTAAAGCAAAACAACCCTGATTTGCCATCTAAACTGTCTCTCCAGGGGCTCTACCTGTGCAGCAGGTCTGGCAAAGCCTTCCAGTTGAGGCTGCCCTTTACAAATCGGGCTACTGAACATCCCAGGCAACAAGGACACTACTGCTGCTAACAACATATAGCACTAAGAAGTCCCTTTCGGGGAAGATATGGAGTAATATCCACATAATGTTGTTAATCAAGCCGGGTGCATCTTTTTTGCTCTCTTGTTCTTGAGACATTTTACCTTAAAAAAATGACATTGGTGATAAAGAAAACAGACTTAACAGCAGAAGTTATGGTGGCCAGTCCAGCATCAAGCACATAATCAGCTTTCCCAAGATTGCTCACTGAATTTCTCTGATGTTGTTACTGAAGGCTTAAAAAAAAAAGTCTGTTCTCCAGGGTGCTTTTGAGATGGGCAGAAAAAGATCTATTTAGGTTAAAAGAAGCAGAGCAAAAAATCCTGGTCAAGGCATTTGCAGCCATGGTTTCTGGCATTTTTGAGTCCCGGAGTTGTAATTATATTCTCTATTTGCCAAACCATAAAACCACCATGGCTCAGCTCCTCTAAAACTGACAGCCCTGTGTGCCTTTGTTCTCTTTAATTTTTTTAAATAGAAAAAAAATAAGTTATTCCAAACAGAAGGATGTTCTTGTGGCTGAACCGCTAGAAGAGCCGGGTTTAGGATTCTTTCTTTTCTCGGTTCTGCCTTAGACTTCCTGTCTGGCCTCTGACAGGAAATACAACTTTTTGAAACTTTAATAACAAAGCAAAACTGCAGTACTGATCGTCAGCTTCCCCAGGCTGTTGCCAAGGTGAAACAGTTAATATTTGTAAAGCCAATCACAAAAAGAGTCATGATTAGAGAAAACAAATGCTGAAGTAGGAGAGAAAAAAACAGCTTTCAATGCTCCAGACCATGACTCTTAAAAACTAGGGATATCGATTATCCTTTCACTAGATCACTGGCTAGGAGAAGGACTTGGGAATTTTCATCACAGAGCCACGAAAGACCCACTCTGCACCCCGCAGAATGGGAGTGCTACTGCTAAGAGCACAGCCAGGCTTTTCAAATGGCATTTTAAGTGGAGGAAAGAAAAAAGACACAGAGAAGTTTTGCAATATCAGGTAACTTTTTAAAAGTTTTTATCACCTTTAATTCTAGTGGTCTATAAAGCTGCAGGTAACAACGGAGCTGGACGGCTCTGGACCCGGTGCCCACCGAGCTGCCTTGGTCTCCTGCTGTTGCAAGCTGGAGTTTGTTCAACCACTCCAGGCTCTCCACCACGGAGCGCCAGGAGCTCCATTCAAACCTGTGCAAATGCCCCAAAACACCTGCAGAAATTCATCCCAGCCCAAACATGTGGGGCCCAGGACACTGCAGAGCAGTGGGGTAAGGCTACCACGATGGCCTGCGCTCTTGGCCGTGTCCTTGCTGTGTGTTTTCCAGTCAGAGCAATTATGTTATATCAGCGTTGTCAGAGGGGGCTATGCTGTAAATTGGTACAAGTGTCTGTTACAATGAAATCTTCCTAAACATGAATATGGATTTCAGAGGCATTTTCACTCACTAAATTACTTTGCAGATGGGCTAATAACCTGGGGTTAAAATAACCTCTGTTGAATAAACAGGCCGTTTTTTCGTGCTCACAAAGACCAGTGATAATAGAATTTAATTCTGGGAACTAACAACAGAGCTGTGATCACTCTAGATCATAGTGTCCTTAATTAAAAAACTTTCTTTTTTTTTCCTTCATAAAAGGCACCAAAAGCACAGCTATAACCGATCAAATAGCAGCAAAAGATACCAATATAGTTACATGAGCTGCAGACTTGGATTTTCAGTAATATTGTAAACAAGTGCATTTTCTTCATCTCACCTACTGGTGATTCCAGTGGCCATGGTCTCTATTTACCTCTAATTATTGTTACTAATAATTCTAGTCACTACCTTTATCAGAAAAGCTACGGATCACTGACTTCCCCATCTGAATCCATAGGAAAGTTGTTATTACAGTGAGTCTTATATCTGGAATTGTACAAAGAAGAAACAAAAACTTATTTTAGATATTGCCTATCCTAAAAGCTAGAGTATCACTAAGGATTTGGGGGAATATAATTGTAAATCACCTCTAAATGTTATCCTACCATCGGAAAGAAGAGGGATGATTAGAATGTGCTCTCGTCTCCCTCTCCCCATTGCCTTTGTTGTGAAGTATCATCCCTCTTACAATGATGCTTTCTTATTTTAAATTTTCACTTCATGTACAGTATTTAATAACTAATTAATGAATTAATATCTTAACAATACAAAGGTACATTAATCTTTTGGTTAAGTCACATCACTTTCCTGCTATAAATAAAAATGCTTTGTTATAATTCGTATTGTAGTGACTGAACATTGACTTTATTGCATTATTTAATTAATGGTTGAGTTCCTCTTTTTCTGAAGTAAAATATAGTTGAATAAGATCAGTAAACAAATGATTTTTAATGAAGTCTTTATATTATTTCTTTTCCACTGTCAAAATTATATCTGGGTAAATGGTTTACAGAGGACACTAACATTGCTTTGCTTTATCAGATGAGATCAACATGCCAGTTTAGCTTTTTCTGATGTGTGAAATTTGGGGTTAGAAAATTGGGTTATGACATCATTAGTACTGATATTCCCATTTCTCCAACTTTTTCCTTATTTATTTATTCATCATGCTATAATTTGACCACAAGAGACAGAAATTTAACCTCAACTATTTTCCTTGCCTACTGAACTTTAAGTTCACAATGCCAATATTCAGACCTAGCAGAGAATAAAACAAAGCAAAAGCAAAACCCATAGCCTTTTATTTTAGAAAACAAAAGGCTGGATTAATTTATGGCCTTATTCTTGCTAAGCTCTACATGGAGCCAGAGGATGGGAATTTCATGTCTGGTCAGAGAGAGAGTCACACTAACGCATGCAGGTGCTGGGGACAGGACGACGGGAAAGGGCAGCACGGAGGGAAGGGGCCAGTAAGATGCCAGGATGGGGAATTGCACTTCCAGCAAGCTGCTGTACCACCTGCCCTACCAAATCTGCCTTTTGGAAATCAAAAAGAAAAACACGTCCATAAGGCAATGGATCATCTCATCAATGTGAATGCTCAGGACGAAGTAAGTCGTAAAGGAGGAGGACTGACTTTTCAGAAAATCATTTCCGGTAACACGTGCTAGTTGTTGAGTTAAATAGATTGTTCTGCACCAGAACCCTATTTTCTAGGCAGTTCTACTCTAACCACTCACTGAAAGGATTGAAATCCTTAACCTGCTACCAGGGGTTTTACCCACGTGAAGGAGTCTCAGAGCAAAATCGAGCACTCTGTTGAATTTATGCTGGTGGATAACTCCTGGGATTTGGGCCATGCCTTGCGAGGACAGAGGAGAAGACACAGCAGCCAAAGGAAGATACACAGTGCACGTGGGAACCCTTAATTAGCACAGAAATCTGCCACCCAAACTCCGTTACAGCAGCAAATACATCACATTTTTCCAAAGCCAGTCGAGACCAGTCAGTGACGATGCCGGAAGTTTTCCTGAATCCAAGCTTACTTTAAACAGACCATGCTATAGGGATGGTAGGGCCAGAAGAGAAGAAAAAGGAAGAGAAGAGCAAGGGACACTGTTGTCTTCCAAGTCTAGTTCATCATTTGATGATAATTTTTCATGCATACGCCTTTATCTTAGTTTCTTTATAAGCTTTTTTAAAAGAAGCTAACACAGTTATTTTAAAAATACATCCTTGTACAGCTTGGAACTTGTGCAGCCCCGAGGAAGAACAATTTGCTGTGTTGCTACTTCGATGTGACTCTCAGACATGGTAAGAACTGGTTTCCAGAACGTACTGATTTTGCTACAGCAACACCCATTCACAGGACAGACAGCAAATTAGGCAACAGCAAACAAGAACAGGATGTGTGCCCATCCTTTATTTACTTTTACTGTTTCATCCTTCTTATTTTTCTTTTTACAAGCCTCACCTTATTACCAAAAACAAAAGGATGAGAACATACTCTTTAAGAAAAACTTTATGGTCAGCTATACTGGTAGATCAAGAACATAGGACTAAAAAGGATTCCTATCACCTGCCACACACAAATTAGCTTATTGCTTGTGACTCCTGCCAAAGAGAGCACCTTGGTGGCCACCCATCATGGCAATGTGGTATGGCAGGTCTGATCAGGCCTTGAGAACCTTTCACAACGGGGTTTTGTCAAACCTGTCCCTTCGCTGCCCACAGTGTCACACATTTACTGAATCCCCCTTTTGTTGCCCACACAAAGGTTTCGAGGCTCAAACTCTACAGTAACTAGCACTGAAGGGATCCGGGCAGTTATTGCTTGTGCAATGCAGCTGTCACATCTCTGAAGACTAAGATCAGTGGCCTTTCCTTGGGGCACAATAAAAAGGTACTGCAAATTTCACTTTGTAGTAACTACAGGCTACAGAAATTGCATTAGCTGCATTAGATGGAGTCATGGAAATATTCAGGAAGGTTAGCTGGATATGGTAGATGTCACGTTTATACGACGATAAAAAATCACTTTACTAACTTATACTGTTTGCTGCTTTGGTAGCACCCTATATTAAGGTGCCATTTATAAATAGTTTATTATTATTTATTAATGTATAAGCCACTTTATAGGATGGTGGATAACAACTTAAATTCATGTATTAGAGATGCACATACATGGTTTAATACAATTTACGTCTCACAATATCCTTTGGAACAGATTCTCATCGCATCATCTGTTAAGCATTTATTACTAATGCATTTTATAACATACTTTATAATACATTATTTGAGGAAGTGGCTGCATTTAGTGATCATTTTCATAAATAAGAATAAAGCATTTATAAATGGCACCTTAATTTGAAGTGTTACCTTCACATTACTGGATAGTCACTCACCATTTGTCTCACTTTGCAATTATCCTCAAAATGCACCTCTTAATAAAGGACATGCTAAGTCCCATTTCTTCTCACACTCTACATCTGATTAAAAGTTTATCAAGGCATTTTCCTACAGCTGCACTCAAATCTTGAAAGGTTATCAGCTCAGTCTGAATTCTTTGTATATAAGCTCCCAGTTTTTTATATTACAATAACAATTCTGAAATGGCTGAGATTAAAAGATGGTTAATTGCCTACCAGATTGGCCAGTGCGGGCTGTTTGGATTCTTTGTAGAATTCCATTTTCCGAGCAGTAAGAACAATCCAAGATGTGGACCAGTTTTTCCTAAAAATCATAAACAGAAAAAGATTAACAAGGCAAGCAACCAGGAAGTGAAAGAGGCTCCATGTGTAGAAGTGTTTTCAACTCCTTCATGTCAGAAATGAAAAGGCTCCAAACTCAAACTCAGTGTCAGCAATGCATTGCAACAGAGCAGCTATAAATAGACTGGTGTCGTTTTAGTAACTAGTTTTAAAGAACCAACATGGAAAATACCAAGATGATAGAACTTCGTTTGACTACACAGAGCTCCATAAAGGGTCTGTACTCAAAGTGCCCAAATGTTTTCTCCCTGTCCCTAAATTAGGTATATGGAGGAGACAAATAAAGACAAATACGCTATTTCAGAGCAATTTCAGTAAACACAAAACATCAGGAGCTCAGGATAAAGAGCTGGCAAACTGCAGAGGATGGAGTGAAGAATTCAAAATACGCATGAGTATGTGAGACTGCGTGTCCCTACACAAAGAACATATTATATAAATTATATATATTAATCTTTCTATGATGCAGTGTTTGAAACCACCACATAATCACAAACAAGTGGAGCTCATCGGACAAATGTATATATTATAAATATATGTGTGTGTGTGTATATTTTTTATGAAGGTCTCAAGTTTGACTCTGTGATAAATGATATTTACAGGAGTGCAGATAACCCCACTGTTTATTTCCTTTATGCAAACACAAATCACAAACCTAAACATTTCAGATGAAGCCTGAACACGTGTGACAAATGGACGTGGTTTTACATGTGTGTATGGCTCCTTAAGCAGTGACTCCTGCCTGCAAGGACACAGTGGGACCAGGGAAAGCTGCTATATACCCTTTTCTCTATCCCTCATTTTCCTTATTCCCTCCAAATTCTCTCCATATAAACATCCCTAAATAACTCAAATGTATTTTTTTTTATTCTAAGGAAACTTGTTTCTTTGTCTTTGTTTTTGTTTTGTCTTCCCTAGTTTAAAAGCCTGTTTTTGGGACACTCACTTCCAGCTCCACCTCAAAGCTCTGCTGCTCTCACTACCCCATCATCTGGCATAACAATATTCCTATTAATAACCTTCCTGTTCAACACATGTGAGTCACCAGCTGAAGCAGCATCACTGATATTACAGAAGAATCTCTAACATCACAGACATTAGCACAGAAATATGTATTCACTGGAGTGTGGCCAGGATTGCACCCAATGTAAAGTGATGATTATCCTTAAAACATGGTCAACACATGATAAAATCAAGCAACTCTATGGATCAGATTAATATATTTGAAGAAAATAGGACCACTTTTCATGTTAATGGAGAAGAGGAGACAAAAAGAGTGAGAAAAACACACAGTTGAATTTTAGAAAAATATATGATCATTGCTGGCAAATAATTCCCCCAGAAGGTGAGTCTAAGTCACTGAAAATTTCAGCTGAATTTATTACAACTGTAAAGCTATATTCTTAGCTACCATAAATGATGGCCATAACCACAGATTGTGCATGTTGGCATGAAAAACAGTCCATCACCATATTTAGTTATTCCTTACAGGATCCTTTGGGAGGTGTGTACTGTAGCTACAGATCATCATCAAGGTAGTGAATCCAAGTTTTTATTAGATACGACTTTTCTTTCTTTTCCCTTCCTCTTCCTCCTCCAAGAATCAGCCTCCTCTTCCTGCAGAAAAGCTAAGTTTCCACGATTGCTGTATTCCAGTTTAAACAGATTTTCCTAGGTTGGATGGCTTACTAAAGGCATATATTAAAATCCTTAGGGGACAGCTCTAGTATTGGTGGGGTGAGCCCTGTTAGCTGAGAAATAAAAAACAGCACCCACACTTTGAGGTCCAGGTTACATGCAGGGTTCTTTAAAACTTCAAATGTCCACTCAACTAACTGAGAAGTTTGTCTTAAGGTGAAAACTTTGGAAATGAACTTGGACTCCATTCAAGAAAATTCAGTTATATTCACAATTTTCAACTTGAGATTCATCAAGAACTCAGTAATCTAAGAGTATATTTTTAATATTAGGAAATATGATGTATTTCTGAGTTTCATTTGAGTTTTATGGTTCATCTTTGCTGAAAACTAAAGGGAACAGTTTGTCTGAACTCAACTGTTAAACAACTATGCAGTGACATTCTAAATTATGAACCAGAAGCACTCAGGAATTTCTATCAGATGATATTTTTAAACTTTTTTTTCAAATATTTCTCAGTGAGAGATCCATAAAGTTGTCAATCAGATTTTAAATAACTAAAAATAATTGAAAAAAATGTTTTAAGGTGTATTAGTCTCTGTGTAGGTGGGCATTCATCATATTTTACGGGACATATACAAAGAGTTAAATTATTCAGCCTCTTCAGAAAAGCCTGCTTAGCAATATTGCTGTTTTTTGGGGTTTTTTTTGCCATATGACTACCAAAATTATTAAAAAAAAAAAAAAAAAAAACTTCCAATCAATGAATATCACATTTAGGCAAGTAAAGTGGTAGGTCATACAGTGCAGGCAGAGTGGGTAAGTCACCACTGCCCATCCTTTGTATGTATGAGGACAAATAAATACCAGTATGCAGAAAATACCAAACTACAATTAGCAAGGCTATTGCATGAATCCTTCTAGAGAAGAAATCTTGAAATTATTGTTAAAATATACCCTCAGAAAGCCGCTGAAATCTGACATTTGCAGACTGTAAGGAGCAGGAATACAGCCACACTTCAAGCCTAGTTGCCTTTGCATTCTAGCAAACGAACACCTGATGGCAGCACACTATAACATCAATGGTGCTCACGGTTTCTGAGGCTATTTGAAAATATACTATTTTGTCCTATTTAAAAATATAAATGAAAGATATCTCCTTTTTATGTCAGTACTATTCTGGACTTGTGTTTGGAACCTTATGATTGGGAGGTAAATATTTTAGGCATTTCTAATATGGAAAGTGCAAATTAATGTCATTGAAGAGCCCAGTCTCTACCCAGAGACAACCTCTGTTTAGACAATGCTAAAACTAGGAAGTTAAAATACCGCTGTAATATGCTCTGTTACTGCTTTAGAGACACCTAAATGCAGCAGACTAGTGAATCCTTCCATAAAAGCCAGAGTAAAGACTCAGATTGGATCAACAGAAACCGAGACGAGTGAGTGCTGACTGCTTGTGATGACCTTGCCTGCCTGTACATCTGGCATCCCCACGTGGCAGGCACCTCTCTGGTATCCTTCAACCCTCACAAACACTCACCACTTAAAGTTTTCCCATTTCAAATGCATATTTTTGGTTTGGTTCAGGCCTTTAGACAAGGTCACTTGTTTGCTGGGCCTGGCAGGCCATAATGCTCCAAAGCTAAATCGTGTTGGTTTTATACTGAAACAAATGCACTTCGTCTATAAGCAATAATAGTGATACATGGTTAGACACACACAAATTCTTAATTTTACAACTAGTAAGGTAACACTGAAATGTAATACCTTAATTTCTTGCCACCATCTGCTATTTTAGCTTTCAGAAGATACCCTTCTTTCTCCACTACCTAAAAGAAAGAAAAAAACACATATCATAATCATATCATTTATGTATTTGAATGAATCTATTCAGTTAGTACAGGCTAAAAGAGTCTGCATCTAGCTAATGTAATTTAGGACATTTAATCACTAATTCTTAGTCGTCTATTCTTTCTGTTCCAGCCAGTTCTTTTGAAAATATCAGGACTACTTTTAAAGTCAATTAGTAATCCGAATTAACTTCTGAAAAAAAGTATAATGTCCTGTTTGCTGCCTTAGCAGAAACATATTTGAATGCAAACAATAAAAGTAAAAAAATAAAAAGTATGAAAAATAAAAAAGGCAAATAAATTCTAAATTAGTAATTTCCAGGTATCATATATGTTAATCCACTGTGTCTTGGGACTCTGCTTACTTATTAGCTATGAAGGACACACCACACTTCTTTGCAAGCCTCTTAATTCTTACATTCTAAAAACATCATTTTTAGGGACAACAGTTGTCAAAGAAACACCAAATACTGGTGCACCAGGAGAAGTTCAAGTGCCTGATTTTGCATGGAGTGCACACTAAATGGAGGTCAGTGCGAGATGCTAGGAGGCATGACACTTTCCAGTGGCATTTGGCCGGGATATATTGAGTGTTTATGTCAATTTATGTCAATTTAAGGCCGCCAACCTTAAACTGGAATTATGAACAAAGCAAAATACAGCATCCCCAAATCCCCAACTCTTTATCTATTGCCTACATAAATCCAGATGTGTCTGTATTGGCGAGACTACAGCAGCTTGGTACATCATCTACTCTGCTATTTTTTTTATATATATCTATATATGTGTGTGTGTGTATATATATATATATATATATATATATATATTTTAAAACTAAGACCTAGTGGTTTGCCCTGACATAACAGGAAAGGGAAGGACTCTTCTGACACACCCCACAACCGGATGTTGTAGTCAAATGTATCAACGTTTGCACTGGAGTTTCAGCACATGAGAAGCAAATTTTTGGCTTGTGCTCCACATCTTCAGACCCACTTTCCTTAAACCAGCAGGAAAATAATACCCCCTACATTAGATATATGGTTCTACACAGGCTACTGGAACATCCCTTATGTACCTGTAGAAACCAAAGCAAAAATATTTTAACAGAATTTTGGATTAAATGCTTAGCTGTGATAATATATATTAAAGGGCTTAAAAACAGAAAAGCTTCCCACTGCTCTTCAGCCAAACCAGCTGCCTCGCTCTCCCACCAGACCTCACTAGCTAAGGACGACCCAAGTGTGTCAGAATACTCAAGTGCTTCAAGAAGTAACACCAAGATTCAGAGAGGGATGATTTTCCCTTCCAAATCAGTATCAGGACCTGACCAGGATATTAGACCATATGGTCTTCTTAGTTGTGTCACAAGTGATTTCATAATAATTACAATAAAATATTGCCATTCGCAAAGTTATTCAATAGCAGCAAGACGGATTTTAACATTCAGCAAGGAGAGTTCTGTCAAACATGCCTGTTATTGGATTGCACAGAGAATCTTGGGTTGCTATTATCATCTTTAGCAATTATTTATCACAGATTTTATCTGCAGGTTTGCAGCACGAAATACACACTGCACACCTATCTGTGCCTATGGAAAAGCCTGTGGACAACAAGGGAGGTGACACTCTCAAAGGGGAGCGTGGGGATTTGGGTGTGCATATTCCATAATCTGTAGTTACCTCATTCCATAATCTGTGCTCATCTCATGCAAATTCCTGTCACACATATCATTGCATAGAAAACCCAGGGAGAAACTATGGAGGGATTACTGGGAAGAGTAATGTCACGACTATCTAGTGACACACGAGTGAATTATTAGAGCTAAAATAAGATGAAAACCTGATCTCCACCTACAGGAAAAAGAAACCTCCTTAACTTAAAACACACACTTAATTTACTTCTTTGAATAATTTTGCCCCCATTCTAAACCTTCATTTTTGTGGGAAAAAAAAACAAACCTTCACTTTTGATGCGTGGCCAGGGCCAGAGTTGCCAAATAACATACAAAAAAAAAGGTTATTCTTTTACTATTTCCATCCATCTGGAAACAGAAATCAGGAGGAGCATTGGCTGACCATTCAGGCTGTTGATTGCTTCTCTGAATCAGACCCAAAATCTGATCCTCTCTAAGTTTACCAATTGCTCTTCCCAGACTGTTATTATAACCAATCCAAAACTAAAGGCAAATGTGATTTTCAATATTAGATCTGAATCACCTCTAAGCTAACATTTTGTGAAGTTAAAAATTGGATGTGTTTCCAGATGAAAATGTTGTTCTGAAGTCAGATTTTCCTAATAATGGTCTTGAGCTGGAACATCAAATCCACTACCAAATGTTGGATATATAACGTATCCGAGTTTAAATTGCATATCCCAAGTGGTTAAAACATTTGTTTTAAATTAAACAGCTAAAAACTGCAAGATCTTTAGATAATATGAACACTCTCCTAGTGCTAAATAAAGTAACTTTATATATATCACATACACTAATTCAATGTAAGCCATTTCTTTGGTAAAGGATTTTTTTCTAATTAATAGTGTATACAGTGTTTTCTTTAACTAGTATAAAGAATAATCATAATAATAATTTTAAAAAACCCTTTATCATAAAGACAAACGAAAAGGATTTCAAGGCTCACACGAATATTTACTTATTCTCTGTATGGAGAGCTAAATATGCCCTTATTTCACATCTGTCAGTATTTGCCTATTGAATGTGTTTTCAAGAAAATACTTCCAAAACAGGTCAGAATCTACTTTCAGTCCTGCAAATGGATGATATTAAAAAGATACCAAATATATCCTAACAATATGTTCTCTTCTTTCTGTCTCAATAAATATCATCATTTCTTGCTGAGCTGCTGCCCTTACTGAACCTTTTCAACAGAAGGAAGGTTAAGAAAATGACCCAAAATACCCTGAAAGAATTAGCATAGAAAAACAAGAATGGAGCTATTTCTTTTTTTAATTTGTGATTTATCAAAGTACTAAATATGACAGCAGTATGCAAACATATATATTTGCATTTTTATCTCATTTTAGTAAAAAAAAAAAAAAAAAAAAAAAAAAAAAAAAGACTTACATGAAATAACTATTGAAATAGTATAAGGAAAAGTGATTATTACTATATTGTCAATAATTAACTTATAAATACCTACCTTTATCAGCGCTATAATTTTCTTTATCAAAGGTTTTCAAAGCTTCAAATCCTATCTAATCCTGATTTTTTTTATAGGTAAAAGTACCATTTTATTTGATGAATCTGCATTGGCACATTCATTTTATTTTAACAGACAAAATACCCTCTCCCCACTAAATTCTTAAGGGAGCAGGAAAACTGTAATAAATTTAATGATCATTTTTACTTACAAAAATAAATATTAACAACACATTACCATGGACAAAGACAGGACAAAGACATAGTTACATTTCTTTACATCAAGTATTAATACTGATGAAATGTCAGTCCCGCATCACAGCAAAGTCAAGCTATATAAATTGCTTTGTATGTTCCAAAATTATTCTTTGTGTTGATTAATAAAACTCCTTCAAATCCCTTAATGTCTCGAGGCATCCAAAGCCTCGCATATTTATTTTTAAGAAAGCATGTGTAACATATACATTAAAAACATTTAAAATGCCAAGAGTGATTTATCAGTTCTATAGAGCAATCGCTTACCATGTGGTCCTGTGTACTAATGATGTCTGCAAGTGTTAAGTTATGTTGGGAATGATTTCTTCTGTGACGATTTACCTAAAGAAATACAAGGATTTAAATTTAGAGAGGGTTCAAGTGCATTGCAGATACCGAGGGATCACTGGACACGTACAGCAGGCACACGGAGGCAGGTAGTGTTGAAAACCCATCTTGTTTTAGCACCAGATTTCTGTGAGAACTCGCTCACTGAGCCCCACGTATTGAGGTTCACAGCTACGAGGCTCCACAGACCTCTAGCACCTACCTGCTTCTTTGTAATGTCCACTTGGCAAATTAAACTACAAATTAAACAACTCACAACAATCATCTGAAATTACTTTGCAGCAAAAACCTCAAAGTTTTTAGTCAGGTAGGTGCTGCCGTGCCCATTTTATAGAAGAGGGATGGGGGAATGCTGAGATGTTCATTACAACCCCGAATCACTGACAGAACGAGCAGCAGGAACACAAGTGGGAACGGAACTGAAGGTACCTGGTATATTTAAAATGCTGGAAAGATATTTCAAGCTCTCCATGACTGAAAGACTCTCATTCCACCATGGTTCCCAAGCACCAGGTCCTTGATTTCCCCAACTCCCTCTCTCGACAAATGTTAGAATGTAACAAAACTATCTGGCTTAAAAAGGTGCAGCAGCCTTACAAACCTGCAAATAAAAACAGGTCACCCCAAAGTATGCACACTTTTTTTTTTTAGATTTTTTTTTTGGTAGAACTTTTACATCAACTGGAAGTAGAAATTATATAGTTTGGAGTTGGGGTGCTTTAATATGCAGTGATAGTCTCCTAACTGAAGCAAACAAACAAACAAAATAATAAAAAATAAAAATATGATTTCATCTAGTTTTCACTGTATTCATCATAATGCATTCCCTTTTTCCTATTAAAACAGAGCTAACAAAGTCATAATGTATTCTGTTTATATTTAAGTGTCTGAATATATAAAATGTTCTTAATTAATCCAGAGGGCTACGCTCAAAAAACAGTTAAACATATTATGATCCCATATTTTTTTCCTCCACACATTGCTTTCATGTTTATTTGTAAGCAGTAACATTTGTAAGCCTTGAAATCTATATCCTAGATATTTTGCTCTGCTCTCCTAGTCAGAACTAATGAGCTTAATGAATTACCCGTTCTAAATTTAATACAAACATTTCAAAGAACGAGATAAAACATTTTTCACAATTCAAAAGTTTCTCTGACCTATTTATGAAGAATATCACTTAACAATTTCATTAAGGGTGAGTAACAGCTGGTGACATGGCTGTGTCCTAAAGTGTTTTTCTCTCTTAATATTCTGCATCTTAAGCAATCGAGCTTTCATAAGAAATACTTTAGTTAGTGGCAGTCCCTCCTTTGGGGAGAAAAAAAATGTCAGACCACATTTTCTGTATTTTGCAATCTTGTTTTCAGGAGTGTCATGTTCCTGTTTTATTAGCATGTAGGGTAAACAAGAATGATTTGCTGATGCTATTGAGAGAACTTCTAAGATTACAATCTCTCTGTTTAGATTTTGGAGGGAAGTTAATATTAATGCAAGCAGAGGCATGTATATAAATTCAAAATAAATTAATTCGATTTATCTTTTTTACTTTATGTTTGCTACTCAACAACTCTGAAGGTCCTATAGCACATAAGGCATAAAACTAAACTATTCAGGTCTAGTTCATAGAAAGTCTTTCTTACCCAGATCTCTCGTTCTAATTATTCTTTAACACCCAGCAAAGCATTTCACCCGCTGATGCTTTTCAAAATGTATCATTCACTCATCCAAGTTAAATAAGAAGACACACAATATCTATTTGAACATTCAGCTAGCATCTTCTGCAACCACATGTGTCTGTTGGGGGTCCCACGAGCAACTTTGTGAAGTGCAGGGCCCTGATCGGAGCTTTCAGTCTGCTCTTAGGTTCAGTGATCAGAGCGTCACAAAAAGAAACGTTCCCAATTTTACACACTCTACAAAGAATACCTCATAGGCACTAAATCCATCCACTACCAAATGCAGGAGAGAGACAGTAAAAAGATACTGTTTTAGTAATACTAGCAAATTATTAGTAGTCGTATAATGAGACAATCACAAGATTTACAGGAAACATGAATTAAATTCCAGTTACGGATGCTTTAAAATCTCTTCCCTCTATGCAAAGGAGAGCTTTAAAGGAAAACTGCATGGGTACAACAAGAATGGGCCTCTTACCTGGTTATTTAACATGATTCTTTGGCAATTTTGCTGCAATGCTATCTGCTTCTCTTACAGGGCAAGGTAAAAGAAATCGCACCAAATGTCACTGCTGGCTAGAAGCTAAACTCACACAAGCAAGTCCTGAAGCTCACGAATGCGAACCTGGTTACAGAATTATAATCAAAACCCACAGCCAAAAAACAAGCTTTCCTGGAAAAACATTCCAAGCTATGGTTGGCTTACAAATAGTATTAATGGAAACTTCAACAAAATTCATACTCGCTTCTAGCAATCTTTTGGTTCAGAAATTAAACTTTCAAAAATGGAATCAAAACAGCTTGAAGAAAGCCTTGCAACAACAACAAAGACTATATTGCTTTAGTCCTTAAATTTTGTTAGACCTTATAGAAATTTGCTAACAACTATATTTTGCAACTATCCAAACCACTGAACGAGTTAGTCATGGCACTTCCTTTGTGAAATACTCAGTTCAGCAGTAATAGATTCTTAACAAGAGAACCTGGATGATCGTAGGTCAATATACCCATGTTTATAAATAAATCGTCATTATTCCCTTAGTGCAGCAAAACTGCATATTTAAAGGAAAGCTAACTATTTCCAAGGGTATATTTTTCAGTTACTCAAACATTTAAAGGGAAATTCATGCTTGAGTATGTTCATTCTTTCATGCAGATTTAATAGATAGACCATAAAGAGATGTTTCCAGATTCAAGCTCCATTCGATTATCCTAATAAACGAAAGCAAAACCTAAATAGTATCTGTCACAAGTCCTCTACCTCACCTCGGAGCGTGGCATGAAAGGCCGAGATTTACGAGGGAAGTTTGGGAGATTCCTTTTTGGGAAAGTCAGCTCCTCAGCAGTTTTCTGATGTGATGAACATTCTTCAGTCAGCAACAATGTCACCTGCAGCACTGCAAATCCGCTCGGCGAGCGCCTGCGAGGCTGGGGCAAGTCTGCTCCTGTTAAACTCAGCCTCAGCTGCTCCCCCCTGCCCTTAGCTAAGGGGTATCCATCTCCTACCGGAGCTGTTCTTGCATCCGAGCACGAACCGTCACCCCACGTCCTACCAAGGCAAAGCCCCGGCACCCCGAAGTGAGGGAGCAACCACCTCACAACTGCTCCTTTAACAGAGTAAAATACAATAACCTGATTTCTAATTTCGTTTCTTTCGTGCTCCCGTTTGTTCTTTGAATCATCCCTCTTTTGAGGAGGGTTTCGTCACATCGCTACGAAGTCACTGTTAGTGTCTTCGCATAGGAAGGTGTTGATTTAAAGAGAGACTTGAAGGACTGATTGGGATTTTATTGCCTATTAGAAACATATTTCTGACCTACTTCATCAAAAGCAGTATACTTCTCCTTTGATTTCAACGAAAGCCAGCAAAACCAACTGCCACTTCTCAAAAAGACCAGAGAGGCTGTTCAAGTGCAATCTGCAGCATCCTGCCTAAAATGTTCTCCTGAATTCACTTTATCCCTCAACAACTATGATAATTCTTAAGAACTTCCTAGGTGACACCCAAAAGGGAAAATATTAAATAATCTTCTCATCACAGATTGTTTCTAATCATCTAATTCTAAATATCTAATTCACTGTAGATTATTTACCCCCCAAAACAACCAGCAGCCTGAGAAAAACACCATTTGATCCAACCAACAGCACCTTGTGAAACAGAGCACTTCACAGGAAACTTGAATTACCACCAGGACAAATTCTACCTGCTGGTTCCCCAGTAAATCACTGTCCTGCCTCACCAAAGAGGAGGTTCTCATAGGAGCTTTCATTAGATTTCTACAAAGCTGTTTTCACTCTGTTCGTGTTTTGTCCCTTCTTTTTAGGGGTCTCATCTATTGTTTCATTTCATCGTACACAGACTGTAATAAAGTATCATGGGGATTCCTCCATAAATACCAAAAAAAACAGAGAGGGTCCCTACTGTGGAGAGCTAGCTCCTGAGCATTGCTCAGCTCTGGACCTCATCCAGCAAAGCACTTTGGAATGTCCTTAAGTGGTTTTCTGGATCAGGGCCAGGACACTCAATTCTTTATAGGATCGAACTTTCTGGTGGCAGCTTGAAGGTTTGCAATAAAAGTACAAACTAGTCGCATAAACTTTTGTGAAAAGCCCTCTCTCAGCGACGGAGGGGTGATACCTGATTTAATGATGCCCGTGTCCGTTTCATTCCCGGTCGCTCCAATACAGCGGTGACAGTCTGTAACTGCTTAGATAGAGCAGCTCAACCAAAACATACTGTAGCATTTCTTATAGCACCATCTCTTGAATGGCACCTAGTCTACGTCAAGAGAAGAGAAAATCCTGTAACATTTCATTCACTGCCATGCTTCAAGTGATCTGTTCTGTTTTAGAGATCCGAGTCCCTCATTATCTAGAGATATTATTTGGAAACAACTCTGACATGATATGGTGTCTTTCCTGCTGTGAAAGACTGAGCAAATTCCTTGGGCTTCCTCCTTGGATTGTTCCTCGGCCATTTCAGCAGATGAGCAGGATCCCGTTGAGCTTCAAAAACGGAAGGTGTCACCGGGTGGCCGGCGTGCTCCTGTGCTGCCAGCCCGGCTCCTGCAGCGGGTTAGATCAGCAGACAGTGAAGCACAAAGACCCCAGAGAAGGCTCCTCCGGGCAGGAGCAGGCTCCTCGCCGCACTCACAGCCACCAGCGCCTCCTCCGAAAGGCCCCTCTGCGCCTGCCTTGCTCTGCTAACACTGTCCTCAAGAGGGTTACGTTAGGTCCACGCCACGGGATGCTTCCCTCCTGCCTTGTGCAAAGAGATTTCTTTGGAGGAAGAGGAGTAATGGAGATTACGAGGCAGCGTAACACGATATTAGCTCTTTCTCTGGGAGACTTCCAGAGACAGAAAGGGCAGCATGAGGTACCATTTCATGTGGCCCTCCCCATGGCAGCTCCCTGAACAACCCGCACTGCGCAGGTGACTGCGCTCCGCGCTCGGAAGCGGGAACTGGATGGATGGAGCTTTTGCGCGCTGGCTGCAGACCAGATCATCTCTCCATGGATCATTTAATAAGAAAACCACTTCACACTCCTTACAGGCTTCACTATGTTACGTATCACACACTCTCAGCAGAGCCTGCAGTCTGAAGTCAAGAAAAAGAAATAAAAACCCACAGGACTGTGTTGTATTCCCTCTACATATCTGAGCACATTGGCTTCTACATTCGGTTCAGATTGCCGAAGTCTGTGAAAATAATGATGATGGTTCTGCTTCCCTTGACCTCTTGCTCCCATATAAATCAGAATCCCTGAGACCTTTCCCACGGTATAAGGGTCCCCCTTCGTATTTCAGTCTATGAAGGTAGGTATTTTTTAGGAAGGACATTCAATCATACAGGCATCCTCTCCAGCTTCAAAACTTACTGTGAACAAGTGTCACAATTGTTTTAATGAGAATATAACCAGATTTATTCAGCTGTTTCATGCGGGAGCTATAAGAGCAAAGTAATTATTCAGATTCTGAGTTAAATTTCAGCCAGTAATTAAGACAGACCGTGTGATCAGAGAAGAAATGATTAGGAGTTTGATCACAAAGCATGGTCTGTTTGAAGCTATGGCATCTTCTTTCACAAAATGTTTGGAGAGATTCATGGTCACGGATATTTTAACTCCGTGGATAAGGCTAAGAACTCTTACAGACACCAGTATCTGGCAGGAGGTATTTTCCTACATTAATGGCGTGCTGAGGAGCAGATTTTCCCTAGAGCGGGAGGTCTTTTGTTCCTCTCTAGCTACTCAAATGGACTTTGATACTTGTCCAACTGATCCTTGCTTTGAGGGAGTCCCAGCTGATATCGTTGGCTTCATTTTTAGCCTTTTTAAGAGCAGGAGATCTGCCAAAACTGTATCTAGAACAGGGGACACGGCTGCAAAGGTTCTTACCACCCATGTAAGTTAGAGAAATCCTACGGCTGCTCTAAACTTGACTGTGGATCCCTAAGATTCCGGCATCTGGGGGCTGAGGGAATCACAAAGGCACCAACAGCTGGTGTGCCTCTAATCCTCAGCTTTTCCATTCCAGCTGGAATTCAAACTGGAACCTGCTATCAAAGCTTCAATATGCTTTAATTGTATCAAATACAATACCCATTGATTCCAGAAAAAAATACATTTTAATTGGGGGGGATTGAAGGGGAGTGAGGGCTATGCATTGGTACTTGATTTTTCTAGGCTATAGCCTGTAATACCTAACAAATACAGCAATATGCACACTGTGACAGTACTCAACCAGCAATAAATATATACGTATATAATTAAGGAAAATACATTGATACGTTGCTTATTCAGATTTTTCTGTTTTAATGTAGTTCGTGCTTCTAGTTAACCACAATATTACCATATATTAATCTTAACTCCTGCAGGCATTTGGCATTGCAGATGACAGGGGAAATAAATAAGGAGTTTTTAAAGAAAGAGCAAAAATGCAACAGACATCAGTATTTCAATATTCTTTGCCACTGTCATGTAAGTGTGCAAAAAATGTATTCCTTGATTAACATCAAGGTAATGTCTGTAAAAGGTAGAAACCAAAGTTAATGAAGACAGAGAGCAATGACAGACCCTCTTTGTTTCCCCTTTGGATCTTAGAAAAATAAAGAAAACATATGAGGAAACTTGGTTATGACAGCTACTGTGTCAACAACTCTGACCTGCAACTGTACCCCAAAAGAGTATCCCCTGGGCAGAGGGGCAGACAAAATCATTAAAACTTAATAATGTGCAAAAACAACAGAGGAAAAAAAATGCCTTTTCAAAATGACATCCAGCACACACACTACAATGAGAACGCAGTCAAAAGCTCAGTCTTTTCTGAAAGGACCATCATAACAGAAACAGCCTAATTAACATTGATGTCACACTCCTGTAAGTCCTCAGTTACTACACACTATATAAATACCTTTGAATAAAATGTTGTTGAGACTGCTAGGCGACTGCACGATCCTCTCTAGCGGATGCTACATTAACGTATCCTTATCTTGCCTGCCTAATTCTTTCTCCCGGATTTAAACAAGTCAAAAAACTCACCTTATGCTACTGCAGAAGCAATTTTTATTTTTGAAGGTTAATCCAACTCAGCAGGATTTAGGGATGGCACTTTTGCTTGGTCGTAGGCATGTTGGCTCAGGCCAGACAGCTGTTTGGACATTCTCCACTGGGAATCTTGCCCTCAACACCCACAGTTGATGCACATACATGGTCTACTGGCTGCCTACTTCCATGCCCATCTGTTCAGATGGCATGGTGCCCACTCACAAGTTCGCTGGATCCTTGCCCTTAGTGTGGAGATGCCAGGCAATGATGGGCTTAGATGGGCAGCCTGCAAAATCCTGAAAGTGATCATTTGTTTCCTGTAGGAAGTCCTTCCTCTGCGGTAGCGCTGGAGCATGGACACCACATGCTACCCTGCACTTAATAACACCTGTGGACATGTGTGTGCCAGAAACACAAAGGGGAAAAACACTAAAAAAGGGAGGGAAAAAAGGCAAATATACAAAGAAATCACAAAGATTCCCATTTAAGATTCGACACTGCAAAGTGCAGGAGAAAGCTACCTGAGCCCACCTCAATCCACCTGGCTCCATGAAGGAGGGCACAGAGTAGCTGACATAATCTCCCAGCACTAGACGCCTGTTCAAAACCCAACTGAGTTGGGTTAAATCGAGCTTGGACATGGGGAATGAAGCAATAAAGAAGGTCATGCTGAAAGAAGAGTGAAGCAAACCAAACCTTTCTAAAGTTTTACACTACCAGGGCACATTCCACATATAAATCACTGCATAAAATATTCCATGGAAATCGGTCTCACCAATACATAAAGGTGGAGGGTAAACAAGAGTTGGTTAAACAAAGAACAACCTTAAGTTGTGCCATTGCCTGGACAAATAATATCTCAGCCAGATCTAATTAGTAATAAGCTATATATCCTCTTTTTATAAAAAACAGCAGAGAAGAAAAGTTTCTGTATCTGCATTTTTAAGTGATAAAAGATAACCACATGCAGATATCCTAGGAAAATGTAGCAATAGTGGAATCAAAACATTATTTTCTTCCCAAAGAAAGTTTGATTAGCAGTTATACACATAGTCATAACCTTAAATAGTGAAGTACATGATTATTTAGTGTTTTCTATCCATTAATTATCCTAAAGACTATATTTATTAAAAATTAATTGAAATTATTTGAACATTTAATGTGTTTATAGATGTATTTTTACTGACCATGCAGAGCTCTCTTAGGTACCCCATCATACAATGTATGGGATTCAAAAGAAAAGGTTTATACTTTAGTTCATTGTGTTTGACTGGTTGCCTGAAACTTTTCAAAGCAAGGAAAAGAAAAATCAGAGAGCTATCAATAGAGAATACTTCCAAAGGAGTAGTCCAGGACCCCTAGTTTCTGCCAGCTCTCTGGCAAAGAAGCTAGCACAATTAGAAACTCTCACAGAAAACTGAGTAAAAATACCAAACAAAATATATTTGCTAAATGATTATAGCAAGTGGTTTTTTTTGTTTGTTTGTTTGTTTTGTTTGTTTGTTTTTAAGCCTGCCCTCCCTTGCAGGGGGCACCCCAACGCCGTTCGGATGCTCGTTAGCAGGCTGGAAAGAGCTCCAGAAGAGGCAGTAGGGCTGGAGGCGCAGCCTGGCTCGGGGCTCTGCTCTCGTGAGCCGTCGGGGCTCGCGGGCACATTTGGGCTGGGTCTAACCGAGTGTTCACTCTGGGGTGACCGGCTCCGAGAGCTGGGCTGCCCCAAAGAGCTGCTTTCTGGGCAGAAAAGCGTCCAGCGACCGCGGCCGAGCGCACGGAAGCGCGGCCCAAAACGTCCTGGCTCCCCAGCGAAACGGGATTCAGCTGGAACATGAGCCAAGCAAGTCTCTCTGAATGTCCAGCATCAAAAAAGAAACTGAATAATAACTGCTTTGTGCTCGGTTCCAAGCTTAGCTACTATAGGAATAATAAATAAATGTAAACACAAAAAGACAATACCATAGTAGGTCTCTCCATTTCTAACCATTAGGTTGATGACTCCATGTAACGCAGGAGTAAAACAATGGGTTTGCAATGGAAAAAACCTTGATTTGTAAGTATAGATATTTTCACTGACAAAATATGTTCTTAATGTGATTGGAAAGAATATCTTCTAACACAGGTTACAACTGAAAACCCCACAGCTAAATATAGATCTTATTAAAAACTACTTAGAGACAATAATTAGAGACTGTATAATATAATACAGAATCACTTGGATACCTGTCAACTTGATAATATCTAGATGGCCATCTAGCTTGCCACCTGCTCCCCTTCCCTTTGCACTAATAACCTGAGGAAGCTTCTGTAGCAGTGATTTTTTGTTGTTGTTTTGCAGTCGCTTCATCTTGGTCCTGTCACGTCTCACAAAGTCAGTGTCACAGATTAGTGTTGTCCAGGGGCTCAAGAGAACACTCATGGGAGAGGAAAGGAGGACGCCAAACTCTCCAACAGATTTTCCCAGGTGCCATTATAATGACTAATGTAAAAATGACAGGCAGAAAAATGACTGATCTATTTAAAATAGCTTTTTTAGCAAATGGTCAGTTAGCAGAAGACTATTTGGCATCACGATATTCTGCTAGAAAAAGTGAAATATTTAAAAGCTTAGATTTCCTTTATATTCTCAGTTTTATATCTAACCTAACACTGTAGCAAACTAAACAGAACAGTAGTGATTGCTAATACTGTTGTGTAGCTCTGAGATACTCTACATGTAATTTACCTTCTTCTCACACACCCCAAAAAATGGATATTCCGGCACCTTTACTAAAATCTACTGACAGATTCAAGTCCCATAATATAAAGATGAAACTTTTTTTAATACCAAACTTATTTCCTGAAGCCTGATGGCCCTTTTAGGGCTCTTGATTTGGTTCTTTGCTGCATAGACTAAAAAGTGTCACCCACTTGTGTTTTTGCAAACAAAGAACTAGGATTGCAAAAGATCACTATCGTTCATATCGCCTGAGCACTATTATCTGTACTATAAGAAACACTTAAAGAAACACTTCAAGTGCTACACTTTTCCTCTGCTTGTTGTACTAATCCAGAAATTAGTTCATATATTTAAGACAGCATATAAGAAAGTGCACATTTCTGATCTGAGCCCACTGAATCTCCTGGCGTTACTCTTTTATCATTACATTGATATCTACTGTATTAACGTTATGTGATTTGCTAAAGAAAAGAAGAAATGGAATTATCCTGTTTGAAACCTCCAAAGCGTCTAGACAGACTGGAAATTGCCACTGATTTGATTTTCCTCATTTTGTTCTGGTAGGGAAGTCACCTACCCTACATATAACAGAAAACCCTCCACAAAGCAAGCACCACCCATAGTGGGAAACGCAGGTACAAACGTGATGGGCTGAATGTGCTGTCGGAGAAGTCACCTACTCGAGCTGAAGACCAAAATCCTCAAGAAAATGAATAAGCACAACAAAGACATAAATAAATATTTCTAGAGTGAAGGGAAAAGGACCTTCTACTTGAGACCTTGCTTATTCACACCTAGCGTGTGCCAACTTTGTCCCTCTTTTGTCTCCTGTTGCAGAACTGCACCAGGCCAAGCAGCTCATAACACAGACACGGCAAGCAAGCCTGAGCAAGAGCCTTTTTAATAGAAATTGCACAACTTTACCTGTCGTTGCATCTTCTTCAGTCTTCCCAAACTCACTGAACTTCACTTGCGGCAGTGTTTGAAAGACATTTAGCTGATTACGGATGATGGTAGCTGGGAAAACCGCGGCGAGGTTACGTCTCCAAAAAGTCTGTTCTGTGCTACTGTCTTAGGTGTATCTGGCTACATCCCACCAAACCTGCTCAACACTGGGCTCTAGATCCCAGTTATCCTTGAAATCACTCTCTAACCCATCAGGAAAATTGTGAGTGCTGGCTAAACCTTCTCCTCAATATTTCAGAGTGCTAAAATGTGCTTTAATTCTCAGTTAAATTTTTCTGTTCTGAATTTTAGAGACTTCATCTTATTAGCCTTTTCCTGCTACATCAAAAAAAAAAAAAACCCTTTGATGCCCAATATTGTTCCTATATGTAGGTAAGTGTGCAACCAAATTTCCCTTCAAAATCTTTCAGAAATTTCATTTCTTAAATACCATGAAGTCTGGAGGACATACACTGGTCAAATATTATTTCCAACCTTCAACAATATTCTCGCTCTTGCTAATCTCCATTATTTTAGACAAATGTTAACAAGTGGAGACCACAAATGTGGTCTCATAGTTATATTATTCTATTTACTTCTATATCATCAGTAAAAAGAGTGATTAGTGTCAAGCTCACTACTAGTCCCTGGAGAACAGCTCTAAAAATCCACCCGGTTGATGATGATTCTCCAGAGACTACGCTCTGAGATGTGTAAATTAATCAGTTCTTAATCCATTTAACGTGTGCTTTACTGATACAGCACACAGCTAATATTTAATCAGAATGTCACAAACTATTAAGTGACTTACCAAGTTTGGGTATGCACCATGAATATGCAAGTTTCAACAAAACCTGCATCAACAAGTTTTGCATCAATGTTTTATTTTTTGAAATTTTCTTTTTCATTAAATCATGGTATTTATATACAAACATAAACTTATATATACCTAAATTTCTGAAAACAACCTTTCTGCTAGTTGACCCCGTACTTTCTGAGGCTAAGCTGGCTATATAACTAATCATTCCATTTTCCCTTTAAAAATACAGGCACAAAGATCCCTTTTCTAAGCCTTTCACAAGTTCCATGGCAATCTGAGTTTCATTTAAAATTGAAATCAAGCTGCAAAGATCACCGTGGAGAACTCTAAGGCCCTACCATTACAGTTACCTAAATTTGCTTCAATTTTGCTGAATTTTTCTAAGATATTCATCACTGGAAGGCATAATTCACCTTTCTTTCTTTTCTCCAATCTCTTTCTACAATAAATGCCATTAAAAAAATAATTAATATATTTCAGTTTGTAATACGCAGATTGCGTGATTATAGATATATTAAAGGATGAATCCATTCCCATGATTTCTTATAAAACAGAACTAACTCAAATCTACAATTTCCACACGCTGAAATGATAAAAAGGATTTTGCAGGACACTGCAATTTTGTACAATCATTTCTTTATCTGCAAGGAAAGTCGCCAAATCAAAAATGAAGTAATTTGTATCTCATTTATGCAGGTGTATATGACTGCGGAAGACAGAAGCTATTTGGCATTGTCATGCCTATTTTTAATATATCTGCTTATATCTTGTTTAGTCTTAAGCATGTGCATGCTAATATAGCATACAGTAGAAGATAAATTTTCCTAAATTATAATTCCTTCAATAATATATTATGCATTACCATAGAAACTAATTTGCAAACTATTTTCTACGTGGATCTAGAAGTACCGAAATTAAAGCATTTTAGGATATTTATTCAGAGCCCTGTTTAAATAGCAGTATACAGAAGAACATTCCCTTCACAGCTGAAATATTCAAAATACTCCAAAAGGAGCCTGACGTAAAAAATTCTAGTCCAACTATGTAATTGTCAGACTTATAAACCTGGTCATACACATACATAGAGACTGATGTAAATATTCTGAGAAAATAGCATAAAGATACATGTAATTCTAGGAGGCTTGTTATGGCCAGTGGGGAGTGTAAATGGTTGTTTGTATATCCAGCACTGTGCGAATTCATGCATTTATCACAGAGATACAGACAGGAGTGCATGACATTATGGGGGGGTGTTTTAGGGGGGACTTATTTCTTTTAATAACTACTAAAAGATTAATAGGTTGTCAAAGAGATCTCTCATATATAGACTTTTCTAGTCTTCAAATTGCTTACATATGCTTTGTAAGTGATATTTTTCCGAGCCTAACACCCTCTGTTTTGTAGGTCATACGGATATCTGCAGACTGTGAGGACACTGAAGGCGCTTGTCCTTTAGCCTTCTGCCTCACAACATGATTGAGCATCCATATACCTTACAACCATACACCCTGTCGAGTGTTATTCTCTTACATATCACAATTTACCTCGCTTTCTCCACTGAAACATGCAACCAAGCTGAGCAACAAGCTGCTTCAGCTGCCATGTCATTTCAGTTTTTACACATCTTCTCTTTTTATGTGTGCTCCACATCTCAGTGATGTCTCATCTCCCCATTCCACCGCCATAGGCTACAAGTCAGGAACAAAGCTAAGACTCAATGTCAAACAGAGGGAAAATGGGAAAATATCATAGAAGGGAAAATTAATGGGCACAAGCACAACTCAAACTTCCATCCTTATGGGCTTTGCAACCTCCCATTCTTTAGTCAAACCTGAAGTATAAAAAACACCTTAAAAAGTATTCAGCTCAGGAAAATAAAATTCAGAAAAAAAAAGAAATTTATGCTTGTATATTTTTACATGCAAATATAAAATTAATATTAATTAAATGCCAAATTAATTTTTCCTCCACTCCACAAATGATCTCATCATCCCTCCTTGTAAGTACACCAAAAGCAGAGGCTCACATACCCAAAAAGCCTCAGTGATTTCTAATCCCAAATCCAGGATGAGAAGTGATGAAGTTCCAGGCTGAAATCATGCTTCCCAAATCAGACTTCCCTGCTCAAACTGGAACCCTCCTTTTATTTCAATGGAGAAACAATTTCAGAGTTAAATGCACGTATCTATCTTGACAATCCTGGTTAGTTCAAAATGCTACTTTTTTTTTTTCTACTGGCTTTAAATATTTTCTGTCACAAACATTTTTATTTTTCAAGAAACTTGCAATGATTACAACCTATATTTAGAAAAATAAAACTAAAAAGACAAAAAAAACAAAAACAAAAACAAAGAAAAACAAACAAAAAAACAGAACACTTCTAAGGGGCAGTACTACATTCATTGATTACACAGGATCATGGCCCTAGACTACAGATTAATTTAATTGAATTGCTAATGGTATCTAATTTGAGACATCAAATTTAAAAAAAAAAAAAAAAGGAATATATGTACTTGCAACAAAAGCAGAGATCCCAGAGCATACCAACACATAGGGAAAAGTGGATCTTTCTTGTCTTTCTTGTTGTTACTCTCACATTACACAGATACTTCACCTAGAAAAAAGTACAGTTTTATTCAGAACCCCCTCTAGTAACCCTCCTCTTTCTGTAGCTCCCCAAAATCAGAGTCTGGCTAAGCAGAAGAGTAAATACTAATACGACAATTATTAACGTATCAGGTTCTTGGCTCCAGATGCTTGATCAGTAAATGAGTTAGCTGGGTCAGCTGAATCATCTTCCCTTCGCACGAGAGGCAACACCAAACCCTTCATCCTCCCCAGCAGGCATTACCTCGACATCAGGAATACAAGCTTAAAAAACTTCTAAATTTCATTAATTGATTTTCTTATCTTTTTACTGTCTGAAATGTGAGTGCTCATACTTGGGAACTGCCATGTTTTAACCACAAGCTTAAAACAGACAAAGCTTTTCACATCCTTTAGACGGCCAAATCGGAGTGGATAAATAAAACGCTGCATTTTTGGGGGGGGTGCTTGTATTCAAGCTGCATCTTCGCCCTGTTTATTAAGTAATCATTCCTGGGTACAAGTGTCAACACAATTTACGTTTTGAATAATGTGCAGCAGATAACCTCAATTAACAAGTAATTAGAGTCATTTTCCTATTAAGCAGTTTCCCTAATTGTTTTTGAAACCTGGAACTAAAATTGTAATAAATAATAAGTGGCCAAAACATGTCCCTGCATTAGCTTAATCCAGGCTCTTCCATTGGTGCCCGTGAAAAATACAGCAGACATAAGGGCTAAATATTCACTGTGCACGGGAGGGAAAAGGATGTTTTGTGGCTAGAGACCTCAGCACAGCCCAGTGTTTTCCTGTGTTTCTTCATGTTTTACCCCCTCAATATGAGCCCGTTTCCTTCCTCTTCCTTCTCTCTTTTCCCCTCCATCATCCCTTACACAAACACCTTGCACAGAAAGCCATGGACTTAATCATTACTGTAGATTGACTAGAGCTTATCAGGAAAAAGCCACTGCACAGTAAATACACAGGGTATCTTTCCTGCCAAACTATAGTCTCTAGCACAAATTAATTTGATATCTCATATTCTGACTTGCCAGCATACTATACACCTGCTTACATAAAAGAATAAACGAGTTGTGCTTTCTGTTCCATTGTACAGGCAATTTGTTGTTTTGCCACTAATGATTGGAAAAGCCTCCTTCCCTTTGATATCTGTCTTTAAATGGATGTCACATACCAATTACTGTAGATGACCTCAGAGAACATAAAAATTTCAGATGTATTTCTCTGCTTGTGCTGCATGAACTCATGAAAAATACCTATCTCGCATTCTGGCTGTCGTTGCCAAAAAAGAAGAAAAAAAGAAAAATCTAGTTAAATCCTAAAAGGAATCCAGCAGCTGCTCTTCACCCTAAGCCAAAACAAACAAGCAAAGTAAAAACTAACAGAAAACCTACCCAGAAATCCCAGCACTACAGAAAAAAGCAAGTGCAATAATATTCTCTTCTCCTACAAACCTCAACCTTTGTCAAAGCCTCGGGTCTTGCAGATATATTTATCACAATTGCAGATGGAGAGCTGTACTGATAGGATATACCACTTTCCCCTGACAACGGGCAAAGGGAATAATTTCTAACAGTCCAGCAAGAAAAAGCAGTGCTTATGACAGCCCTGAAAATGCACTCAATTAGTATATTTCTAACTAGACCATCCCAATACAGTAGATACTTTGTTGTCATCTCTAAGAATATAGGTAATTAAGTTAGCCAGGGAAGAGTAAAGGAGCTTTTTCCTCTTTTTGTAAAATTCTTGATAGGGTAATAAACCAAAAATAACCCTTTAAAATAAAAAGCAAATGTCATAAGAAGATATGCCAAGAAATTCCAGGAAAAAAAAATATCTGGCAGGTACAGGAGGACGTGAGCTGCTCAAAAGGAATACAAACATTTAAATAAAATATCTTGCTGGAAATTAGGCTTTGTGAGAAATCCCATTGACTTCTTTTAAGTCATCTTATTAAAAGGTCTATTAATGCTTGGCTTGCACTTTGTGGCTATGAGAGATGTTGGAATGAAGAGCTATCAAAGGTGACTATCAAAGTTGTTTTTTTTTTTTTTCCCCTCTTTTTTCCATTTAACTTTTTCTAACTATTAAGCCACTCATTTCGTGGAGACAATCATTAGTGTCTTTAATGTGAAACAAAGCTTCTGGATAAGAGCTGCTAGCTGAAGATCAATATGAAAGATATCATTTCAGTTACAGCTTTAATAACTGTAACAATAGGGAGCCTGGCATTGCTGGCTTTATGCATTAATGTAATTTAGAATCTACCAGGTACAAATCTTATCAAACATTAGCAGTGACTGCACTGGGATTTTCTAGGTAAGGAAACTGTGTGATAAATGGAAAATATTTTAAAGGTAAATTTTCAAGTAATCAGGCTCATCCACCATCAAATTGTGAAAGAATTTACATGAAGAAAAATAAAAACAAAAGAGATCCTTGGGCAATGGTGGCAGGTCTTAATGAACTGGTGTGCACATGTGTAATACGTTCCCAGTATACCAGTCTGCCTCTCTCATTTAAATCGTCATAAGGCTCAAACGACCCACAAGACCAGAGGATTAGAAGCCAGAGCCAAATCCAGGGCAATTACAGATATCAGAGCAACAATATACTGTATTGTAGTAACAATTTCTGCCTCTAGGCTTTGCTGAGCCCGCAAAAGAGAGGATCCGCATGGGAAACCAGTAACACTCACCTGAACATTTCGACTACGCCACAGAATAGATGAGGAATTTTCTCCTAACTTGTCCCACAAGGACAACACAAAAGCTCTAGAAAAGCAGCCCTTCCTCAAGCCCAGGCTCTGCTGCTTCAGCCTGTCCACCTGGGGCAGTCATCAGTGCCCTGATCTCCCAAAGCTGCAGCAAATTTACTCTTCCCACCTTTTTTGGGCCCTCCTGCACCCAAATCCCTCCCCTTTTGCAACCACTGCCCAACGTTCTCACACCTTTCACCTTTCTATGGTAGCACCATCCTTACTTTCCTTCAACAGCTCATCTGCAACCACACTGGTTCTCTTCCCAGCTCTTCCAATTCCTGATCAAAAGAAAACAAACAAAAGAGAATATCCACCCCGAAAAGGTTAAAACAAACTTTGTGGGTTTTAGTTCTTCACTACAAAAGTATTCTTAAAAACTGATGCAACCAACTGGCAGTTTTTAAACCAAAGTGTTTAACTTGTGTCCAAATGTCTTCAGGTTTTAGTGCTTACAGGTGGCCACTGTAGATTTATTTTTTAATTTTGAGAAAGATCTAAACTGGGAACACTGAATTTTCAGTTTATCATTCGCTGATAAAAAATGGAAAGCTCAAAGTTGAAGTAGCCAGCTACTGGAAAGAGTTGGCACCTGGCACTTTAATTTTTAAACATGGGGGTTTTTGTGTGTGTAATGAGGTTATAAAGTAAAAGTGTGACTTCAGAATCACAATCAAGAAGAATGAGCTCCTAAGAAACGCTCATCTGAAGCTCGGTTGGTCCAAAACTCAGGTTTGGTTCAAATAAATGCAGAAAAGTTTGGATGCTTGTCTGGGTTTTCTACCTGCCTTGGGGCTAGAAATGTCATGAGAACAGATTCTCTCATCACAGCTGCAGTACTTTCATTTCTGGCCAGGCATGAAATATCCAGGAAAACAATCTTTCTTACGGTGTTCTGGGAGAGGAATGTGAGGGAAAATGGGATAGAGCATTTCACAGTCCTTCAAATTTGGTTCCAAAAGTGGAGGAAGATGCAGAGAATAGAAGGGATGGCATATTTTTTGCTTTATTTTGGGTTTCTGCTGTATTCCTAAATGCAACTTTCCATTGTAGCTTTCAGGGTGCGGAGCACAATGATAGACCTTAAAAGCACTGCAAGAAGGGCTTAACCTTTTCAAAATTTTGGCCTCATTCAGTACCGTCTTAAGGTAACAAATATATATTTGTGCTATTGGTACAAATAAACCATAATAAAACCAATAAACCAAACTGAACCATAAAGAAAATATAATAATTTGGGCACTTTTCACAGACTGCAAAAATTAAGTTCCCTCTTTTAACTCACATCTTAGGGCCTCTGGTGCTTTCAAGGGGAAGATCTGAACTCCATTCTCCGTATGGATGTGAAATTGTAGAGAGCACATCCATAAATACAAAATCATAGATGATCAAGGCTTACTTTCATTAAGGATCTCAACCTTACTAAACGAGAAGTCAAACAGAAAATAAAATATTATCATGTCAACATTGCTAGGTCTGATCCTGCCCTTATGGCTCCTGCAGAAGAACCACTGATTTCAAAGGGAATTTCATCTGATTAAGGCTAGCAGTATTTTTGCTGTCGACTCTTTCTCTAAGAATAAGCACACTGCCTAACAAGGACGCTCTCATGTCTGCTTTAAAATCTCTTCCCAATATATTAAGCAACATTTGGTGAGCACGCCTCTATATTGTGCAACAGCGCATGTATTTAGGGCATGCACAGAGTAATCTTGCCTCCATTTCCTTATGTTAGCGGTGCAATTATTTCGCTGCAGTATTAAAACAAACAAAAAAAAAAGCCTGGTTCTTTACCTCTCCTGTCATGTTGCATTGGGTTATTTTGTGTCACATGATGTGATATAATGTAACTCAATGCAAGGAGACACATGTCCCTTCTCATTGGAAATTTCAAGAAATGGAGCTTACTTTTCCCCTGTGGGAAGCTGTGCAGGTCAGGTGCCCAGGACTAGCTACGGGACCCTTGATATCATCTCAGTTTCAGTACCTACATATTCCAATCTTAGGGCGTTTGGAAAGCATGCTAAATGCCACAGTTCAGCTGCAATACATTTAATAAAGATAGCAAAAGAGGGATAAATTCCGCAGCTTATGCTCCTTGCCACAATGCCCACCAACACACACAACCAGAGAGGCTCTTTTAAGCAATACTTTTAAGCACGGTTTTTCAAATACACACCATAAAGCGTGCAAGCTCTTGAAGAAGCATTTACAGAGCCAAAACAAGACATTTGGGGGATGAAAACCAGTGAGATAGTTAAGTGCAGAGGATATAGGTAAGGGTACAGGGCCAGGGGCCAGGCTGCAGCCAGCAGAGGGAGACCCGAGCGCCGCGTGGAGCCGCCAAGGCAACACGGAGGGTGTTTCTGGCACAAAATGTCCAAAATACCAAACAGTAAATTTGTTATCGAATCACTTTGTGGGGCACATTGGGCTGCGCTGAAAATTGGACAGCACCGCTGCGTCTCTCAGCCTGTTCAACACCCCCTTCGTCGATGGGGCCCTCTTTTGGTGAAAACATCAGAGATTTGGGGGTGGTTTTTCCCCCTTTTCTTGGTGCATCACGCAGCACCCAGGCATCTTCCTCCTCCCAGATGCTATAGGCTTACCCGAGGGGGTCAAAACCTGATGTTACCGCAGGTTTTACCACAGGTTTCCAGTGGGAGAGAGGAAACAACTTGGGAAGAAGGAGCAGCGAGGCGCCATGCTCTCCTCATGCCCTGCGCTTTCCAGGGCCGCCAGAGGCCTCTGTCGCCTTTCCTAAAGGATCGGGGGAAATCCCTGTTTGCTCACCTGCATTTCTTGAGGGAAAATGAAGAAAAAATGGGTTCATAAGCAAGAGGAACGGTGTATTTTCCTTCTCCAGCTCAGGGCAGGAGGGAGGTAGTACTGCACCTCAGGGCAGCCCCAGGTCCTGGCTCGTGACAGCACCTCCACCTTGCACCAAAAATCCCACCACCGACAATAAAAATCACCATTTTAGGGTTTATTTATTACCAGGGGGATGAGACGGGTGGCAGAGCAACACTGGGGCAGCCGAGAGGTGCCAAGGCCTGGCCAGACCACCTTGATAAGTGACAACCTTGATGATTTCACTTAGATTTTTCGATGCCACCCTCCCTGCATGCCCCTAATAAGTGATTTATCCACAGGGATTTTTAGGGGTGTGCGGATCTCCAAACTGCAAACAGATTAATGATAATATGAACATCTTACTCCTTCAGCAGGAAAATAACGGGGAGATACTCACTGAGAAGGTGCCAAAACCTCGTCGGTGAGGAAAATAGCTCAATACTAATCAGTCACCTTCAAAATAATCGTATTTTCCAGCTGTCAATCATGGGCATGTCAAGGTTTTGCAGTCAGCAACTCTGGCTATAAACACTCTTTTTTTATTATTTGAAAAAAAAAAAAGGAGGATAAAATAGAAAAAAAAGAATTGAAGAAGGGCAAAGCCAAGCTATTTGGCATGTGGACTTGTGCTTCTGTAGCATCAGCTGCGAGTGCCGGCATCACCTGTAATCTCCAGTCCCGCTCTGCCCCCTTGTGCTGCTGCAGCCACAGAGCATTCGCCGTCAGCTTTGTGAAGGGGGAAAAAATGAAAAATAATAAAAAAATATTAAAAACCCCAAGCCCCACTGTCACTTCTCACTTTTCTGGCAAGTTCAAGGTCAGTGCCTAGCTATTTTCAGCTCATCTCTTCTTGATCCATGCAGAGAAATGACAAGGTAACGTGATTTGGGGTCAGCTGTATTACAGGAGCCGTTACATAAACGGAGAAAGTGGAAATCAATCCTAGCTGACAGTGTCTTCAGGATAATCAGCGCTCACTCCATGCCGCTGTCAGCTCTCCTGCGTCAAACACCATGTTACTTCTGTCAGATCTCCTTAACAAAACCCGGTTCTCACTTTTGGCAAAGTAAATAAATATTTCGCTCGGGCTTGCACTTAATTCATTGTTTGGAGAACTTTAGCGCTCTGGACTTGCAAACCATCCCCATTTATACCGGAAAGACATCTTTGCCTGTCGCCTCCATTACTGCCTACAAAGGGTTTTGGCAACGACGCGGTCTCGTCTCGTGGAACGCCCCGCTCTTACATTTTGTGCTTGATTTCTTCCTGCGATGACTGTTCTCCAATTCTCGACTTTGACCAGACCTTGGCTTTCCGAAGTGCTCACCTACCGGATCGCCGCCATCACCCGAGCCCTAGCAGGGCTTCCCCTCTAACATTTTAGGACACCTTACACAATTTGTCTGATTATTATTACTTTATCTGAATCATTTCCTCCCGTAAGTAGACATCTTCCCTAACACAGAATTATGAACATATCATTTCACAAGATGTGCCGCGTTAGCCGCGTCTCGATGACAGCACATGGCATGTCAGCTTAGGGAAAGAAACAGCTATTCTATCCCACCCACCTTGTGCTCCCATGAAACTGCCAAGCCTGCAGTACTCCACTGAAGAACAATTTGCCATAATATTAGTTGTCAGTAAATTCAAAGACGGAACTCCTAAAGCTATAAAATGGATTAGAAGCAATTTAAAAAAGAATTAACAAACTAGAGTAAGAGTATACTGTCAACAAACAAATGCTTCATCATAGCACTGTAATTTGGAATTTTAATTACCCCTCTGCTTCTGTAACAAAACAATGTCTGAACTGGCAGCCATTTGAATCTCTCACAGGTCATTGAGCATTCTAGTTAATTACTCTATGAATAGCCTGTTTTTCTCCCCTCTGGAAACACGTTTCTAATGGCAGTCAAGGTCTGACAAATGTGTCATCTACATAATTAGCTAGGAAGCAACACAAAACATTAAACATGCTTTGTGCCGACAACTATCAAAACATTTCATTTGTTGTCAATTATTCATTACTTTGTAGGTTCTGAAGGGGTTGTTATTATGGAAATAAGTCCAGATGCTAACAAGGTTAAGGTTTTTTATTCAAATTAGTAATCAGAGGACTAACTTTAAAAAAATGTATCCCGTGCACATTTATGGTGGTGTTCAATCAGTACTAAATTATAAACGAATTTAGTTGAGTTCAAGTTAAAACAGCCATGGCAGAGCACATACACTAATTTGTAGAGTTGCATCTCTCTTTGAAGTTGCAGGATCTAAGCCAAAGTAGTAAACTTTCAGAACCTTTGGCAAGACTAATTTGTGCTTGGTAAATAGAGTAAAGATTTTCACAGCATGAGATAATGTAAGATTGCAAAGAAAAAAAAAAACTAGAGGTTTTTGAACCTTTTTTCTATGCTTGTGTCACACTGAGTAAAAGTCAAAATCAGCAATTCCAACCCATATAATATCTTGTCTGAACTTCCGTTTAACAAGGAAGCCAAGCCAGTTACATTCACTGCTCCCTTAATATAGCTGAAATGAATTTAGCCAAGCTTTTAAGAAGAAATAGGTGCTGGTTATTTCTTCTTTTTTTCTTTTTTCTATGATCTCATTATGATGTTGCCTATCAAGCTATGCAGCTAAAATGTCGCAGTGAAAATGCCTGGAGTACAAATAAATGGGGAGTTGAACAATAAAATTAACTTCTTCCTTTTTAACCAACATTATTTCAGTTGAAGTGCTACAGTACAAATACACATAAAGAATGTTTGCAGGGTGCATGTATATTTAAGAAAAGAAAAAGTGGGAATCATTTTTGGAAAAACAAAAGGCTTCCTTCTGAGCCGTGCGACTGGCAGGAACGCCTGGCATCAAACGGCTGACCTTGAAAAGGGTGAGGAGGCAAGTTAAATTGCTCAGTTGAACTGTATTGCTTACTGAAGGCAAATCAAACCCTAAAATACCCTAATATATTAACAACCTACTTCTGGCCTCCAAGTCAAAGCAGTTTATGGTCTGTGTGGCAGCTCCCCACGCAGCGGCCCACACCAGATGGTGAGAGGCCTTTCGGGAGGGCCGAGCGGCGGAGGCCTCGGCGCGCAGCGCGGGCGGCACGCGGCCCTCCGCGAGCCAACACGGCCAGGGAGGGGACATATGACTCATTTCAGCTTTCGTTTCCCTGCACTAGAAAGGAGAATGACTAATGTTACTCAACAGATTCTTTTTTCCTATGTATGATTTCTCTCTTTTGCCCAGTACTCACATTCAAGAAATTAGACTAGACTCGTCTTGTAGACATGCCGCTTTCCCTGGAACCTGTTCCTTTTACACGCTAGCTGAAACACAGTGATCAACACCACAAGCTTGCATTTGCTGACAATTACCGCATTTGTCATATGAAACTCATATATTTTTCTAGGTCTCTCCCAATACTAATGTATAATTTGTGCAACAACTTGAAGGGCTCACAGCTGTTCCCTTATAGATAAAAGTAGATACATATATAATAGACCGCTGAATGAGAATAAAATCTGTGGTGAATAAAGAGTGGGTAGCCACTTTTAGAAGACAATAAATAAAATATTATGCACTTTCCTCCTCAAATGTACACAGCCATGAAAGGTACAGTTGTGGTAATGTTTTGTCAAGATCTGTTTTTCTTACTTTTTTCAGCAAAAAATTAAAAAAGAAATGCAAAATGTGAATAAAAACAGAATCCTCAAAAACTTTCCCCAAATAAACTAAAGGAAGCTCTGATGATCTCTTAGAAAATGAAATAATCCATTTCCAGCTAAAACTACCCATAGCGATGAAACTGAAAATATTCTAAGGGAGGGCTGTAGTCTGTCTTGTAATTAACATTAAACAGATAACATATTTATGAGGAAGTCAAAATATTTTGGAAGCCGATAATCCTGTAAGCCTTAACATGGTATAAAAACAACAAATAAATGCAAAGTGTTACTGTTACACATGCCTGCCTGATCAATGGTTTTCACATATTGATCTATAAATGGAGTTGACAGTCTGTGTTGGCTGCACATTTTCCAAGCAGCTCTATTTTTGTACAAAACCAATACGGGCAATTACCTTTGTTTGAGATGCCAAGTCTTATCAATTCAATGTGATTTAGTGTCATTTTAATTAAATATCAGGACCTACTTCAGGACAATCCATACAAACAAAGCCTCAAACTTGACTATAAGCTTGATTTGAAGTAAACATGTACAAGCCATGCAATTTCAAAATATGGCTCAAAAACTCTGCTAAACAGAAGGTTTATATTTTTAGCAATTTTATTTCTATCTTTTTGGCTAGCTGTAACTTTGGCAAGTATTCTGTGATCACAGGAATAAGAAACAAAAGAAGATTGTTTCCTGCTTCTCTGATAAGGTATTAGGGAGATAAATAAACCTACCAGTCTGTTTCATCTAATCAGAAGAAGCTCTAATGCAGTAACATTTTGGAATGTCTAACACTCATTAAAATTTGGAGTTCGGAATTTGGAAAATTTGGGAATTGGAAAATTTGGAATTTGGAGTGTCGAACACTCATTAAAAAAAATACTTTTCATTGTTTCAGGTTGTTCTGAATGAAGCAACGTGCACTTCCGTGGGGTCTAAGAGATGAAAATAGAGAATTGTCCATGTACGTTGCTTGTTCAGATACTAGCATTAAGCACAGAAAGAACCCTTGCTTACCATAATTTGTCTAGCTTCATTATTTGTGCTCTTTAAATGTACATTAATACCATTTTCAACCTTTGCACAAGGCTCAAGCATTTCTGCCATAAATAAATAACTAAAAACCACAAGAATCTACATTTAGCTTTTACATCAGTTTCTGTATTCCGCATTTGCATCTTTACTACTATAAAATGCACAAGTGCATATGGCCCTACTGATGTCTGATGCACATCCCTCTGTCACACTATAGAAAATAATCTGTCCACCTTCAAAAGTATAGCCCCAGGTGTGCTTGCAAGCATCATAGCAAATGCTTTAGAATACTGCAAATCCCTTAGAGAAAATTATCTATTTTCTTCTCTATAAATCACTAACGATCTCTCTAGATTTATGTCTGTTTTTTTTTCCATTTATATTCTGAGCATTATTTTTTTTCAAATATGTTTTTGAAATATATTTTCCTATTGATTGTTCAAAATGTGCCAAATGCTGATTACCTTAATCCATTGAAGTCAAGAGGTTTTGCATAAGTTGGGTAAAGAGGATTTGACCCATTTATTAACAGAACATACAGTGTAGTAGACATACCTTATATGTGCAGCAAGAGAGTAACACAAATTCCCTTATTCGGCTATCGCTAGTGTTTAAAAGAAAAATCTCTCCAATGACAGGACAAAAATATTCAGTCAACGTGAAACAGAAAATAGGCACAATCAGCGGATATCTTATAGACTCTGTCAAACATCTGAATAGAGACAGACTGTTGAGTTAATAGAAAAGGAGGATAATTGTTTTGTTTTGTTTTTTTAACCTTCTAGCACACAATAATGAGCATTGCTTGGCATACTAGTGCACGTAGCTTTAGCAGCAGGCTATGTGCCTTGAAAAGCAGAGGCGAGGGCTGCGTATAAAAGTGCACTGAAAGATTATTTCCTGAGTTACAGAACAGGATTGCTAAATGTACATATCAGCCGAACGCTGCTTTTTCCAAAAGCCTTCGACAAACAAAGGCCCCATTCCTTTTCCTTGAATCCTTCACAAATAACACGCGGAGAATCAGATATGCCAACGTGGAATTGATACAGATACTTCAGTGGTCTTTTACACTGGAATCACACTGCATTTCAAGCACATATTTGAAAACCGTTGGATCCTTAAGAATTTTGCTTTTAGTCTGGCTTTAGCAAACAACTTTAAGAGGCTTATTTAAGTAAATATGCCAAAATACTTTCAGTCTGTCAATATCTAGTCAGAAAATTCTGCACAGTAAAAAGAGATGAAAAGAATTGAAATAGAAAGGAAATTAGTAGCATGGCAAGCTTTCAACCTATTATATCAGAGCCAAGTTTGCTTGGTAGAATGACATATACTCAGTAAAATTCCACTTTTATATAATTAGCTACTAAACAAATGCAACACGAAGCAACTTTTCAGCTCTCAACCAGTGAACATATTTTGTACCTGCTATGGTTATTGGAATGCAGCAGTGAATATTTATGCCCAATTTAACTTTTTAGAGCCCTTGCTCTGTAACGGTCCAGCATCCTATCCCCAAAACTAAAGTTATGTAACAAGGTAATATCAACAATGAGAAACTGCATGATAAAATCCTGCCCAAAAGTGAAAAATGCTAATTTTGTCTCATTTAGCAGCTGGATACAGAAATGCTCATTAGTTTTAAGAGGGTTAATCCTTTTAACTTTTGCATATTGATATGCCAATTATGCCTAATTGTACAAGAGGCATCAGTCAAGGTAATAGTGCATAAACACATGAAAGTTATTAAGTACATCCCAACATGTAATAAAGTAGGTGTTAATTGGTAGCTGAGTTCTGCAGGCTATTGAGGTGGATAATTCATTGAGAGATGGATCACTTGTAATTTCTCTACATAATTCCTTTTGCAGTCTCATGCTGTGATGTTTTCATGCTTGTCAAAAACAACTGCAGCCTAGTGCCTTTTGTTAAACACAGCCAATAAAATACGTTAGGCATCATTAAATATACTTAACTTTTAAACTTTTTCAAAGGTACAGTTCTTCCTGATAATACATTATACTATTCCCAGTAAATTACTCTAAGCATCGTTACAGGTTTGTGATGGAGGAACATTTCACTTCAGATAAAAAGGAAGAAACACGAAGAATGTGTTTCAGGCACACAATATTTTTAAAAGGAAAGTAAATGAATGTCTTATCAGCTACAAATATCTAAAGAGATTTTTCTCTGGAGAAATATAATAAGGCACATCCCTGAAATGAATTAAGCTATACCAGAGAAATAAATGATTAAAATGATTTATTTCTGCATAAGTCTGAAGCTAAAATTAAAAGAAAAGGAAACATAACTGCTCTAGTAGGCTTCCTCCATTTAATAACTTTGTTAGAAAGCTCAATATTTCATAGGAATCCATTATATTAACAAAACAAAAAGTAATAGTTCACATGGTTGTAGAAAGTGACTGAGTCTTGGGGATTTGTCCCCAGCTAGCAGAGTTTTTGCCCTCATTTGCATTCTCTGAGAATAAAATGGATCTGGAGTCCAAAAAGTGGCTAACATTGCATAAATAATTTTGTAACATCATATGGCCTCAGCTGCAAGTTGCCACCATTACAGAAGAAAATTAACCAGGAGAGACTCATACCAATCAGTTTGTTTAGTAGCTCTGGAGGAGTACAGGGGCAGGGACACAACTGGCAACAGAGTTCATCACTAACTATTTAATTTTCCCCCAAAATGGTAATGGAAAAAAAATTACTCAACTCTTTCAACTCTGCTTTCTACTAAAATGTGAAGAAAACTTTAGGGTCTGATTTTTGCAAATCATTCACGCTTACAGAAAGACCATTTATATTTTGTTATTGACAACGTTGTCCCTCATTTAGGAAGTTGCAATCTCCATTTACTTTGTCTTGTTTTGGTGTTTGCCTTTTAGAAATTGTGCCACATATGTGACATTGCAAGCACTATTCTCGACAGCAACTGGACAATTATTATAACACCTGAGAGTTTAAATGTGGAAGTGGTACTAGGATCCCCACCACCAAAAGCGATGTCTATATTTCATTGAAGGAAAATTGTCATTCTAATACCTAGTGATACTCCTATTAGTGCCATTAAGTTCCTTCTTGCAAGAGGTTATTCAGAATTGACATTTTAACCACACTTTAATTAATTCTGTGCCTAGGACACTTTACTTACAGGTTCAGCAACCTTCACGTTGTCAGCCAGAATCATAGATTTGCTTTGGCTCAGTCTGTCATGGTGACTGTTAGCACTTTTGATCCTCATTTGAACAGCCCCTGTACTGTGGTAGGAAGCGTTTGCCTTTTCAGAGGCCATGTCAGAAGCCGCAGACCTTTCCATGGTTCCTGGGTCGCACCTGAAGAACATAAAATAACAACATCAATCTGGAGGCTCTTCAGACAAGACTATATCGGTGCTGATTATGTTTCAGTGCAGTCAGGAGAAAACGCGGACTTATCTAGCTGGCAAAATCTTGATCCTCGTTGAACGCTGCAATAACTACCAACTGTGTGAGCCCGTAGCTTTGTTATTGTCCTTATGGCTCACCCATCCAAACTGCCTTGGAAGAGTTAGTGTATGCAAAAGATTATTCTTATCTCAAAAGCCATTCTTCTCTATGGTGTAATCTCCTGCAACCCTCTGCCGCGTCCAGCTGGCAACCAACACGCTTTGTCTTTGGCCCTGCTCACGCTACGTGTTTTAAATCTTGCAAAGGAAGAGACGGGCTAACATATCTTGCCTCTACAGTTCTGTATATGCAAGATGTGCACTACAAGCACATTGCAAAGCTGTGCTGGAACCCTGGTCACACACCAGTCTCAAACCCACATCTAGTAAACTGCCCTTAATTTTAGCAACCTTACTGCCAGCATAGATGAGATTTTTGTTTCTTCATTCTTTTCCTGAAAAATTTCCTGGAAAAAAAGAAATGAGGAAATGGAGAATGCAGGTCTCAAGCTCCAGGAAAGACCAAGGGGAAACAGGACATAACAATCATATTTATAAGGAAAATAGATACTGTTGTTATTCCCTATGACAATTCTGCGATGCTAAAAGATCTGTCATATCGAATACACCATATTTTTTACAAAATGCAAATCTAACTGCTTGTTGTCACTGAGGACCCCCAGACTCCCCAGCAGCACTGCTGGGTGACCTCCTGTCTTACTGTCAGTGCAACTCAACAGACTCTAGCTATTTTATCCGCTGGAAAGAGGTACTGTATATGTGCTGCGCAAGTCTTTGGTGCAGTGCTCTGCATTCAACCTTGCTCCGTTTTCCTCCCCCTAATTCACCCTGGCACTGCTATGTGTAAATTGTGGGTGAGGTAACATGGTAGGAGGCCACAGTAAGACTTACTGTTTCTGTGCAACTGCACAAGAAAACATGTAAGAAAGAGATACTCTATAGGCTGGAATTGCCGGAGCCAGGCAAATGGAAATCTGAATGGTTGAAAATTAGCCATTTCCAAAAGTGTTTGGAAAGCACAACCTTTTGCTAGCAGCACCTCCCCAAGCTCTGAAGACTCTGAAAGAAGAAATTCTCTGGTGGTAAAAACTCCAGTCGTAAGAGAGCACCGGAGCAGAGGAAGGTTCAGTGCTGGTTTGCACATGGAAGGAGGATAGGAGAGCTCCAGCATTTCTCGCGGCAGGACTACAGCCTATTGGGCTAATGGAGTGATAAACAGCTCCCATAGCATCACCCTCTCCTGGCCCCAGAAAATCAATTCCTGCCAGAGCCTCAATGCATAGATCTGGAGGACGGCAGCGAGAGGTCAGGGGATTTCACCTCATATAGAAGCACAGGGAAACACAGCACTATCAAGGAGAAAAATGGGAAGAAGAAAGTATTTTGGCGTTAGGGATCACTCACGCAACATTATGCGCTGTGATAGAAACACCAACTGCAATTGCAAGAAGCAATAAAGCTCGTGCTCCAAGGCTGCCTCGTGCATTGAATTAGATACTCAAGGATCCTTACAGAAGATGAACTATAGAGAGAGAGGGGAAAAAACGGCTGAAGCAGTTGCTGTCCTCCTCAGGAGCACTCAGTTCTGTTTCTGCCACAGAGTTTGCATGGGAAATAGGAGCAAACTCTCAGACCGATCTTTGCGAAGGCAATGCTGGGCTTTCTTCATTTCCTGCGATGCTCCCTGCCACCCTATGGAGCAATTGCTGCCGAAAGCAACGTGCTGGGGCCTTTGCCGATTTGGCAACGTGCCCTGCAGCGGTGCTAAACAGGGAGCGATCCTGCCCCCTTCCTAAACACAAAGATCCAAACTGCTTCGGCTTTCACTGCTATCAAACCAGCATCACTTCTTGGCAGCCTTTCGGAGGCTCCGGGCTGCAGGGCTGATCCAGGGCAAGAGGCAGGAGCGACACTGGCTCTGTCACCAATCAGTGTTGGGCTTTAGCACATCACTTCCTTACATTTTCTTCTAAAATCCCCCTACCTGTAAAACACCAACATATCCTCTTTGGAGTAGAATGAGTTGTAATTAGGTGTTCTCAATCTGTTGTTGTCAGTACATAAAGTGCTGTAAAAAAGTTCAATGCCACAACAAAATCAGGCCTGGGGTCTGGAACAAGAGCACAAGCCCTAGTTTAGAAGTCTTTCAAAGATCTCTGAGTATTTTGATACTAATCTATCCGAGCTTCCATTATTGTCTCTAAATTAAGGCTAATTCTCATGCCTCGTGGGGTTATAGGTTTCTTATATATTTCCAAACTAAAGAAACCACCCGAAAGAACTACATACCAGCGTTCCCTCTGCCAGGCTTTTATCTAGCTTATCATGGCAAGATCTTGCAGAATACAAAGAAAAGGTGCATTTTGTGGGAGTTTTTCCCGGTAGAAACCCTTTTGTGCTTGCCCGGGGCAGCACATTGGCAGGCCCCGGCCCGGGCGCCTCATGCCAGCAGGTGGCAGCCTGCCCACAAGCGGCGCCGCCGCTGTGGCAACCACCCCTTTTCACTTTTTTTTTTGTACTTAAAAAAAAATAGCGGAAGGGCAAAGAGAGTCAGGAAACATAACACGTTAGCGTAAAGCAGAAGGAGGAACCATCTTTCGCTTTTACGATTTGGTGTTTCTAAAACTGCCACCGGTGGCATCAGGGTCAGCTTCGGCCTGGCTTTCCGGGGCAATGGGTTTCTCCTGCTCCTCCATGCGGAGCTGCCGGAGGCTCTCCCTGCTCCTTCTATCGTTAGCTCGTTTGCTGCAAGGCTGCGAGTTAGCGCCTGGACACAACGTTTAGTTTTGGAAGTGCCTATGGTAGGTTTACCAGAGAAAAAAGCGCTAACCCACAGCCTTCCTTCGTGTTGTGTGTAGGGCTCCTGGAGCCAAGGGGCAGCCCAGCTTTATCATATCCCTCTCAGAGGAAAGGAGAGGGGCAAGACACTAACAAAAAGCCATGCTGGAAGGATGGGTGCAACCACTGGGCAAAGGGGTGCCAAGGGTGGCATTAGCTCATGTCTCCCTGCTGTTGACTTCTATTAGCCACCTGGATTTCACTTAGCTGCCCTCAAAGTTGCATCTTTTGCTCAGGTAGCCTGCAGCTTGGCCCAATAAAGGACCCTACCAGCTACCCTAATGTGCTCCCGGTTCAGGATTAGGCCTTTGTTGGCAAGGAGCAAAAACCTTGTGCATCACCCTAGAAGAAAAAGCACTGACACAAAGTCAGACAGAAGCTACCAGAGGGGAGTACCAATTCTGGGAGCTGGCAAAAAGATTACACTGAGTGTAAGACACACTTAACTTCTTCTTCTTCTCTGGAGATCTTCAAAACCCGCTTGGATGCAGTCCTGTGCCATGTGCTCTAGGTGACCCTGCGTATGCAGGGGGGTTGGACTAGATGAGCTCTAGAGGTCCCTTCCAACCCTAAGCATTCTATGATTCTATGAACTTCTGAAAGGAGATAGATCAACGTATCTCTGGTGCAAGAAGCTCAACAGAGCTGAAGGGACAAGATTGCCTTTCTGGTCAGGACAGCAGGCAAATCCAGAAACTCAGAAATCCTCACTGCGGGGAAAGGGTGCATAGTTTTATGAAATGGTTCCTATTGCTTGCCCCCATAGTCATTGCTGGTGTCTCAACACTCATCACCACTGCCTCATGGGTTGTGCTGAGGGTTCCCAGGGAAATGTCCTCGCACGCAGCATCCCGGCACCGAGCGGGGCGGCTGCAGCCACTGCTTCAATGCCAACGAGAGGCAGCACATGCACAAGTGACATTTCCTGCAGCTCACAGATCGAGGGATAAGATGCATAAGATACTAAAACCTATTTTCTAAGCGTACAGATGGCTTTCAAACATGTGGCATGGAAGTAATGAGTGGTACAGAGGTGAAAAATGAGAAGGCACATGCAAATTGCATATACTCTAAAAGCGTTTCTGAGAATCAGGCCCGGCGTAGGAGAGCAGCGAGCAAACTGCAGAGATCAGGAGCTGGGGGGAAAGATCAAGGCTCTCACAAAGTGCTGAGGCTTAGCAAAAACTATTGAAAATAGCATTTTTTTCTTTAAAAACAGTGTTTTCAAAAAATCTTAATGTATGATAACAATTAAAATTTTTCAACTATTTATCATTTCCTTCAGAAAGGAAAGAAGCCTCTTCTCTCCTTTCTCTTCAAAAAGAAGAAAGAAATGATACAGGAAACACAGTAACACCACTGTTAATTTTTCTATTAAGAAAACCTTCATTTGATCTTTTATTGAAAAGATGGAAAATACATTTAATTTTTGGCCAAATGAGGAAAGTAAACAGTGCACCCCCCGTCATTCCTATGCCTTTAGTACTTTAATTATGGTTTCTGTATGACAGTGGCAGCCAGTAAGTTTTCTTCTCCTAGAAGAACTTTCATCTTGCAGGTATCAGCTTTTTTAATGCATTTTGGAATGTTACTTTGTCCAGAAATGCATCATATAATGCCAGACTTCCTGGTATTACTCAGTAGCATTTTTTCGTGAGTTTCATTACGGTATCAATAAAGTTAGTACATGGATTTTCCACAAAATAAAGCAAAACATAAGTTCCTCAAGAGGCAAGAACAGCATTTCTAAATTTTGGCCTGAGCTATGCCTACATTTCCTACGGCTATATATAATAAAAGACAGAGTGCAAATGTTAATTCATTAGTATCTTGTACCAAGTATTTATAAGAAGTACTTTCATCCAAGAAGGGAAAAATTTACTCATGATTAATATAATTGGTTGCATTTGTTTTTCAAAATGCTGAGATTAAAATCAATGTATATAATCTTGTGCTTAACAAAAGAGCTTTTATTTTCTTCCAGCTATCTTTCTTCCTTACAACTTTTGCACCGCTATCAAATCAGAAGTGTAATGAGCATGAAAGTGCTAAACATAATAGAATTCAAGCACTGCAGAAGTTAAGTGCATCTGATTCCACATTCACTAACTCCATCCTTCTGCTGCTCGGACTGTGCTGGAGAGGACAGCACATCACAAAGAACATCCTGGTGCAACCATATTACAGAAGAATGAAACTCCACCCTACACCAGCACAAACCGTAGAGCTGAAGCAAACCATTCAAATGGAAGAGGAAGTAAGAGTTAACAAATAACAAAACAAGCTAATGGCACAAACACTGAGTCAGAGCATTCCTGCTAAGGAGAAAACATTGCGGTGTCTGTGAAAAAGCACCTAAAACTCGACACACCTTTGTAACTGCTTCTGCTGTTGGTTTTTGCTCTTAGAGCTCTCGGTGCTGTTCGCTGTTCGTTACCTCTGCCCAAGAGGGCTCTGGGGGCAGTAACTGCCTAATGCACAACTGATGGAAATGAGGGAGGACAGATGAAGCAAAATAGGTAAAGAGAGGAGGCAATAAATGGCACGTGGCTTTTCCCCTTATTCTTATGTCCACACTGCTGTCTCCTGTCCCTGTCCATCACAAACTGCTCTCCCAGCTGACACAGTGCAGGCTGTAGCCCAGACCGAGCCCGGGGCAGGGACACAAGCAGCAGGGGCTGTGCAGTGAAATGGTGTGCAGGGCCTGAAGCCAGTTCATCGAGTAGCAGAAAAAACCTTTGTAATGCAAATGCAAAGCAGATGTACTGTTCCTGTGCCTTTTTCCATTGCAGAGAGATAACATCCCACTCGGAATAATTTGCTCTTAGGAGCAGCATTCATGTCTACCATCAATAACAACATCTGTGGTCAGAGTAGGAGATCAAGAGCAACTCTACATCACCCCTCGATGGGTCTTTCCTCCTGCTTGAGCCCTTCATATCCAATAGAGAGAGGTGTTCCAGCAGAATGCCACGTGCAGTAAAATGTCCTTAGGTTAACACCACAGTTTCCCTTGTGGTCCAAACTCACGATGCCATCAGCAGCCACCAGCGAATCAGCTGGTATGCCCTGCTTCCAACCACAGCCAAGCATTAATGCTGTTAGCCTTAATTACCTCACCATCTATTAAATCTTTACCTGCTGCAGCCGTATTAGACTCTCACTGCTGTCTCTCAAAGCCAACAGCAAATTGAGTGGTCATTGCAGCGGTCTCCTTACTCAATGCTTTTAAAAACTGGCTTTGCAGACACTCTTTTCTATCCAGTATTTGAAGGCTTTCTGCAAATAAAAGAAGAAATGGCCCACATAGTTCTTCAGACAGTTCGCACAGGCATGAACAGATTGTCCATACCTCTTTTGTAGTCAAAGAGTAGAGTGTAAAATCTTTTTTACTTTATTTATAGCAACAGAGCTTTATTTAGTTAAGAAAAGTTCTATGGTATAGAATATAATCTCTAAAGAGAATACATCTAAAAGCGAAGTTCTTCACACAGCTAGGCCCCAATCACAACAGACTTCCTAGGCAGTATTACAATCCAAGATGTAGAGCATTTTCAAGCACTACTGTTAAAAAAAATCTAAGGCTGCAGAATCTTTCACCTTTTAAATTGATGCTTGCTATGACAAGTATTTTCAACCTTCTCTCGTAATCCTCCTACATTCAGAGAGTATTATGTCCTACAATAACACTTGGTTAGTAACTACATATTTCTCACGATTGAAATCTCATGTACCAGGGTCACGTCGAACAGAAACAAAGTATGTTATCATTTAATGCAATTTCTTCTAGGTTTGTGCAATATAGAGCATATAGTTCCAGACAGGTGTTAGAGGCCTGATTCTGAGCCGAGTTTCAAAGCAAAGCTGCCGAAGTTCATTTCAGTGGAGTTCACTCTACTGAGTTGCAACACAAAAGCAGTGTTAACTATAGCTGACCTAATTCTATAGCAATCCAAAGAGTATGGTCAGACCATTTATTGCATTAAAAAGCCAGGTGGGGAAAATATAATGTACTGCGGGGGGGAAGGACACAGGCTTATACCACTGTACAACAGTGGCTGTGGTGTAGGGTATAATCACATGCTGTAAGTTGTTCTGATGATAGAGTCCCCAATAATTGAAGTTTTAAATTGCACTATTTTATTTTGCGAACCTGAGACTTCTCACAGGTGTTGACAAAATGAGCTTTTCCTACCGTTTCACGTACAGTACGAGGCAGGACCTTGTGGGGGAGGACTCCACACCACAGCTTACAAACTGTTACAGTCTGGTCCTTCAGTGATTTCCTGCCCATTAACCACAGCACTAAAAATAAAAGGAGCAGCTTAGTGCTATGAAGCTTGGCTGTAGCCTGTTCTAAGTTTTCTACTTGTAATAGCAGCCTACACCATCAAATATTAAAGGGACACATAAAGCAGCAATAAAAGATTGAGATTGACTCTCACTTTATGATAGATGGTAGCAAAATTAGGACAAACACACAGTCAACCAAACATACAGTTTCAGTGGAAAAGTTACTAATTTTTATCACCTCTTAACCAGTTTGTCTCAGATTTGGTGAAGATTGATGCAAGGGCAGAATATTTGAATAGACATACTAGATGGGCGGTGGCTCCTCATGAGGATTAAAGCAGAGAACTAAGATCCTCTTTGGGTCATTATAAAAACCTTCCTGATGGCCAAAGCCCCTGAATCTGCTCCCTGGGAAGACCCTTAAAAACAACATACTGGAATGAGAAAGAAAAGCAGAGATCCTGAAAAGCAACTTGAACCCTGTAGGGCAGAAATGTTTTATCTCTGGAAATGCTTCCATACCTGGACAGAAATGGCCTGAGCATCAGAAAGACAGTGGGGGACAGTCCCTGTTTCAAAGCTGAGCAGATGAAACACCAAACTCCTTACATCCATATTTTATGACTACAGACCCTTTTCTGACCTTCTTTGATTTCCATGACCTTCAATCTACAGGACATCTCTGCACAAATAAATGTTAGGAAATACGACTAGTATACTACTGGAAAAGAACAACATTAGGCAATGGTGTAAAGGAGTTTTTCAAGTCAACAAGGGTCTGGTCTCTTCTTACATCACTTAGTTCCTTAATAATATTTCCTGTGAGGGTTTTGGAAAAGGTAGCAGTTGTTTCAAAAACTTGTCTGTACAAAATTATCATATGGGAGAGTGGGAGAGGATAACTCAGTCTATATTTGCTATTTTAGCATCAATTTAGTATCTAGCTTCAAATAGAGCTTGATGCTCTATTTGAGCATAAAGTAGCCTTTATGTACAGTTTGGCCTACATATGTTCTAGAAACAGATGCCCATAACAGAAATTCGACTGAGTAGGTAAAAGAGGCCTGAGAAAAATTGCTACTTCTAGGTCTTCCTGTCGGCAATGTTTTTGACACCTCTTGGCACCTGCCTCCATTTTCCATGCTGGGTAAACTACAGTACAAAGCTCCCAAATGTGAAGACTGGTCATACCTACAATATCAAATAAATAAATTTTACAAATAATATAATTCAGTATGTAACATATCCTGTGAAATTTGAACAACAGAATGAGTGCGGCTTAGATTGAACTAATGACAGTAGCAGTTCCCAATATCAGATTTCTTAACAGCTTAGTTGACTTAACACCAAGTAGCCCCAAGAGGTGAGGAATGCCAGAGGAACACACAGGAACACAGCTCCGTTATTCCTGGTCTGCCTTCACCTGCCATGTGAAAGAAAAAAGATAATTTCCTCTCACCTTCCTCCTTCCTGCTTCACATCTATATGCTGCAGAGCGCTACCTAACAGAACCGTGGCTTTCCAGCCAGCCCAGGCAAGGCTGCCAGCTCTAAATTTATTTCATACCTGTATATAATGCTTGTCGCACCATAGCTTTTTTTTTTTTTTTTTTTTTTTTCCAGCAGTCTAATTCTGAGTAAAAATCCCAATGTTTTCTCTAGGAAGATCATGCAAGAATCACAAATTTTCTCCGGTGCTTGAAAGAAATCTGTTCCTATAGCCTGAATGTTCCCGAAAAGTGTTGTTACTTTCAGTGTTGCCAGATCTGAAGTGAGGAGATACTATAGGAAAGGTTATTCTTGCAGTATTTACAGAGACAAGCAGAAGTAGAAGTGACAGAGATTTCAAAGACTGCTTGAATTACTTCCAGCTCAATTTTGCAGAACTTCTCCGCACAGAGATTCAGATATTCATCCACACTTTACATGCTTACCTGACCTAGACATGTGGTGATGGTAATTTTGGAACAGCCCAGACTCGCAAGGAAAAAAGTGAAGCATTAGAAAAGAGTTTTCCTAACTTAATACCGGTAGCCAAAGAAACAAATTTACTACAAGTCCAGATGTCACAGCTCTGCCAACGATTGCAGATTCGGTTTGACCATGGCTATTAAAGCATCACAAGGCCAGTGGATGTAGGGACCCCAACGTTAAGAGGCATCCATGTGAACATCAGCATGGGAAAATAAAATGCCTGTTTGGCCCCTGGAAAGCCCTCGGTGAAGCACTGCCGGTTGTTTTAACCTCTTGGCCAGCTGGAGTGTATGGAAAGCGTCCCTCGACTTTGTTAACAGTAAATACACGTTTGTCCTAATGCCTTTTGCAATCCCATATAGACATGGCTGTAAGAAGACAAGTCTGTCAAACGGAGTCACTCAGATTATTGAATAGAAAAGGCTCTGAACCTCCACTGGTGTTAGGAAGAGTGCAGAAAGGTAAAATAAACTGCTCTGGCAGTATGCCCTTCTGAGGCTGTGGCTCACCACGTTTCTGGGCAGCAAGAAACCTTCCCTGCCGCAGACGGAGCTGCAGCAGTTTGTGCTGCCATCCTACAGCTGCTCCCCAACTTCTCACTGCTCCCACTTTCCATCTGAGAAAGCAAAAGAGGGAGGAAAAGAAAAAAAAAAGAAAAAAAAAGAAAAAAAAAGAAAAAAAAAAGAAAAAAAAAGGAAGAAGCTCCAGACACTTCTAACCCCATCTGCACTTTCCTCTGCAGAGCCCCTGGTGCTGCTCCTGTAAGGGACGGTGCTGCCATGCGGCAGAGCCTGCACCGAGCACTTTTAGGAGGAAGTTTTTAAGCTGCATCAGGATTCGGACAGGTAAAGCATGCAGCAGCCCCTCCTCTGCATTTTGTGGGACCTGGCTTGTGATGGCTGGCTGCACTTGGTGCTGGGCTGGGAGAGGCAGACACTTGTTTTTATGTGATATTATTATGTATAACTCAAATGTCTGCAGGGGAAAGACCAGGACTACTGCAGCATCAAAAAAGTTTTCCAAAAAATGCATAATTTCATTATACAGAAAGTTTGAACAGAGGAGCATCAATTATACCAACAACGCATACTGCATACACTTCAGTGTTTTGTGGGAGCCCATCCTCAGCACAAAGATGTCTCGGGATAATTCCTGCAGCTTTCCGCACGCGCTGCCAGCAGCGTGGGGCTCACAACCACCCCGCACGAGCCGGCCGGCCGCAGGGACACTGCGACGTTGGGAGCACAGACAGCTTTTCTGCCCCCCTTCAGAGCATGCAGAGGGTTTGCCGTCTTCGGAGGCATCATAGCCATGGCTGGATGCTCCACATGGTTCCACGTGGACCTGATGAGCCGCGGGCTCCTCAGGTCCACGTGGTTCCACGTGGACCTGATGAGCCGCGGGCTCCTCATCCTCGCTCTGCAGCACCAGTGCCCGCTCGCACGGCTGCGTGGCTGCCTTCCAGAACAGCAGCGCTGCTCCCCGAACACATACATCTTGACACGAGGCTGGTAAGAAAGCCCTGCATATTATTTTGTTTTATTTTTGCAATTTCGTGCTCTGCATCTTAACAGAGGCCCTCCTTTCTTCTGCCTATTGCACACCAGGAAAAATTTAATAACAAGTGGCTTGAATATCTCAAGTCTGCAGAACCACCTGCCACTCATCGCAGAGTCTGTGCTAAACACCACGAATTCAAGAAGCAGCTGAGGAGACCAATTTCTTCAAATTTCTGCTACAACCAGTGTCATTTCCCACCTTACTTTACAGAGGCCAAGGAATTAAAGTTTATCTTGATTCCTCCTCATTCGTTATTTGGATCATTTCCACTTCTTTTGTCACTATAAGAACACTGGATGATTCAGTGCCACCTTCTAGTCCAAAAATCTATCAATCTATATTTTAGGGGTAGGGAAGGTCCAAATAAAGTAACCTAATAAACCTAATAAAGCAAACACCAGCATCCTGGAGACATAGGAAACACTGAAGTTTCTAATTCAGGCCCCAAAAGTACTTGACCCCAACTCAGAAAGGTAACACAAGCAAGAGCAGCCCAGGGAGTTGGAAAGTCTGATGTAACCTCGTCCTGTTGGAAAATGTGGATTCAAAGCAAGCTCTAGTCTCCATCCATCCTGGACTCCTGGCTCCTCCAGAGCCTCCCTCCTGCCCCAGGATTGAGGACCACAGGGCAACCACAGGGCTGATGGAGATGCCCAGAGTGGCCGGGATGGGCGTGTGGGGCCACCAGCAGCACCTCGTGCACCCCCAGGCCTGGACGCGCAATCCTGGAGGCCGAAGCTCCAGGGCTACAATTCTCCTTGCAAAACACGTGGGTCATTTCCCTCCTTGCCTGCACAGGAAGAGTTGGGTCACATCCTGAGCAGCAGGCAAATGAGCCCAGGTGCTGAGCAGAAACCTGCCGTGGGGCTCAGCCTCGGTGTATCCGATTCGGCACCAGCGCAGCGGTGGCTTTGCCCAGGGTGCGGCAGGAAAAGGACTCAAACAAAAAGCGAGAGTTTGCTTGAAGCTTCGGCTTTCAGACAGATTCACTCAGTTTTCTTCCTCATTTTCTTCCCTTCCTCTCTAAAAACACTGCAAACTAACACACGCTTTGGAGGTGGACTTGGAAGAGGCTGTAGGACGACTCATCGGAGGACTGCGCCTGCTCGGCATGACCGACACGGGCTTGGAAGACACGTTGGTGACCGGCCACAGTGCAACCCAAAACACCCAACTTGGCTGCAAGCCAATGATTTAACCCCGTCAATCTCAAACGGCAGGAAATGTGCCCGTGTCTTTAGCAACCTTTTAACCACAAACCATAGAAATGCCAAAATTCCAACTTACCTAGTTAATTTATTAACAAAACTTTTCAGTAGGGAACTCTGTGCTGCTGAAATTCTTTTTTGCTATGCAAAGTTAGAAACTTATGCTATAAGCTTAGAAAATAATTTGAAGAATATAAAAATCTGTTAAATGATCCTTCAAACTCTTTTCTAACCCATTTCCAAGGCAGTTCTTTCTCATGCTAAGTACATATGCAAATAGAGAGAAACAAACATAGAAATGCATAAATTTTCAGGCATATATGAATTTTGGATTGTTAGCTTCTGACAAAGAGGACTCATTTTTCACAAATTTTAGGTCTCCAACACTTGCAAGCAACGCAGAGCATGAACCAGGTAAGTTGTCATTGTGGCCTCTACTTAATTTAAAGCTGGTAAATATCCATGCTTCCAAAATTAATGTCTCCCTTTCCCATTTGGAGAGCACTCTAAAAACATTTCCCTTGTTCCTATTCCAACCAACCTCGAGGTACCTTAAATTGTAATAAAAGTTCTTAGAGTAAGCTGACCTCTGTAAGAGGCCTCACTCTCAAAATGAAAACAGATTTGCCCTGAGGAAGTCCCAGTGCAAATGAGAAGTTAGCAGAGTTTATTTTGCAGTGAGTCTCCAAAACAAACTTTTTATAGTATTTCTCCAACCAGGGAGGACTGACAGAGGAATTTCAAGGGCATGAAATCACAAAACTTAATATCCGATAGTGCAAAAGAGCAACCAGCTGGGTCTTTAACGTGTTGATAACTGGGTGGCTATAGAAGCAAGTTTCGTTGCAACCCCTGGTACGAGCAGCCCAGCTTGCAAAGAGGTTCCAGGTAGCGCTCCTGGGGCAGGCTAGCAGGCTCCCAGCTGCACGGCCAACAAGCCAGGCTGTCATCGTGGACATGCCAAAGGTAGCGGGGGGATGTGGCAGCAATTACTTCCTGATGACAAAAGCTGTCACAAGCCACCACCAGACGGGAAAAAGGAGACACGTTTGTGCAAGTTGTGCAATCAGATAAGGGACGCTGTGCTTGAATTATTGTGTGCAGCAAAAGCTGGGCCAGTTTTATCTCCCTGCTCCCGGGCTAATGCCAGCAACACATGAAACCGTCGCAGCAATCAGAGCCTCTTCGAACCAGCAGTGTCCACCAGTGCCAGCTGCTGTCTGTGCAGCATGGAGCAGGAGCTCTCGTGCATCCAGGTGGCAGACAGGGCAGAAGTGAACCATAAATAGCTTTATTTAGCTAGATCTCCAGCAAAGCTCTCTTTTTGCCCTCAAAAGAGACAGGCCCAAACAAGACTACATCTACAGTATTAGCAGCATGCTGCAGAACTGCCCGTTTCCAATCCCTAATCAATAATGCACGTGAGCATCAGCAGCCAGACTCCTCCTCTGCATTAGCAGACTGACTCAGAGAGGGAGCTTTTAGGAGCTTTTTTAACTACCTATTAAATGGTTAGCAGCTCACGCTGATTGAGCTGACACAGCAGAGTGGCACTGCAGAAGAGAAGAGTTAAGAAAAATAAGCAAGTATCAGAATTGCACATCACCATCCTCAAAGGTGCTCCATAGAAGCCCTCAGCTCACTGAGGAGAAACATGAGCCCTTAGCAACTGCCACTGCTGAAAGCTGCAGGGCTCCCAGCACAGAAACGAGCTCTGAGCAGCTCAGCAAAGGCCTCCCCTGCACCAGGCACCGGCAATGGGGAAGGGTGCTCCAAATTTATCGTGTCAGATCCTTCTTCTGAGAGCCTGGCCTCAAGCTGGTCTCATTAATATCTGCCACTGAAAAGCACTAATAACTTTTGGCACCAGAAAGAAAGAAACCAGCAGCGGAGCTGCCAACAAGTTGCTGGCGCCACTGCAGCGTCAGCCCCATGCTGGAGGTTTTCCTGTTGTGCCACCCGAATATCAGTGTAAAAATCAAAACGTGACTTTGTCACCATTTGGCGGCTGGCTCCTGCTGCAGACAGAATTGAGGAGCACGGACCTACGACCGCCCCAGCACTCAGAGCTTCAAAATACAGAAACTACCAAAAAGGCTGTTGGCTGCTCGGAAAAGAAAGCGAACAAACGTGCGTCACCGAGGCGGCAGCGTGGGACACGCTGCAGCAGGGAGGTGAAGCGAGCGGCAGATGCTGCATTGCAGCCAGGCCTCTGCACACGGAGGGAAGGGATAAGGAAAAATAATGCTCAGAATAAAGAAAAACAACTCTCAGCATTCAGACTGCTTTACCAGATCTCACAACTCTGTTGAAAATGCATTTCTAATGACTCCAAAGACGTTGCAGCAACAGCATAAAAAAACACGACAAAGACAGCCCAGGAAGATAACTTTATATATATATACATTTATATATTTTATATATATATATATATATATAGCTTCCCTGTCTGTTCCAATTTGTATTATGCAGGCAGGACCACTTCCCGCCCCCCCCTCCAAAAAGTACAGAAAACTTGAAATGTAATCTTACAGCACTACTTTAAAATAACACCACTTTATCTGTCTCCAATTACTATGCACAATTTCAAAATAAGCTTCAAGCCACTTGTGATTTCGCTCAACTCTGACCCATATTTCCCAAAGAACAAGTTGCTTCTTGTGATAAGGCTATCAGTTACCAACATGAGCACATGTCACAAAATTTGCAGCAAGCAGCATGTTACCAGGAAAAGAAATTCCACTGTAAAACAAATCTTGCTTATCTTGACTCTCCTTTATGCTGTCTGTAACTAAATCATTACTCCACGTTGTTTGAATGCCCTCCTAAATTATTGTGTGTTTAAGGACTAGGAGGTAGCCCTTGGTGGCACAGAGCTGTCCGCTCTGATGGGCCTCCGGAGCTGCAACCTATTTTGGGCCAGCTCCAGAGCAGGAGCAGTATTAGACTTGATCTATAAGAGCATCCTGAAGGACACATGCTGTCACTGGGCCATTTCCACTGCGTAGTTCCATGAGGAACAACGCTGACAACATCACGAGACAAAAAGAAGGGGTATCTTTTGCATGACCACCTTTACACCTTCCTGTGCTGTTCCTCTTACAGGCGGATGATGGAGCGGTACCGAGGTTTGTGATCCCAGAACATGAGCTTCCCTGATGCTGAACCATAGGAGACCTGTGAGATGGTGGTAGGAGCTCTCGTGGAGCTGCTCCAGCATTGCTGGAGCTCTCCTTGCACAACCCCACACGTCCCATCTCCAGCAGCGCAGGCTGCCCCGTGGACCTGCACATCTCAGAGCAGGGAGGGAGCTGCAGGGAAGGAAGATCCCCACATTTGTACTGCTGTTGTGGTCTACCAACAAATCCCAACTCTACAGACAGACCAAATGGACCTCTCCCTGCTTAGGGAGCCATGGAGAGATCCCCTCCAATCTCTAGCGATCCCTAGTATCGCATCTCACCAGCCACTACCTCATGGTGGCCACGGTCACCAATCACCACCCTGATGGCCACCCTCATGCATGCCAATAAACAGTGCCAAATTGCACTGAATTGCACCAAATTGCCAAGACGCTTGCTAGGAAAGATCTTGTCCTGTGCAAAGGGTCACACATTGGTTCCTTTTTCCCCTCTTTGGGATAAGGAGTTAGCACAGGCACAGATATGAGACGTGGAATAGGATCGAAGGAAGGATCTCTAGTACCTATAGACAGAGGATCTCTGCATCTGTAGTTACTCCTATGAGATGTGACAGTTTCACTAGACTTTGAACACTAATTTTGCCTTCAAAGCATCAACTCCCATCTGTGCCCTGAGCAACGTGCAAATGAGAACAAATAAAACAATTGTGCAACTATTGTAATCTGCATTGAACAAAGTACAAGCAATTGCAATTATTTTAAAAAATCTTTAGAGATACAAGTTTCAGGAGCGGTGTTAGGATGAATTGAAGATCCCTTACCTACAGGCTCACAGAGGTCGTCCTCCCATCTCAAACTGCCATCGACCAACAAGAGCTGAACTATTTCAAAAAAACAGAAAACATCTAAGTCACATGCCTGAAGGCTGCATTTGGGTTAATCTCCTGCAGCTCATAAAAACAGACAGAAAGCAGGAAAAAGAAGAGAGTAGAGCAAAACCACTTCCTGCGAGAGCGGAGCTAACCATCGCCCCAGCCAGTGACGTACACCCGCGTCCGGGGCAAAAGCCTTCGGTATTGGATAAAGAGACAAATCTGAAGTGCGACGCGACCTTCTCTGCTAAGATCACAACCAACAGGGAGGGTTGAGGGTTGCAGAAGGTGCACGGGTGGTTCAAAAGGAAGCGCTGAAAGGAATGACGAGTCGCAGCCTCAAGGCAACTTCCCTTTTCTTACCTTCGATAAAATGTTTTGAGCGCCAAGGTAAATAGCTTGCAACAAAATCGGCTTTGCTGTTGCAAAGCGCAGCTTTAGGAAGCACAATGCTTACCATACCATTGGTTTAGACATAGAAAATAGCAAAATGCAGCCAGTTGGGAAGCTTGAGATTCAAAAAAAAAAGAGAAAAATCTGCTTGAACTTTTGCCTAGTGAAGCTCTCCTAGCTAAACACTTCTGTTTCTCTGATTTTTCGATTTTAACACTTCTCCTTGAAGCAGCCCCACACAGCTGCCTTTGCTGCCCGTGGTGCCAGGCACCACCCTGTCCCCATCCAGGAAGCTCAGAGGCCGTCACACATGGACAGAAACATTGGAAAAAACCCCTTCCTCACGCACCTTCCTGCTGTCCTGCCCCGCTGAGTTTCCCAAGGAGGAATGACAGGACCTTCCCAAATTCCCAGCACCACAGGGCTCACTTCAGAGAGAAAACACCTGGATGGAGGTGGGAGATGAAGTTGAGCACCACGAGGTAGCACTCATCATTCTAAACTCACATTTTATTTTTGCAGCCATCGCATTTTCAGGCTGTTTTCTGAGGATGGACTGTGAACACAGCAGAGCAGGTGCTGAAGTGTTTCCCCTGGTGTGAAGAGACCACAGAAGAGCATGGGGCTTCCTCCACAAGCTAAGCAATGCATCGGCTTAGAGAACCTGCAGCAGCACTAATTAATTGATGGTAATTGCTAGTTCTTTTAAAAACAAAATATATTTCAACTAATTTTGTCATAGGAACAATTTTGGAGAACTACTGGTTGAGAAATCTGCTGCAACTGCACCGATCAAGATTTTTTTCTTAAATAAAACCAGAAAAAAACAGTATTTATATCATTTTAAAGAGCAAACAGTTACAGACAGCAATCATTATTGGACAGCAGGACTTTGTTACCAAATGCAAAGTGGCTATCAGAAAACCTGTAACATGGTGCCTCAGCCCTGGTCCGTGATATCCCATCCAAAACCCGGCTCACCAGGGATGTGACATTTTTTCATGAAAATGCCTTTCGCTACACACCTAACATTTCAAGTCAAGCCTGATTTCCTCAGCATCCACTTGACAGTATGTCAGTAGTGACAAAATTCTATAAAAAGATGGCAGCTTTGCATACTGCAAACTCAAACGTATGCAGCACCAGCTTCCTGCGCGATCTCTGGAAGGCTGAAAATACTTTAGATGTGCAAAAACCAGTTCAGCAAAGTCTAAGAGCTCATTTAATCTCAGTAAAATTCTGCAGGAAACAGCAACCACATAGGCACTACCTGGAGCAAGCTGCTGCTGAAGAGATTTGTCTTTGCTGGGTAAAGAAGTGTCCCCACTGCTGGGTTTTGCTGCCATGACCTCTCAGATCTGCAGCCCAGATTTCTCGTCCCTGGTTCAGTGCTCATGCAGTCCCTGTTCATGAGATGTTTTATCAGGCTAGCGAACATCTAAAATTACACATCTCATAACTGAGAGGACAGAGCACTGAGGCCAAAAAAATTTGTAAAAATCACACTTTTGGAGCAAAAAAGAATGCTGAATGCCCAGGAGCTTCCACCAACTACAGTCTAATGAATCAAAGTGGTATCATGTATTCCTTCAGGTTTCTAACACTGCATCCACAACTTGCTCTGGACTAGTGGTCTCGTATGGTGAAAAGAAAACATGATTTCTCTCCTTTTCTTTCTTTCAGTCTTTCCTTTCCTGAAGGTGTGGGGCAGCCCGGTTTGGCTTCTGTAGCAGGCACCATCTCATGAGTAGCAAAACTAATTTAAGCCGTAAGAGACACCACAAACCTGGAGAGCAGACAAGCACCAGCCTGGAAGAACAGCCATGCATCCCGTCACTGCTTCCAGACAAAAACAATTTTTTGTTAATGGAAATGGATAAAGTTGCAAAAATTGGCAATGACATAATTCATTGGGAAAAGAAACTGGTAGGCTTTGAGATCATGAAAAAATAATGCATTATTATTTCCCACATTCCTCATGTAAAGGCTGTTTTTTTTTTTTCTTTTTTCTTATTTGTGGTTTAGAAATATTTAAAATATCTTATTTAGAACACTTAAATTAAGAAAGTGGAACAAAAAATTATACCTGTTTGGGCAGTAACTTATACTCGTGTTCAGAGCCCTTGTGTTCGTTCAGTAGCCATGGGTCTTGCTTTAAGGGCTCTCAACACTTTCTGACAATGAAAGCATTTCTAGAAGCACGTTCTCGTGTACAGAGAGGGCTATGCAGCGATGCCACTGGCTTATAGCCCAAGATAACTGCTGTCTCCAATATTATCTCTTTGGGCAATAAATATTTGTTATGCAGAAGCTTGTTTGTAAATGTCAGTGTAAATGTACAATAATGGTTGAATTCACATAGTCCTCTCAGCCATAATGTGCATTATATACACTCCATTATTATTTCCCAAAACCTTTTACCCGGAGTTGACTTTTCTATTAAACGATCTATTTTGCTTACCACAGCCTTAAAAACGGCAAGAGTGGTTCTTGGAAAAACTGTCCCAGGTGGTAGAAAATGGGTCGCAGGAGCTTCTCCAGCAGGTCAGCATTGACCAGAGGGGAGGCACATCCGTGCTCTGACCCGAGGTCTAAACCCCCCAGCATTCACACTGATCCCTGATTAACAGCCGACCTGCTAAAGATTTGATTACAGATATCCTGGAGAAAACAGCGCAGATGTTTAGAATGCAGAACTGAGCTCCTAATAAGGATTATTTTGCCTTATCATGAGGTTTGGATTTAGAAATATTCATAAGCAGGAAAACAACATTTATTTTTAAACTCGCTATTTTCCAAGCTCACCCAATCTATTTTTTCCTCTTTTCTTCGCTGGATATTGAAGTTAATGAAAACAGCTAGATAGGAAAGCTTTACATAAATCCAAGCTGTCTGTTCCTTTGCTCTCTCTTTCCCAGGTGTTTTGAGGTTCTTGACACTCATTTATTTTAAAGGCCGGCCTTGCCTGCTGGTGGCTTTAATAACTTAGAAAAGCCATCGACAATAACTGTAACAGTAATACTGCACCTAAAATGGAGGCAAAACACAAGCATATGTTAATGCATTATTTAAAGACTTTCCTTGACAGGATTGAGTAACATGCTAGCTTTAAATGCAGTGTAAATGCATTTTCCAGAGTGTTAGGCCTCTGAGTGCTAGAAGTGCTAGAATCCTGAACTGCCAAAAAGGTAATTTTGCATCACGCAGTAAGGGACCTTAAAAAGACAAATGTGTGTTGAAAGGAGGCTTATTTCCACAGCATCCAATTCCACAGGTACAGTTGCAAAAAGGGAGATGCAAGCACACACCATCGCAAGACGTTCATAAAAATAACACAGCTCCCATCTCATCCAGGGAAAACAGTAACTTCTGGAGGCTTTGGCTTGCTCTTCCAACCAAGGCTGGTGCCTGGGCTGCCGACTCTGCGCCTCTCCCTCCCAAGTTCTGGTTTGCTCTGTGCAATGGCTTTGGTGGAAGACAAAAAGTCAATGAAAAGCAAAAGTCAGAAGCAAAACTCCTCTGCAAACAGATGATCATTTTCTCTCGGACTCAGAAGCTTTCGGGAGTGGCCTGAAATAGACTGGGGAAGAAAAAAAAAATAATGGGTTCATCAAAGATTGGAAGACAAAAAAAGGTAGCGAGTTAATTGAGCACCTCAACTCCAGTCACATCTTGTGATTTTACTTGAGTGTGCAGTGCAAGGATACTTTTAATTTTCATTTTCTGTGATCCGGTGGCCTTTCCCTCTGCTCCCTTCCATGTGTAGACAGCTACTCTTGAACATACCCATATAATTTAGGGCACGATATGCACAAAATAAAGGTTATTGGAAATACACTTACCCAAATTTGAAGGAAAGAAAAAAAAGGACTAAAATAACACACCGACCAAAGCATAACCAATACCAATAGCATAACCAATACATAACTATTAGCTGCAGAGTGGGGTTCAACTAGAAACGTTGACTTCAAAGTTTTTAGAAGACTCTCACAGCAACCTACAAAAAACAAGCAGCAGGCCACAACCCAGACCATTCCAACACGTCTCCACGATCATATTTAACTTCTGTTTGCTTCACATAGGGGAAAATAGAAAACCAATAGCCCTCATTTTACAATTCTTAAGATTGTTACAAATTTTTCAGTTCCCCCTTCCCTCTAGAGCTTGCGGCCTCTGAAGACATACACTTCCTCTTCCCTTGTTTCCCAAGACCACTCTGCTGCTTTATGCTGATAATCTTGCTTTGACAAGCCCTCTCTTTCTTCTATTTCTGTCAAGCTTAACCTTGGGCATCATAAAACAGCTTATCACAGACAGCTTGCCTTTCTACAGCGGTGCTGGATGGGTAGCGTGACGTTTTACATCTTTGCCCTTGCCTGGTGTTGTGGGGGTATGAAAAGAGAGAGAAATGCTGATTTCTGTCATTTTCTGCACCATGCAAGGTGTTCATCCACACTCATTTTCATAATTCCAGACACCCTCACCCATAGGACAAAGTGTATAAGGAGCATTTCAACCAGGTAAATGCTTTGTAGAGGTAAGCAGTTTTTAAGACTGGTAATTATTGGCTCTGGAAAGATGGAGAGAGGGGGTTGAAGAAGGCAGCTGGCATTCTAGTTATGTCTCTGCTGCAATCTATTCACCTTGAACAATTTGTTACAATTCCTGGAGTCCGCTGGTTTCCAGTTCACCTTCCAAGCTTCAGGTCTTGTGACCCTTCTGGTTCTCCTGAGCCAAAGAGCACTGAGTAGGTCTGTTGGGAAAAATATTCCCCACGTATCTTTTCAATCCTGGTTCACATCCTCAGGTTCCTCTGTGGCGCTGGATCTCCAAAACCAGCTCACTCCCCAACGTGGCTAAAATGGGTCCTACTGCCCCGAATGGTCTGTGGCCCTGCTCAGACCAATGTCACCTCGGAGAAGCCCTCCTTCCTCAGGGCTCCATGCAGTCTTTTGAGGGGCTGGACCCAATGCACTGCTTCAGCAAGGACATCTGCTCAGGTGGTTAGGGCTGGGCAGAAGTGTGCATGTCTAAATTGGGACAACGCAGAAGAATTTCTGCTTCAAAACTGTGTGGTGGATGGCATTGTGATATACTGACTGCAAAGCAGCTGTTCCGAACAGATTTGGCGTATAACAGGGGTAACGTAATTTTACACAAATCATTATGTTCACTATATTAAATTAATAGATTAAAATTAGTCAGCAGTGTTTCTTAAGATTGCCTTATCCCTAGGATCCTTTTGTCCTTATAGTCTAAAGGTTTCTTTCTCTCCTCAGTATTCTGGGCAGTGTGCACATAAATGCCCTATGGATCGCGGGGAGTATAAGCTCCTAAATTCATGACTGTTGAGCCTTTTCCAATATAAGCATCTGAATGAAAGACACTTAAGGGAAATAGAAAATGACATCATTTTTTTTCCTGATCTTTTGAAGACTGAGTGATTTTTTTTCCCCATCCTGCAGAAACAGATTCCAGACTAATTTTTCTTACTAGAGGCTTTAAAGTATAAAACTCATCAAACATCTTGTCCTCAGAGACAATGTCATCTAAGTTCAAAGGATATATAGCCCTGCAAAAAAGATGTCTTATTTCAGAGCTAGTGCTTTTGCTTTCATTGAATGTTTGATTTCATCAAATTAAATGAATCTTCATACATTCTATAAATATGAAAAAAAAGAACCTTGCAAGTCTCTGAAAAAGAGCACACGTGGACAAACACATACAGATGAACATATATACCACAACTACTATATGCAACTGCTTTTTTTCCTCAGTGAACTTCTCACTAATATTTTTCCAGGATAGATTTATTGTAGGTTGTGTTTTTTCAGAGATGTTTTTGAAGAGTGCTTGAATTGAAAATATCATTCTTAAGTCATTTCTTTTAATGAACATCATTATAACTAAGAGCATGCTTTCCATAACTAAATATAAAGAATTTTTTTCAAAATCTCAATCTGACTACTGATGGAGGAACTTCAAGATCTGGTTTGCTAGGCATTTCAATATTCATTCAGAAAAATGTCAAGATAACAGACTTCAGCATGTGATTTTGGTGAATCATACTTTTCTGGTGTTCTATGACTTCAGATTTAACTCACATTTGAAAGAAGAAAGTTAAAAAAAGAAAACTAATGAAAATGAAATAGTCATATTCCAGCTCCATACTTCCACAGCGTTTAGGATCTTCTAAAACAATTTACTTTGCATAACACAAGTTCATTTAAAAATGTAAAATTAGATGCTATAAAGAGCATCCATTAACTTAGTCTGCCACTGAACTCTGTTCAGAATCTGGAAGCCAGAAGTAATGATAATAAATGGAATTTTTACATGAACTTGAGTCGTTTGCAATGTTTTTTAAATAAACAACTATTTGTGGTGAACACCATTAACTTACTAAACCACCCTAGCACAACTGTATCTTAAGCGGGATATGGTCCAGAAGAATAGAAAGCATAACCACCAACAACAAGGTTTTGGAAAGCCTGAGGTCTAGAAATGCACTTTAAGCATGACTTCATGATCGCTAAAATTGAAATACCTGAGACCGAGATGGTGAACCATAGAAATCAAGTTGTGCTCCAAGGTTCCCTATTTGGTCAAAAGCAATTAGACACCCTCGAAGGCAGATTGCAGTCAATGAGGAGAAGTGGGTTTCACTGAGATGATCCACCATCGCCTGCACTGGGCAAGGTAACAACCACCTTCACTTCAACCTTCAAAAAAAAATGTATATACACTGGTTCTTCTCAGAGGATTATGCTTGAATCAGGACTGCACGCAAATGCTTCTGTCCACCTTGATCCGAACACATACTTCCCACCTTACACATAGCTAATTGACAAGGACTGTGTTCATTAACACACAGCTGGGGATGGTGGCACCTGGGAGTTACCTAGCAGCTCAGCAACAGCATTTAGCTCCTTTCTGCCCATTCCTGATGGGTTTTATGGCTCTTGAGCTCTTATCAGGGCATCCACCCAAGCTGCAGGATGCTGAATTACCTGCTCCAGGGCTATGGATACTTCAAGCCCTTGGTTAAAGTGTCTTTTTAATAAATTTGAAGAAAATACAGACTCACTTCCTTTAGGCTAGGGCAGGTCTAACATGCATCCCTGGGGACTAGTGAGCTCTTCTGAGTAAAGCTGATGACTCCGCCATGTGCTTTTTGTCTGGAATAATTATCCTGCTGGGTTGGCCTGTGCTAGGGATGTTTTCAGCGTATTCACTTCACCCAGGCTCCTCTGAAGACCTGAGCTCTGCTTTGTTACTACACTGGGAACCATCAGCGTCTGGAGGTGAAATCCCCTTCCATGATGATACACTCTTGTAAAGAAATGTATGTTATTAAATGTATGTACATTATCAAACATTATATTTACCTTTTGTCCTTCTGAATCTCAAGCCATCAAACTCAAGAAGTGCAGGAAAGCTCTTAGGCATACTTGAGCCCTGCAAAAGAACATAACAAAATGTAGAAAAGGGCACGCAGAGCTATGTTTTTAACGTTATGCTGTTTAACGTGGATGGCATCTCCTGTGGGCAAAGGTGGGAAGGAAAGCACTATGCCTAGTGTAATCATACCTGACAAATCAGTCTATGTAGGACTTTCATTTCTTCAGCTGCGGTTCTCCCTTCTCTTTCTCCAGGCACACCAAAGAGCCCTGCACTCATTGCTTCTATCTTCCATAGATCTTGCATCAGAACCATTTTTCCAGTCTCAGTCATACAGAAAGTCAGCTCTGGAATCATAAAAACAACCCTTTCAGAGTACATCAAGTGAACGAAGATATAGGACAATCAGGACTTTCACAGTTAATTTCTTTCAAGAGACTTTCATCCTGTTTTTTTCGGTAGGAAGCAGCAATATAAGGTAGTCTAAGAGTGCAAATATATCGACGACATCTCCTCTTAAGTCACCTTGAAGCAAGGAGTCGCTCTATCTTAGCAGGTATAGGCAGAATCTGGTGACAGGCTTGATGACTTTGCCTTAAGTTAGATAATGCATATGTGAGAATCCAGACTCTTTGCATAAACTTTCAGCTAAGAAATTAAAATTGCTTCTATGTCCTGAGATGAGTATTTCTGAAAATACACAGTATTCTTCACCTCTCATGTAGAAATTTAAACAAAACAATAAATAGAAACGCAATTTCACTATACCTGACACACCTCACTGCTAAAATAGAAAATGTATTACAGAAATGTTTCTGTTGAGATTCATTAATGCCATTTTAATAGTTCACAGCTATTAATATTGTACCTCAAAGTATGAACTTTGTAGGCATCATCGCTCTCACCATACACATGTCCACATTGTGGTCCCTCCTTCCTGGCAAACTGAGGCACCAGGCAAATGTGCAGAGTAACAAAACTGAAAGTTAGACCCAGGAGTCTTGATTCTTAGCCTATTACCATGAACGTAAGGTGGCACCTATCTCACTACAGAAGTTTCTTCAGGAACAGGGACCTCAATGGCACTACAGGTGAGCCCATGAGATGTGCAGCATATCGGTACAGTCTGAGCTTTGCTGCACTCCAGGCATACCAAGGCATAAATCCTTTGATGCCTCCGAGATATCCGTGGTGCTCACAAGCCTTCTTGCATTCCAAGTATACTTTGTTACTAAGGAAAAAAAAAAAGTTTTCACATATATCCTCATGTTTATACATGGCACTGATGACAAGAATGCCATTTGCTTTTATTTTAAATGAAGGGTTTTCAGTTTTGGTTGGCCCTATGCTTATTTCAGAAGCCTGTATAAATCTTATCCCACGTGGGAGTCATTTTGAACGTATTAAATAATGATTTTTCCATGTCTATTCCTCTTTGATGTAGCCTCCTAGGAGAAAGAACTATTCTGGGTGTATGATCTGGTCATGTTTTAACAATTTGACAATCTCCTCAAAAACTTCCAAGAAAATGTGAGTAAAAAAGAAAAAAAAAGAAGGGGAAAAAAAAAAAAAGCTTCTGCACCCAGCTCAGTTGTTCCCCACAAATTATAATGCAGCAACTTTTTGAACATACAATTTAAATTCACAATTCGTTTCTTATTTTTTAAAGCTATTTTATACCACTTGATTAATTGCTCAAAACTGTACACAAAGATAAAGGGAACTTTGAAATTCATACCTTGGAGTATTAACATGTACGCAGGACTAGACGTAAATGTCAGAGAGAAAAAAGATCTAATGAACTCTTTATTGGTGAAATTCAGTATTGCAGCTGCGTGGAATTCTAAGCGATTTGTAGCCAGCATCCAAAGCAAAATAACTGTAGACATATACTTACAGCATGGACTCTAGTTCAAGATTTATAATGTCGTCTTCTGGGGTGGAGAGAAGCCATTTACTCTGCTAGAAGTTGCGGCTACTTCATTTTGTTGAAGCTTAGTGGGATCCTCTTAAGGTTAGCAAAATATTCGGGGGAGAAAAAAAAAAAAAAAAAAAAAAAAAAAAAAAGCAAAGTGCAGCCACAGAAATATTCTTCTGCCTAGAAAATTACACTGCCATAAGTCTCCCTTTTCCCCGGTGTCTTCCCGGCCATAATAATGGCTTCAGGATTTAAATCCTTTGCTGTTATTGTGACTTCAAAGCCTTAAAACTGCAATTGAATGAAGTAGTTCATCTGTCATTATTCAAATACGAAGCAATTACGATGAAATAAAGATAGAAGTCCATCGAGAAATACCCCAATCAATTCTGACTTACATTTAACTAGAAATGTAAAGTGATGCTTAGAAGGGTAAGTTTAGGTAATAAAAACTGAGAACATAAAAAGTATGAATTACTGATCTATAACTTATTCATTTCTCCACAAGCTTTCTAAATATATTTCATGAATATTGACAAAGCTTTAAGCTTAGGGTGGGAAGCTGTCCCTCAGCTGCTTGGAAAGAGAGATTGGTTTTCCAGGAACCTCTTTTCAAAGGTTGGGTGCCCAGAGGTTGAGCCAGGAACCTGCAGAGGGTTTTAGGAGTCTCCAGAGTGTCTCTCCCTTCACAGCTAGACCTGTGTGGAGAAGTCCTACCTGCCTGATACAGTGTTTGGGAACACAATCTAACATATCAACACTTAAAGTGTTCATATTTTGTTTTGCTGTCTCCTGTTCTTCATTTTCTTACACTGAATGTCTGGCCCAGCAAGGCTAACCCTGCTTTCTCCCCTTCTCTTCCCATCGTTCTTCCTTAGTCCATCAATCTGTAGCACTTGCTAAAAGAAAGGAAGAGGAGTTCTGCTGCAGTTAGACAAAGGACTCTCAATATTTTACATCTTCATCTCTTAAAACAGGTCACGTCCTCTTTCATTTGCACCCATGTAACAACCCTCATCCCTTCATCCCTGCAAGTACAACCTGTTCTTTCTGAAAGAAAAAAAAAAAAAAAAAAAAAAAAGAGCTGCTTTCCTGCTTATGGAAGAGGACTTGGCCTTCTCTCTAGCCTCCTCCTGACAAAACAGCAGTAAAATTGCACAAATAGATCTTAAAAATATTTTCTCTTCAAGTTTTCAATGGTTACAGGGAATTTAAATGATCTGTACAATATTAACCGGGTTGTGCTAAGAAGCATCACATACAACCAGGCATCTACACGTTCTCATTTATCTTTTATTTTTTCATCTTATAGACATTTTTTGATGCCTACCTGCATATCATTTCCTGCCATCTACCAACCCTCATGTCATGCAGTTTAATTTGAAAAATGTAATTTCTTCAGACAATCCTAGAATTAAATCTCATCACAATTAAAAGCCAGAGGTACTTAATACTGAATTTTAAATCAGAGACGTAACTAGCGAGAAGCATTCGGGGTATATACAATTAATTATTTCTCACATAATTATTTCTGATATTACGCTAACTATGATAACTTAGAGCACTTGAAGCTGTAGACTGTAATATTCCCTCCCCCCCCCCTTTTTTTTTTTTTTGCATAGAAGCTCTTTCAGTTGCTAAATCTCACTAAATAATATGTAAAATACTGACACCTAATGTTAACTTTTAGTATTATTCATTTTGCAAAACTTATAGTGTAGCTAAAGAACATGCAAGACAAGTGTTTATGCTGTAACATTTCAATAAAATACAATACACCCTTGCCCCACTTTACAATTTTCTTAATTTTTCAAATGTATGTACATGTTAAAGGAGCCTTATATTTGTCTTCGCAGCTCACAGGTAAAAGAGAAGGCATCCAGAAAAGGCAAAATAAGTAAATTTTGACTCTCTGAACTTTGGCAAGCCATCACATACCACCAATGCTATAGAATGACTATGCACCAAGCCTTAGGTGTTACAGAAGAAAAAATACTATTGACCATTTATTCAACTGCTACGTTTCCAAAACAGGATTTTACAGATTTACCTACCCTACCTGGCTCGCTCCAGAACTTAAAGGAATTGCTGTTCCAGCCAGTGACTTTAACACAGATCCCAAACTGCTGTGCTGGTCCAAGGCCCCTAAATTCATCATCCTGCCCATCATCAGGGCCCATCATCATTTACACCTGATGCCTAAATACTACTGAGAGCAGGTGCTTCAGTGGATGGCTCACAAGCCGAGTCAAGCTGAAATCAAAATAAGGGATTTTTATAGCATTTTATAGCATAATTTTCTGCAGAAGACATAAGTCTTTTTAAGTCATTCAACAGGTGACAGTGGCAGCACTTCAGATGTGAGAATGAAAATAAAACTGAAACGCAGAGCCCTGGTCTGCAGGAGAGCAGGTCCTTTCTGTTAAATTAGAGGAATTAAAGGGAGATGACGTCAGTGTAACCCAAAGCTCTCGAGTGAGCCAGAGCTCTCCATCCAAAGAAGTTCTGCTCCTTGTCACGATATTCCAGGTTAAGTGGCTGTTCTTGCTTTTCACAGGTGCCAAAACCACTGACAAATGCTGTATTTGCAGTTCTTTCAGCCTTCCATTGCCCGTTACAACCACGATGCAAGTATTACTGTGACAGGGAGTGTAAAGCCACCTGTTTGGGGGGAATTTTATAGCACAGACTGGTCCTGCAGAGGATGGGTTGGAACACGGACGCAGGAGCCCAAACAGGGCTCTTGATGGGCACAAACGTGGCAGCCAACACAAAAGCCCTCAGAGCAAAAAGGTTTGGAGCTGTCCTCATGCCTCACGCTCTATAATTGCAAAAAAAAAGTTCTAAAGTTATCTTCTAAGTGTTGCCTACCAAAAATCAGATGCATTGAGTATCTTGGGAAAGAAAATCTTATGGCTTAGCTGATTCTTGAAAAGCAGGTACAGCCTGAGCACACACACGCTTAGGGGCTCAGTTACCATTCACATTATCAACGCGATCAAACAAACAAAAACCCACGCTCTGGTTAAAGTCTTAGTTAAAGTCAAAGCTTATACCATAAATTAACAGTAAGATATTTTGCTATAGCTTAAGCAATTCATACTGTATTTCACCTAATGTGAAACAAGCCTTAAAATCACCATAAATGCTCATATAGCCCTTAACACCCTTTTCCACGGACAGGCTTAAAATCCCTCTCAGATTTCTCAAGCACATCACCTTTCAGATCACACCTAGAAATATAAACATACAACTTATTTCAGCCAACCTTATCACGCTTACCTACCAAAGGTGGCGTCCCCAACAAATTCACTCATCAATTAGATGTTAATTAAAAGAGAATTTCACAATATTGAGGCCTTTGAAAGTTTCAGTACACAGCAGTTAACAGTCTTTCAACAACTAATTGCTCAACTTCTACTCTTTAAGTGCATTATACCATTTATTTACTTTAAATAGAACTGATTGTCTAAAAAAAAATCCAATTTGCATTTTTAGTTTAAGTCAGGGGTTTGTCTATTTTCCATTTTTTTTTGTTATGCATCATTTTTTCTATTAAACAGGAGACTTACTTTCATTCCATTGTAGCAGATAGGCATTCTTCTGTGCTTCTCAAAACTAATGTAATAAAACCACAGAAAATGTTTAAGAAAAGCCCCATTAAAATATACAAAGCACACTAATTCATGAAGTCAAAGTCAAGGCAGAGTGGAAATACGAGCTTTAATAAAACTATGTCTGTTGTAAATAGCCATTCAGGCACAGTCATTATTTTTGCAAACTGCATGGGATCCTGCTAAGGCTACGAGGAACAAAGAATCTCTCAGTGGGATAAATGCATCTTGGTCAAAAACAGATTAAAAGATGAAGCTGAGGCATCAATGAGGAGCGGAGCGCACGGTGTTTGCTGCTTGCTTGGAAGCCGTAATTGCAGCTCCCAGGATTTCAATAAACCTGTGCACATCCTGGAAGGAGTTGTAGAGAGGAACCGGGGCGACCCGGAGCGCGTTGGGCTCGCGCATGTCGCACTGCAAAACAGAACGGGGAGCACCGGGTAAAAGTGCAACCAATAAAACTCACACATCATTTATACAGCATCACACTACCAGCATTCCCTCCCAGCACTGCTAAATGACAAATGCAGAGCCTTAAATTTAGTTTTATTTTTCCAAGTGATGCTCGATGGCAAGCACGACCTCAGCTTGGCTACCTTCTGACTGCCCATGCAATCACAAAACCTGCTGTCTCTCCCCAAAACGGGCAGGGGTGTCCTTGCAGTGCAGAACCTACCCTGGCTCCAAAGGTGCAACTCTTCCACATATGCTGAATGATACCTGCACACACATGGCAGTTACTGAGATGACCTAAACCTTTCCAGAGCTGCAAAATGATGCAGGTTTAGTTTGCACACCCAAAAATTGCATTTCCATCGTCTGAGTAAACCCTCTCTTTTAGTAAAAGTTTCTTCTGCAAGATTGCTCTGAAACCTGCTGAACTTACTTTCATGGCCCTACATGAGAATACAGGAATAAAATACAGGAATTCCACGTATACAGGAAGAAAAACAAAGTGATTATTTTGGAGCAGGACAGCTTCTCAAAACAGTGCATAAGAAGGTGAAGTTTGATTTACTTACCGCTACTCCCCTTTTCTCCAGCTCTTTAAATACAGATTTGATTGGAAGGGAAAAAACCAGGGTGAGCTGGCATCCTCTTTGCTCAATCTGAGGTGGGGTGATAATTTTAACAAAAGGCTTCTCTGGATTTGTTTTATCCTCGCTGTAGTGATGCTTTATCAGGTACTCCAAGTAACCAGTGAGCAGGATGGATTTCCTTCTCAAGGCTTTCATTGTGGTTTGACCAAAAACCTATAGTGATTTAAAATCTTTATATAAAGGCATTGCTGCAGGACATAAAGTGAAGTCAAAGGCCATTTCTGGCCTTCCTAATAATGTAGATCATTTTGGTAAGACTGGGACCTAGCCCTGTTGCTCTTTCTTTGCTAGGGAACAGATTTCTTCATGCACATCATACCACTAGAATCAGGTGGCAATATCTGATATATGTTATATCTGGACATGGCAAAATGGGGCTTTTGAGAATACAGGATAAAGCTCTTATCCATGATCTGAACTAACACCCCTGTCTGCTGTTCAACAGTTTTAAATGCACCCAGGCAGGAATTTGCACCCAGCAGCACCAAAATTCTCTGCACATGCAACTGTAACTCTGCACATGCAACTGTGCTGAGTAAAACCCCAAACCCCACATCGGCTTTTCCTGCCTCAAGCAGCAAAAGCTGGGGGTTAGGACTGCAATGTCATGACTGATACCTATTGCACAAAATTCCACAACCTTCCTCCTCATGAATTTTTTTTTTTGCTCTTATTTTCCAGCATCAGCCTGTTGTCACACTACAGCAAAGGAAGTGTTATACAGTTAAGGAGAGGCAGCTCCCAGAGAAAAGCAGTTCTAGTGTTGGCATCCATCTAAAAGTTGGAGGAACAACTTTCTTTCAACATTATTATACTCCTAAGTTCCAAGTTGAAGTAAAGCAGACACTTACCTCTAAACTAGCTTGCAAAGCACAGACCAGTAAAATTGGAGGATTTGATAAGCGGAAGCCATTAATTCCTTCACTTAGTTGCAATTCTGGAAAATGAATAATGGATATTAATGTTTGTGATTTTTTTCACTCGTAATGTCTTGGACCTTATCTTGAAGCCTGTCCTCCAGCAATAAAATATATTGCTGACGTGGCCTTTAAGAATCAGTCATTAAAAGGAAATAGTAATCTATTCCCAGCTAATACTCTGAACTCCCAGAGAAGCCCAATTTTATCCAGTGGAAGATCTCATTAGCTGCTTCATGGGAACTAGAGAACTGCAATTAATTTGCTTAAATGGTGTGTGTTAAAACCACCTTTACACTTGAATCTCTCTTAACACCGGCATAAACCGGAGAAACTCCGAGTCAGCAGAGGAGCTCCCGCGAAGCCGGAGCGTGCCGCTAGGGAATCACGTTCCTCAACTTCATTAATAAACTGAGGCAACAAGTGGGAGACTGTGTCTATGGTGAGCTCCAGCTCCTGGCCACATATCGAAGTTTTGGGGATTTTTGGCTGTGAAAGCTCACAAAAACTGTTTAATAAAGGCATCAAGCACCACTGATTTCTGAGTCACTTCTGTGTTTTACGCCCAGCACCCAAGCAAGAGAGCGTTGAGGGAGATGGTCTTCGCACATCGCAGCCCGCTTAATTTTATAGCGATTTTTTCCCAGCTTCTCCATATCGATTCTCCATGGAAATTAACAAACAACTCTTCTTCTAACAGTACTACAAGGTAATTTGTGTCTTCTGCTGGTTTTTTTTTTTTTCAGTGTTCCACTGGCTTATACCTGGACAGAAGACAAGGAGCAGCTGGATACTATTAGAGACGTGCTCTGCAGCCTAACCCAAAACCACACACACGCCCCCAAAATCCAAACAAAATCATCTTTCTCATGATCCTTCACAGCAGCTTCTCTGCAGTGCTTTGAAACAAGGCTGCAGAAAATCAAACAGCTTGGACACAGAAAGGAAGCCTAATTTCATAACACGTCAGGACAATAAAGCTTCAGTGTCCTTCAGAGTAGATTTGATTTAGTCTCATGCTCCTTCCATTGCAAGTGCAAGGGATTTGGAGATGCTGAAGCACTCGTGATGCCCCATCGCTTATGTCAGATTGCCTTACCTTTACGCATATCATTTTGTGTTAATTCCCATGGAACTAATCCCAAAGCAAGATATTAACCACCACGAATGCAAACAGTCGTTTGTTAGCATCCTACGGATTTAATTCACTTTTAAACTTTTATTCATAGGCCACATCTGCATTTTGAAGGGGCTTTGGGGTATTTAAGTGAAACAGCTAGAAGTGGATAACAGGATAGGCAAGCCTAAAGATCAAATTTATTCCTGTATTTATTTTATTGACTCAATTGTGTTACACATTTGGGATTAGTTTAATTTAACACTGCTAACATAGGTGAAATGCAAAATTCTCTCAAACTCCTTTGATTTAAACATCTAAACTACTGTAAAAGTGATGCTGGTTATATAAAAACACATCCTTTGAGGTAAAACTGTAGAACATAGAGATACGTACTGTTTTCCATGAGGAATCGTGTTTTGAATTCATGACCCCACCAGCCAATGAGCCTAAAATTGGTAAGAGCAAGTAAATGAAAAACAACCTCCTTTCTTTGATATGTTTTAACTTGCTTTTGAAAGTTAAGAAATATATAAATAAGATTTAAGAACTATATACATTTCTAATGTAACAATGGCATAAAGAGGCATTAAATTCTATAAATAGCAAGGATTAACGACTTAATTTTTACTATTTGGAAATTTCTCTTTAACAGCTAAGGATAAAAATGCATTACATTCTTCAATTGACTATTGATTTCTAACAATATCAATTTTGTCTGAATTCATTTTTCAAAATGAAAAAACAGAACATAAAATACTTTCACTCTTCCATTCCTAAGCATTAAATTCCTAAAGTTAGCTTAATGAATATTGAAAGCTAAAAGGTGTTATAAAAATCACACAATTTCATAAAGCAAAGATATTAATGAAAACAGCAGATGGACAACAGGGTCTCGGAAGACAGACTGTGCTGGCTTTGTCTTTTCTTTGCTGTGAGACAAGGATGGGAATTCTGGAGTACGTTTTTTCCTGAAACTGAAATTACTATTCAGAAAAGACCCTTTAAAATTAAATTTAAGGCAATTTACTTGACAGATCATATTTTTCAGATCATCTCCAAGAAAGGAAAAAAAAAAAATCTGTTACATTGAAAATAATTTATTGTAGCATTTTAATTAAGAGGACATTATATTATTACTGTTGCCTGACTTGAAGGGAAACCTTCTCAAGGACATTGCTATAAACAGATTTCCAATCCATGCAGAGACATGTTGGGAAAGAGAGAAATAAGTTTCTGGTGGTGGTGGCTGAGATGCTCCTTGAATCTTTTATGGATTGAGATACCAGGAAGCATTTTAGTGGCATTAACTTTCTGTAGGAGAGGTGAATGGGTCGGATTCCACGGGTGAAGGTGAGGGGTTTTCTCCCACCTCCCAAAGCAGCTGGATTGGACTCGGCCTCTGGCACTCCAAGATACAAAAAGTACTAGAGAGCAGCAGAAAGGATGGAAAAAAACCCTAAAAACATCTTTTTTTCCCCTTGTATTTCAAATCTCACAGTTGGTACAGCACAGAAGCCGTGGCTGAAGATGCCTTCCCAAGGTCTCTGGAGACGGTGGCATAAAAACATTTCTCCCTAGACTTTGCTCCCTTTTCTCTATGCCAGGTAGCTGAACGGGTGGGGATAAAGGCCAGGAATGCTCAAAAGTTGCAGTAGTAAAAGAAAGCTAGGGGTAAAAGTTCCTGGTAGCTCAGCCTTCCTGGAGGTGAACAAGGAAAAGAACCACCTCTCTGTAAAGCAGAAACACTTCTCTGCACCACACTTAGAGGAACTTAACTCCATGGTATGAGGACCACATCTGAGTTAAAGCCTCGTTATGGACTTATATAGTCTTGTTGTGCACAGTGTAAAACAAAGTACTTGGCATTTCTGCACAACAACATAGGTTTTATGTTTACTCCTATGAAAGGCTCTGAGCTGCATCTAAACATAGTGTGCACAGAGAAAGCACGGAGGTTTTTATAGCTGCAGGATGTTTCTACTCTAAGACCCATGAAAATCAATAGTGCAATACGTATTTGCTTCAAATGAGATATTACATTGCCAAAATGAATATACCCCAAATAAAACATACCACAGGTTCTGCACATGTGACTCCATTACAAATGCTTTGAATCATAAAAGATACCCTAGCTACTCAGCATTACTGTATAATATGTATAGAATATTTTGCCATAAAGCCTGAATTACTCTGTATTACTACAAAATCCTGCTGATATCAATGCCACATGCATTCCATGAAGTCCAAAAGTTTTGTCCAGCAAAAATCCCGGTGTGAAATGCAGCAGGTGGACTAATATTCTGCAGCAAGGAGAAAACAATAATATGTTCTGCTCAGACCGTTTCCTAAAGACAACTCAGGTTGCACCTCAAAAGCTCAAAACTCAATAACTGAAACTGGCTCAAACCAGCCTGCTGTAGAGTCATGATTGGAATGTGGAAACTGAAATTCCAGAACTTTTGCAAAGTGACAGGGTGAAGGATTTTTTAAAAGATACTTTTAGCTGTCTTGCTCTTTCTTACCATAACTTTGATAATTTTTTTTTTTTGGCGGGGAGGCTGTTCTAGAGCTTCAGAAGTGTCACTGTAGGATATGCACTGTGAGGCAGCTCTGGTCCTAAATCATCATTGATCTAATGGTCCATATGGATGTCATTATTTGACATTTAAGTTGACAGGCTTCAAAGTGCAGAAATTAACAAAGTCTTTACAAATTAGCAATTTGCTGTTTACAATTTTCTGTGAAAAATTTGAAATGAGGGTAGCCACTGCTATGCCAAATTTCATCCTGTTGTGATGGGAAATAGCTAAGGTGTTAAACCCTAAACATAAGGCTTTATAAATGCTCACTAAAAATAACAGGCAATAAAACTGCACATTAAGAGGCTGCAGTAAAATTTTGTATTAAAGAGTTGTTACTCTGCATGCAAACTGGGTATTGGAAGTGAAGTCGACATTTTGACTACTCTTGTTTCAAATACAAAGACACCAAGACTTAAGTTAAAGCTGAATTTCAAGACAATCTATGTAAAATGGGAGGATCTGAAAAGTCATATTTGATGTTTTTGTATTTAAAAATACCTTGAGCTTGTAACTGGACTGAAAAACATTCTCCTTGCAGACAAAGAGCAGTTCATGAGTAACTTTTAAAATTAAAGAATTGCTCTATTTTATCCTTCATATGAAAGCCGTGTCTTCTTGTCCTGATAGCAACGAGGACATCCTGGAGAATTTTGTAGCCTCTAAACACAGATTTAGTTTAAATTATATCTTGCACATTTGTAAAGCAAGCTCTTACTTGCTCAATTTCATGACGATTATCAATGAAAGTTTTTCAAGTCCCTTATTTCATCTTCACATTTTGATTATTTTGCAAATCGATAAGTAGACATTTGCTTCCCAAAAGGAATATTGTCCTCTAATTTAGACCTACTCCTAAAAAGCATGTTTACACCAGGAACAATCTCTTCAATAAGTGTTTTTATTTAGCTCATTTTCCCCCTTGGTATCCGTATGCATTAGCTTGAAGCTCTGGTGGTTCGTAGCTTCAACCATCTCATTTGTAGTTGCAATAATGGTGCAAGAGTGTGGGATAACAATGATAATGATGATGCATGCACAGTATAAACAAAGAAGATCCAGTTAAGGGACATAGAAAAAATAGAAAAAATCCCTTTGACCTTTGCTTTGAGTTACAGACAATCGTGCTATTCATTTATAATTTACAGCTTGAAGCAACATGGGTCTCATTTCCCTTCTTGGAAAGAAAAAAGAGGAAGAAACTCTGGAGCAATGGTAGAGAAGACAGGCAAATATTATTAATGCAGCTTGGGTTTTGCAATCCGGGGCAATGCATTCAAGGTACCTTGTCATCATACTGGGCGAAAATTATTTTCTGTCCACGAGAGAGCAAGTCAAAAAGCTGCAGCAGGGACACAGCTCTAAGTGACAAAACTTGGTTAAACTTGCCAGCTGCGCTGCACACAGAGCAGTTTGTCTCCCCTCAGCAACCAGGTCAATTCTGTGGAGAAATTTCCTATGTCTTTCTTAAATAGTGTGTCTACTAGGAGCACATACCAGCAAACCATGCTACATATAATTTATTTAATTCAGTTTCACATAACCAGACTTTGATTTTTTAATTTTTTCTTCGATTGCACTTCTGACTATTGTGCATTTTTTTAAAAAACATTTGATTGTGAATCCTGTTTGAGCTCTGAGGAAGAGGGAATTAGTATTAGGAAAGTAGTAAAATACTTGTGTTTGCATTTGTCTTTTGGAAAAAACTCATGGCTTTATGGCTGAGGAATTTCAGGCCCTTTCTCCCACCAGAAGTTCACCAGCCAGTACCTAGAAATACTGGAAAACACAGAAGACAACCTATTATAAGGATCCAACATGACTATGCTACATCTGCAAAGGCAACTTAACGGTTTCCTGCAATCCCAAACATCTGTGACATAAATGGTTAGTTCAAAAGGGTCCCTAACACATCAACTCCATATGTTTAGGCCTCACAATATTCTTAAAACCTATAAAAGCAGCCAAAGAGGCACACGACACTGGCACGGGCATAGGTTCACTGTGTCTCCGGTATCCCTCCATCGGCAGGGAATGCGTTAAATTAATGACCCACAAGGTCTTAACAAGTAGACTACCAAAATAATTGAAAAACCTGCCTGAGGTTAGGAACAAGCTGAATCTGACCTCAAACACAGCACATTGCTCATGTTTAAGCATCGTTCTACTACCTAAGAGAACACGACACTACCAAACCGCTAATGCCACATCCCAAGCTCAGGTTTTTCCAGCTTGCAATGTTTCAGAAGGCTGGTTAAAGAGAGAAATCCTGAGAAACCAATGTTATAAACCAACTCCCAAAGCACAAATATATTCCTTCATATGACTTACACCCATATATGAGTCTAATGCACACAAATTTAGTTCTACATCTTGAGCAGTGTCCTGGGGCTCCCTGTAGTGCAGGATGGATATTAAAAATACGGCAGGTCTGGGGTTTGGAGCAGGAGCACACTCTCATGCTGCCGTACTCAGGTGGAAGTCAGTCCCAGAAACCAGAATCATATAAACAAACTCTTACATCACCCTCCCAAAACCACCTGACTCTTGCCCAACAGAACAAATTTACAGCGTAACTTCCAGAAAGTTTTCAAACTCTGCTGATTTTTGCTCCTCTCAGGAGTCAGTCTTCTCCTCTCTACATTTCCATTTGTCAGCTAGGCTTTCCTTGGCTAAAACCTATTCAAAGTAGGCCATTAACATTCTTCTTTTGCACAGTCTTCCTCCCCCAGAGGGGCCCATAAAGTTCCAGGTATCTCAATCCATTTTTTTCTCATCTGGGCAGTCACTTCACTTACAAACTTCCTGCAGGTCTTCTGGAGGCATCAAGTATACAGTACCTTGTATTTCCCATCATCAGAGTTTAGAAAACCTAATCTAACCCTCCTAAGAGGGAAGAGAGCACAGAAGGACATGTCACAAACTATAGACATAGAAGCATGGACTGACTGGGTCAAACCAAAGTCAGACAAACCCAAGGTGCTGCAACCAGCAAGGGAGGACAGGGAGCAGAAGAGACAGTGACTTCTGTCTCCCCCCTGCAGCACACAGCACACTCCTACATCTAACTCAGCAGCACAAATAGTGTGAGGAAACAGCCCACGCATTAGAGCCTTACACAAATCCTCTAGTTGTGAATGCACATGGGCTGCTGGGGCTTCAGGCAGGCTCTGGAGGGAGACCTGATGTCCAGGCTCAAAAGTCAGGGCACAGTCAGTCTGTTCTATTCTTCACTGATTTTTGTGCTCTGTATTTGTAATTTTTAATATATTTTAAATATATTCATGCATAGGTATCTATAAATGCATATAGATATATGCATATATTTTGCTTTATCTTTATTGAAAGTCCAAGGGACAACTCTTCCCTCTGGATTCAATGCAAAAATTTAGAATTAAAAAAAATCCAGTCTAAGCAGAGAAAAAAAAAACACTGCTCATTACTTCACATAGCATCGTTTTGGCTCACTGACTGAGCTTTGAGAAGGAGTTTCAATTTTCTTTGCTGTCACAGACTTGCCTGATCATGGATGAGTCATTTAGTTTTTCTGTGCCTCGAGCTCTCCTCTCCAGCAATGATGCTGAGCACTGCCCTAACTCCCTAGTGAGTGGTGAAAATATATTCATTACCGTGTTTTCACATACTTAGTAATGAGAACCATGTAAGAACAGAAAAATAGATTTCCTCGGAGTATTTTACACTGGATGCTTTGAAATATGGATGGACAGATGGGAGTGGGAGGTCATGGCTGATGCGACAGTTTTCTTCCCACCCCTCCGCCCCATCTTTCCCTGAAATGATCCTCTCAGGCTCCAAAGTTAGAGAGATCATTATTTTTGGCCCATGGCACTTATATTAGGAAAGAAAGAAAAGGGAGGAAAAAAAATCAGCATTTCCATTGCTTACATGGTTTTATCACTTATGTGGTTTACTGAAACTAAACCAAAATGCATATTGTAGCACCAGGATGCCTCACATTGCATCTCGGAGGTGGGCGATTTAGTCAAAATGAGCTCCTGCTAACGATGCTTCCCGCAGCCTCCCTGATTACACTGCACCTTGGTCACCCTAATTCTGAGCCTGGCAGCAAAGTCCCGTTCTGACCCTGCACTCTCCTGCTGATGGGCCCGTGGAAGGAAACACTGCAGCAATATTTGGTGTGGCAATGAGGGGCCTGCTTAATAAAAAACAAGGAATAACAGAAAACCAGATCTCAGTTTCATCACCTAAGTGCAAAATTCAGAGATTTTAACCCTCCTGTACAGGTGTCAGTTATGGAATATACTTCCTAGTACATATGCTCCGCTAGGAAGTGCATGAGGGATTAAAGGAGTTAGTAACCAGTCCCTCTTAGATGTCTGTAATATTTCAAAAATCTACCATCTTCTTGCCAAGATTGCCTCAAGCAATATTTAAAGTCTTTATTTTATCTAATTTTTTTTTTTTTTTTTTTTTTTTATGAGAATGAAAAACTTGAGGGCCAGGTAATTACTAGCTCCAGACTTCCGTTGTTTTGGACTTCCACATAACCTGACACTTTCCTTACCCTTTTCAACTCATTACAAATATCCCTAATTATTAAGCATATGTGACTTGTGAGCAACACCATGCATTATTAATGGACCAGTCTCTTAGAACTCAGCGGAAAAACCCTAAACTCCTCATGAAAAGTTGCTACCACAGAAGTAGTAACTTTTCATATTTAATATCAATGAGGCTTTACTTTGTCAAAAGACCAAAGTAATATGATTGTATTAGCAGCTAATAGCATGACATTTTTCTTCCGTTAAGTAGCTTGCATTTATAGTACCATCTAAAGGGAGACATTTTCTCTCCTCTATTTTGCAGCTTGTCTTGGTTAAAAATGGCTAAATTCATTTTCTGCCTAGCAGCAAGCTTTTAACAGCAAGGACCAAAAATCACTAAAAACAGTTTTATAATCTAAAGATTGCCACAGTTAACTATGCAATGGATGAAACCACTAAGTCCTCTGTTTGAGTGATCATTACCACCCTTTTTCCAAGGGAACGGGACATCACTCCTCTCAACAAGACAGAATTTACCGTAACTGTTGCAACAATTAGAGACTCCCTTGGGTGAAAAACCTGGCTGCTTGGTCAGTCAAGCACAAGGTGACTTATAGCCGATAGGTATTTGAAGATAGAGGCTACACATGTTCTTCCTGAATTGATTTTTCTCCTCGTTAGTCTTTTAGACTCAACACAAGCGGGAATACGCCAATCTCAACACGTTCCTCCCCATTTCCCCCCCAGGTCAAAATAAGAGGAGATTGAGTTCAGTTCTTCAGTGGGAAACAAGTGGCTGTTTTAAGAGAATGGGGAAGAGAAATGGTTGCAGCACTGGGCAATGCAATCAGGGCTTGATGGCTACACGCAGCCCTCCCCAATAAACCTCAAAGGCGCTGTGATGAGCGATGATAATTTCATTTACCATAATGAGGCAAGAGAAAGGTATGACCAAGCCACAGACAAAACCTGAGCCTAAACTAAATCCTGGGGGGAAAAAAAAGTCTTCCAAAAAAGCCAACCCCTCTAGGGCTAATGAAGTTGAATTAAACTGTTAAATCAGCTGATGAACAACTATTATCACAAAGTGCTCATATATCCCTTCCACCAGCCAAGTATCAGCTATATGAAAAGAGGGAATACAGCCAACAGTATGCTAGTGCATTTAGTAGGAGGAAATCAAATCCTCTGCCTAACACTAGAAATTAAAAATCAAGCAGGGAGCCAATTTACTCAGAGATATTAATAAATTTCTCACTAATCTTTATAAAGTATTGAATAGTTCCCAATTATATTATGGGGATAAAAAAAGCACATTACATTTGCTAAGAATTCACTAAATTTGTAGGCTGTTTCAAATAGATTAAACAAGAAGAAAAGGCAACAATCCCTCCTAGAGGTACTTTTAAATACGAATTCTAACTTAAAGGAGACTTGCATGGTTTTGATTACTGTGATGCATTTACTGAACTATGGTGGTCTCAATCCCTTGAATGAATCTTTGAGTGGTTAAATCAAGATAGATTTCTAAATAATAGATACATACATCTGACTGAACCACAGTATAAAAAATTTAAGATCTGGGAAGTTGCGCTTCCTCAGGTCTTCATTGTTTTTGAATACAGCATCACAGTCTTACTGCAAGATCTTTAATAGAATACTTACTAGCTGAAATGTAATAGTTATCTCTGCTCTTTGCCTGAAATGCAGAATCTTTCACATTATTTTTTTTAATGCATATCTGTGGGCAGGCTAGAACTAATTGAATTCAAAGTTTTAAAAGTCGGAGTTACCACAGGATCCAGTTGTGCTTCAAAACCTTTACTACCAATAAATGATACGCAGGGAGAAATGAACTTAACCTGAGTTGATAGAGCTGAACTCTAAGAAAGGAAATCATTAACAGAACAGAAATGAGCATCTTTCGGGGTTATTTTAGAGTTCCTCCTCCAAAGAGGGATGACATTTCATCTTATAAGAGATGAAATGACAGAACAACAAGATGACTTTGGGATCGCTCTCCAAAGGGAATGGGCAAAAAGGCATGAAGATGCAGTGTGAAGCTCTCTAAGAAGCTGCAAGACCCCAGGTACTTGGAGCTGAACAGATAAATGAGGATCTGAGGTACCAAGTAGGTGGATAAGGCCTAGGTCATATCTACTGACCAGGAGGTCAGGGAACCTCCTGGACTGCATGGCCTTGATGATGGTAACATCATCATCATCAATGCTTCGGTACTACCACAGATGGTGACTGCAAACACTCTGAGGCCTCTTCCTTTTCTCACATGGGTTAATGCAGGCTTGCAGGTTAGAAATGCAGAGGGATGCCTACATCAAAAGCAGGAATCGGTCCATGCTTTTTAAAAACTGTATCTTACATATTTGAGATTTTTTTTTTTTAACACAACAAACACGCCTCTGATTTTCCCAGTGCTCCATTTTAAATATTGAGTGTTTAAAATTAAATGTCTGTGTAGCTTGCGGGGGGAAACACAAAAGGAAATAAGAGAGGACATTAACCATTAACCACATTATCTGGAGGTAATGTAACTTAATATACACCAAATTTACTGGTATATAATCCCAGGAGTTTACAAGGAGACACGCAGCTCCTGTTTCAAAGGCCTCAATATCTAACCAAGACAAAGGTGACCAGACACAGGGGAACACTACCAGAGAGGAATGAGGGAGAGGATTATTCATCATGACAAAATAAGCAAGATTGCTTGAAGATATTGCTTAATTATCAAGGAAGATTTGCAGGAAGAGGGAGAGCAAATGCTTGGCAGAGAACCTGGAGACAACTATAGGCATGGGAACAACATAAAAGGATGCACAAAGCTGAGGAGATGAGATTGGGATAGGTGATATGGGAATAGGTGAATGTACATTAACCTTGCTTGCTTCCTCCTTCCCCTCCAAAGACTCTCTCTAAGGTTAAAAGATGCTCCTGGATATTTGGGATTCAGTTTGTGACAGTGAGAACACACCCCTGCAGGTCCATCATGGGCCTAGATTGGCCTAATAAATCACTTGTCCCAAGACAATGCAATTAAGCCTAATTAGCCAATGCCTTCATTCCTAAACAGCCTCTTCCCGGGGGAGGTTTTAACTTTTGGTTTTTAAATTAGCTCAAGGAGCTAAATTGCTCTCATCTCCTTGGCAAAGAAACAGTTCATTTTTACCTTAATATGGGATACTTTATGCACTTCAGAGACAAGCGTTGTGTGCCACAAATAGCTTACCGATATATTACTGGGCAATTTGAGTGCAGCAGGACCTGTGACAAATCCTTCTGCAAACTTATGCACTTTTATCTGCGACCACTTTTGACCTTGCTCTGTTTGGTGCAGCTTCCTGGAAGCCCTCTATATCGCGCCTGCAGATCCTCTCCTTTACCAGGCTGATCGGATCCACTATAATTTTAAGCAAAGCTAAGCTAGGCAGATCTGGGAGACTCCAAAGAAAGAAAAGGACAGTTGAAGTCTGGCCATTTTGGTCTATTTTTCCTAGAAGCATTTTGAGTAAGAGCAGAGAACTCTTGGTTACTCCTTTAACAGAGAACCATAAGTCCTTTGCAAAATGGTAAATATTTTTATCTCCTTTATACAAACACACACACCATATCCACCATATATGTACATGCATTATATTTTATATATATACAACCACGCTATACATATCTGTCTACAACCTTCACACACTTTTTCTGACCATCTTCTTGTCCAAGTAAAAATAATACTATTCCACAAGAACATTATTTTCACAGAGGCTTCAAACCATTGTTTGGGGACTGTGTGGCTCTAATGAGGACTAGAATAATGCGGTGCCTCCTCAGCAATCAAGAGGATAACTAGAGGAAAGCTCAACAGGAACTACTAGCCTTGGAGGGAATCAAGCAGTCTCTTGCAAAATTAAGACTGCTGAGTGAATAGGACCTGTCATTGAAATTTCAATATGCAGATCTTCTGGGAAAAGGGGAAAGTGGAAATGCCAGGCAGTGTGGATCTTATTTTTGTGTATTCTATACCATGTAAAAGTTCACATATCAAAACTACGCAGGTCTTCATAAAAGGTTCTCACATGTGCTCTGGCATTTTCATTGGGATCATAAGTCAAAAGGGAAGGTGATCTAAAAGAAAAGTTGATTTCTCACCTGTCTGCAAAGGATTTATTTGAAAATACCCTGTGTTTCTCAAAGCTAGTATAAAATAGTTATCTTTTCGTTATTTTGTTCTTTGATACAATTTTATCCTGCAATAAAAGCCAACACGCTCTTTGGACATACAGCACATACAGCATTTCTTTACATCACACAAACTTTTTATTTTTAAACTCTACCTGCTGCTAGTCTGTGCTAGAGTTAAGTCTTGATAAATCCTTTCATTTTAAACACTAGACTGTGTACAATTTTCATTTAATCCTCTGCAAAGGCTTATCTATTATTCTCCTGGCTGCTTTACATACATTTACTTCCCTTTCATCTTTTTAAATTGTGCCTTACTTTTTATTACAGGGATTCAGCGAGGGCTGTTCTTTTCCCCTATCTCAGAGCTCAGCAAGTTTCTCCCTCCCAACTCCTATGGCCGCTGACAGTGAAGTTAAACTCACTACATAGTTATAACCACAGATACTCCAACGAGAAGACCTAACTTCACCACCACCTCCTACCCCACACATTTACAAACATTCATGTTTCCGCACAGCCGATTTGTTCAGTAAATTTTAATTCTCCTTCATTATATAGATGGAAAAATATGAGGAACAGAACCAAGAGAAAGAAGCTTTTCCAGGACACGAGGCAAGGCAAGCTCAATTTCAGCATTAGTTGGACATCTTAGTGCTCTCGGCCTCTTGGAAAGTATCTCCTCTGCAACCTAGTCCACGTGGACAGTCTGCAATGCAGGATAGGGCAGGCACTAACTAGCCAAAGAGTTTTGCTACCGTTTTGTTGTTCTGCTCTGACCAGGCCTTTCCTCTCTGAAATTCTCCCATGGAGACATGACCCTAGCACAATTAGCCAGGAATGGATTGCATTGTGATATATAGAGCAGGTATTTAAAAAAAAGCTCTTCTTATATTAATAACAGACTTCAAAGGAGCTGAGATCATGTGAGAAGAGGAATATTGTGCCTATATATGTTAGATTGATCCAATTTTACTGCTAAAGGAAGAAAGACTGAGGCCTGGCAAAAGACTGGCCAACATGTTTGGGTAAAGATACTAGTGATGATGGTTACATGTAAATTACAGACCTGTGGCCCTTGCCATGAATTAAGAAATCCAGTATCAAGAAACTGGCATCCCAGGGTACTTCAGGGAGTGCCAAATGGGACCTCTAGGTTCACAGCCTTGGTGGTCTCAACATCAGGCCCAAGGACCCAACCTTGCTCTTGAGCGCAAGTAACATTCTTCACTAGCAAAGTGCTGAGACTGGAACAACTCACCAGAAGTTTATAGATATGCAAAGAGCAGACAAAAATCAACACCACTGCCATACAACACTATCAAGTAACACCCGTTTTGGGTTGCCCCACTTTGCAAAAGGTTGCCACAACCTTGGACTGAACTCCAAGCAAAAGGTGGCTTAAGCAAGGCCTTTCCTGGTGAACGAAGAATGTTAAAGAAACAAAAACTTCTTCCTCTAGTTGCATTTTAGAAGAAAGCAGCAGTAAATAAGCATCCCTGAATTATGGTCAGAACATACATTTAATATTAAAATGCAATATATAACTGATATCAAAAACAACTACCTAACCAATAGCTTGAGGAAAAAATGAATGATGACACACACGAGAAAATCCATATTGGCATATGGATGCCAATCCTGCAATATTGCTGTGAGTTAAAAACAGTATTTCAGAACACCCAAAGGACAAAAAGGGGATCTGTCAGACAGGAATTTAATCAGCCTATGTGTGGGCTGAGGTGCACAGAGAGGGAAAGCATTGGGTGCTTCTGCTCTTGAATGAAGTTGTCTGGCCACTGGGTGTCATCCTTGATTCAGACGACAGCCAAAGACTTTAGATAAAGCATAAAGCCCGCAACTTCCAGAGCAGTTAAATTCCACTCTATTTGATTGTACAACATGCAGCAAATTGCTCTGCATTTAAATCAGCTGTAAAATTGAATACTTTGACATAGACAAATTTTCCTTTGTCTCACTGCCTTATTTGGAGCCTGGAATGGCTGGTCAATGTGGAAAAGAAAGAAAAGCAAAGCAACCAGGGGGAGTACTATCTACTTACAGCCCAACGAGTGATTATCAGATCTTAGGCAGTATGAAATAACTACGGTTTAATAATGTTAACAGTCTCTGTGGGAAGTTCAGAATTGTATCCTTAATTGGGTCCCAGGCTGAAAAAGTCTTTTGCACAGAAGCATTTATATTTAAGACATTCTATACCCCAGCCCAATACACAAGTTAATGACTATGTATGAAGAATCTGGTTCAGGAAAAAACTAATTTAAGGTCCTACCTGCAATACCCAGTTAGTGCCCTCACAAAAGCTTCAAAATTTCATCATTTTCCTCATCACAGAGGAAAAAAAGCCTCCTCCAAAGTCCTTGAGGTATTTTTCTGTTGTTGTTTTTACCTTCCCATTTCCTCCTACTCCTATTCTGCACATCCTGGTGGGCTTGCTCCTTTAGGCACCCAAAAGACACCTCTTTGGGCATCTTCCCCAGCCACCCAACACATCCAGCACATCAGGGTGAGCTGCACCCTGAAGCCTTGGCCACTGCATTTCCAGAGTCCCAAAGGAGACGGCCAAAGAGCAACCAGGCAATGGACAACTACAAGGACAAAAAAAATTGAAGTAGCATAATCTGTGAGGAAAGGGAATTGAGTGGAACAATCCAGAAAAGTAGCCAGGTTTTGCAGGGTTCACATGTGGGGATCAGATCAGCTCATGACAGGTCATATATCATTATAATGAGTTTTCTGCTATGGTGACTGAGAAGAACTCATCAGCGTTATTTTGTTATCTACCAAGAGTCTAGACAGTCTAAAACCAGCACATGCTACAGTGAAGCTACTTATTATAATATTATTTCCTCTCTGAGACCTGATTTAGTTTGCCTTCTTCAAGCTAAAATAAAAGCAAGTGCCAGCAGTTTCTCCAGGTATTACAGCCAGAAAGTGTTTACATTTGTCGATGTATTAAAAATCTTAATCCTACTGTTCTTAATACACCTATATAGTCTACAGTCATATAACATTTTAAATAACAGGTATTTTTTTTTAATGCAGCTAACCTGCATTCTGATAGCACAGCTTTTCATGGATTATAAAGTCTTTGAGAACACAGATCTCCGTGTAATGCTTCCTGGCTTTACCAGTGGATATAATTTTAATGAAAACATGCCAGCATTAAAGAGCTATTAGACACAGAGTTGAAATTGGCTTTGATTTTGTTCACCAACCAGAGACTATGATTATTTTAAAAAATCCATTTTTAAAAGGAAAAAGTTAAGCATTCTCTTTACTTTAAACTGTCTCATCAGCATGATTAGGTTAGTTTTAATATTACAAGCATTCTCTTTTGTAATTACATTTCACTGAGAACTGATAGTAGATCTCAAGGAAAAAGTCTACTTTAGATGGGAGCAGGTACATTGACAATTTCAAAATTAGCTAAAATTAGCATAAATTCACCTGAGGTAACAAAGCCAGATAACTAAGTTATCTTAACTTGCACAGCCCTTTTTGTTAATGCAATCACTCAAAAGTATTTGCCTAACAGGCTTTCTTTGAAGGAGTAACTCAGCCTTCTGCAACTATACACTATATATAAATATACATATATATGTATATACAACATACGCCCACGAACATAACATGACTTCAGTCTATGACTAGCAATCTTTTACATTTTCTCACTTTCAGATTTCAACTCAAAGGGAAGATATTTCCTCATTTTAACTTCACAGCACCTTTATGCTTTATTTTGGTACAGGCATATACTTACGCTGGTTTAATACTCTTGGCATGCTTCTGGTGAATGTAGGCAGCAGCTAGACCTCCTGCTCCGGAATTCAAATACTGTAAGAAATAAATCAACATGCACTGAGCATTTTGTGCTCATTATCCACAGGGGGTAGCTTTCCTTCACTCACCCTGCCCTATAAAATAGGGCAATTATAACATTTCTAACAGTTTCTAATTGAAGAACTTAGCATCAATCTTAGCATTTGTCTCCAAGCGGGGGCCTAGGTAAAAGCATATTCATTCTCAGATGAGTTCTAAAAATGTCTTTCTTGGCTTATACATGCTAATTGAAATGTGACAGGCAAAAGCCCATAATAAATGAAGTCAAAACAGTCCCATATCATAATATGCATTTATACTCCCAATAGAATCACCCAACTCTACTTAGCAATTTCTGTCAAAAGAAGTTGACAAAACTAAAGACACCTTGTATAATGGTCTGAAATTATTTAAGTTTTGACAAGGATATGCTCTTATTTAGGGACCATTTATGAAAACTGTGTAGCTGCAAGACTTCCTCCACACGGGAGGAGGGCCTCATCAGACAACAGCCAGAGCAGATGTTCCACCATCACTCAAATTCATCTGCCAAAGCCATCAGAGCTTGCAGGACAAACAAAATACTGCCAGTATTGACTAGAGAAATCACACATAAGGAAATTACTGCCTAACCTGTGCCCATCACCTTTTTGTGTCTGTGTTCCAAATACCAAGAAAAAAAAAATGAAAATTCAGGGAAAACAAGTGTAGAACACATGAAACCATCACTGCTACTCACTTTAGATCAGCCCTGGAAAGACTCATTGAATAAACTGGTACTTACAAAATTCTTTTTCTCAGAAGCCCAGAAATTAAATAAGAAAAAAACATTTTAGTGCCTCCTTCCTCTGTCAGATGAGACTTCAGTAGCAAGTGGAATAGAAATGAAAAGGCAATCTACAAGGCAATCTACACTCTCAGATAAAGGTCCAAAAGTCTCAATCAATGGTCACTAGTTTGCTGACCCCTCATGGAATTATAATTATGGAAGATATTCTCAAGCAATTAATTTATTTTACCTTGTAGGAACACCAGCAAGCAAAGTCTACTCCCCAGTCATGTAGATGAAGTTCTACATTACCAACGGCATGAGCCAGGTCAAATCCCACAAAGCAACCCTGCAGAAAAAAGATATGCAGTACATTTTTTTGTAAAGATAAATGTCACTATAAAAATGATATTTCAAAAAGCATCTTTTGAGCTGCATGCACTTGTGTTCTATAGAAACATCCTATCAAGCCCCCTCTATTTTGTGTTATTAGCAAAATCAAGCTTATTTACAGTAGATATTTACCAAAATCCATTTTTTTTTTATAAGCTTGTTCTCAAGGACATTCAAACATAGCTTAGATCTCAAGCACATTCTTACAGAATAAAGTGGAATAACTTGAAGTAAATATGCAGAATAAATTACTTCAAATGTTTGACTTAAAGGCCAAGCCCTAGACAGACACTAAATAGCAGTGACATATTTCATGACGCTAGTCATACTCTAACAAATGCATTTGAAGACTTTTACTCAAGGTCCTCCTGATTTTCTCCTTTAGAGGATTTTGCTCTTTGATAATTAAAATGCATTGACAACATCCTATGCAGTAGGTTGATCGTTAAGAACTTTTGTACTTGATCCTAAAAGTAGCAAAAATATCTTCCCTTTTCTCTGCAAGAAGGGATGTGTTTATTACTGGCACATTTTTTGGCTGGGACTGAAAAAGAAAAGCATAACCACTACAGAGGTGTAGATCCCAAAATAGCAGTTTCACACACCGAATAGCCACTGGATGGCAGCATTTTTAAGCTAAAAGCCCCCCAAAAGTTCTTCCAAGCTACGCTGTTTAAGTGTAGAGAAATAAAACTGCTTTTTGTGCCTGGACTGCAAATTAAATGCTGTTTTGCATTTTGCTTTAAAGACAAACCACCTGCTTGCAGACAGCATGGTAGGAATAAGAGTGAGAGCATAGGCTTCAAAAACATCTAGGTCCAATAATAAAACAAAGGATTTTTCTTAAGTCTCTTGCTGTTTCTTGCACCAAGGGAGTCTCAACTAAATTATTTAAACAGTACTTTGGTGTATTTAATCTCCTATATAAACTATAACTATTTGAATGAAGCAGCATTTTAAGATGATGTGACATACTAATTCTCATGGAGGTGCTAATGAAGTTAGCAGCTTAAGTTTGGATAAGTTATAATCCAAAATAAGAAAACTCACTGCCTCAGCATTTGCACAACATAAACTTTCGCTATTGCACAAAATCAAGGTCCCAATAAACATCCTCACCTTTGCATCCACAGTGCTCGGTCTTCACAGGGACACGCAGAAGTAAATTAAGACAAACCAACTGAAATTGTGAAGTTAATTCAGAGAAGTTTAAGCACAATGGAGCCCCAGGAGAATGCTCTCATTCAGTAGTAAGATGGCCTTGCTTCAGAGAAATAAGCTACAGCAAAATAAAGGCAACCTGCTTCTGAATAATGTCTTAAAATTCTGGGAAAACTTCCTTAACTTAGCATTTTAAGACATTAACTGCAAAGCTTCAGTTGACTGAATTTTAATATTTATGGGTATCCCTTTGCACATGTCCCACACAAACCTTTCAAACTTCTGCCAGAAATTCATTGGTTGCAAAGGAAATGAGAAACATTGTGATAGACTGGCAGAATGCATGTCTGGCAATATCTGAACAATTTTTTTTAAAAAGGTAGCTTCTCATTAAAAAAGAAAGCAATTCTGCAGTAATTACCATATTACAATCAGCTGTTTTTCACTTTTTTTTTTTTCAGCTGAGCCTTTTCCCTGTCTGCAAGTGATATGCTCTATTAAAAAACATTTCAACAGAAGGTGACAAAGGAAAAAAAAAAAAAAAAAAAAAAAAAGTAGATGACTGCCAAACTGAGAAGATCAGAGAGGTAGGACAAAACTCCCTGAGATATGAGAAGGTAGAATGCCCTTGCAACCCCCAATACTAGAAAGAGGCATCATACATATAGACCAAACCCTGTCACAAGTGCTCGGGGGCTCCAAAACCACCTGGGACAGACAAGTTTGCACCGTCTCTGCTGCTCTCCTAGCTTTCCCTAGGATAGCCACCCACTAGGACATAAACCTGGAGGATGGTAGCTGGTCTCCCCTCTGAAATTGCTCAACAACGTCTGGATGCTGCTTGATTTACTAATTCAATGCAGCCTGAAAATCCAGCACCAGCACCCAGCTGGTGCAGCCTGAAAATCCAGCACCAGCAGATTTCCTGCATGACCTTGGAAAAGACCACTCATATTGTTTTGCTCACGTTGTCATCTGCAAAACGCGTTGCACTGCTTTCCTTCCCCAGGAAGAAGAGTGTCTGGCACTCAAGCTTCATGAACAGCAAATGTTTAGTCACACAGATTGCATATTGTAAGTAAAACAAACCAAAATGGCTCTTCCTGAATAAGCTGAACAGGGATTGCGTGGGAATGTCACTCCCCCAAACTATGGGAATAAACAGAGCTCTCCATCTGGCGTGGGCAAAGCAGAGGACTGGTGCTCTCCCCTGCCTCTTCCATTTTATTTTAACATCTAAAAGTCATTTCTGCAGCGTGTCTGGATGGCTGCTGATAATCAGCAGGTAACAACTCAGCATGGACAATGACATTTGGAGAGAGGGAGAGAAATGACAGCCTCATACAAGCAAAGCTGGGACATTTAGAAGGAGAGACAGGAAAGAAATGAAGATGAAGGATCTTAAAGCTCTTCCTACTGGGACTCGGGAGATTAAAATACTTTACATACTATGCAGAGTCAGTTGAAAGTTCAATCTAACTTATGAAAATTGTACTTGAAAGCTAGTGCCCTAGAAGTCAGCCATTTCTTCACTTGAAAAGTAGTGAAATGACTCAGCCGACCCCCCTCCTCTAAAGCAAGCACAAAATATGAAACAAGGAAAACTGTTAAAGCCTCTTCAGGCTGCTGCTGAGTCTTTGGCACAATACATAGTAATTTTGATTTATCCAGGAGACGTAGATGGAAAAATAGCCAGAAGTAATTTTTCAAGCTTAATTTAGTTCATTTAATATTTAATGACTTAATGAAGCAGTCTATGTGCAGAGCTTTCACTCTGAGGAACCTTAACATACGCAGAGAACTTAGGAAATTGGCTTAAAAATGTAAAAGGAAGTCAGTAACTTAATTCATAAATAACTGACCTTATGAATTTGAGGACATTTTCCAGACTGCACTTGCAACTCAAATCTCTAGCCAGAACTAAACAGCTACAACACTGCAGGATCCTACTTAGATTGTACATTAAAAGAACTGCCCAGACTATCTCTGTAGAACTTTGCTATGCTAGTTGACAAGCTTTCCTTCCCTACTCAAATGACACTTCTACCTTGAATGTTCCCCATCTTAGTTGCCTGTTTATCACCTCTCCCCAATGTATTTTCTGTTCAAGAGCATTCAGTCATCATTAGTAGGGCAAGCCTTGTACCTTCCCTATCAACATAACTTTCTTGGGTTGAATCCTCTTTTAGAACAGATTTTAAAGGATTTCAGAGTTTCTATGATACTACAACATCTTGCATGAGACTTATTACAACCCCAACTGGTTGTCTCAGCTCTAGAAGCTCTTGAAGGTAGTTCTTAAACATAGCCTTTCAGCCCACGTTTACTATCCTGAAAAATGCAAGTCTGGGCGTAGAGGCTGAACAGCAGAGGTGAAATTAAGCCAGCACATGTTGCTGCTAACTAATTCAGCAGGCAGTAAAGTCACATCCATCCAGTGATCTGAATGGCATCCACAAACCTGCACTCTCCATCAATTAGATTAATTTTCCAACAAGGTGAAATACCTGGTATAGCAACATGCACCACATCCACTGAGCAAGAGCACTTGAATGTAGTATCTCTTAGCATTCCCAAAAAGGCCTTATGAAGGAGAAATAGCCACTCATCTGGGAGCAGTCCAAGGCAAATGAAGCCACCACATCCTTGCCTACCACCACATCCAACTGCTTCATTTAGCACATGCCCCTGCCAGTTTGTGATCACTGCTATTGCCAGGTATCTCACAGATGAGACAGCATGTGCTGTCTCCACACCTCCAGTTTGCTTCATAATCTTAAAAATAAAACAAAACAAAAGATATATAAAAAGCCATCCTTCAGTAGCAGCATTGCATTAGAGGTTTAGCCAGGACAAAAAGGTCTAGATTAAACGAAAGCATTCAGGATCTTCAGCTAAATAAATTCAGATTTCTTGAGCAGGAAGGCCTTTGCATCACACTCCCTCCTCCCTGAGTCCCTCTGGTTCAGCAGATCCCTCTGCTCTCCTCAAACACAAGAGCTGCCAGCATCAGCCCTGCCTGGGTTGAGAAGAGAGCAGCCAATCACTTCAAAGACAGAGCATTTTATTTTGGGAGCAAGACACAGTATAAATTATTATCACTATTAAAATTGCAAACTCTGCTGATTTAATAGCTATTTGAGTAAATATTTACACTATGTGATGTTTAAGTGTGCTATAACTGTATGATACATAGTGGTTTGTACAAACAGCTCAATATCACTTAACGCAGACAGCAGAATCCATAAATGCATTGAAATGTACATGTCTGACAGGAGGAGAACAACTACTGGGCTGGCTCAAACTTTTAAAGTTTTCTAGGTATCCAAGTAGTTCAGTCATATATATACATATTTAAATATGCATGTGATGATTCATAGTCCATGAAGTCACCTAGATCAGAGGCTGAAGTACTAACTACAATAAGGTGGTAATTAAAATATAAATACGTATATACATAAACATACTTTTTGAAATCTCTTGAAAAGAGACTACAGAGATGTGGGCAACAGGCCAAAAGCAAGACACGAGGACAGAGCACCACCTCATGTCACATTTGGATTCTTTCATAAAGAGTTAGTCCTCTCCAGTGTCCTCAGCATTATCTCAGGAACAGTTTTTAAGCTTTCTCTGCCCAGTTCTGGTCATCTTCTCAGATAATATAAACATCAAACTCCTTTTCGCACCATACAATGAAGTACAAGTAACTCTTTTTTAAACTCTAGAGGAGGGACCCTCGTCCAATTTGGGTCAGTTTATAACTTTCAGAGAAACTGCAGAACTTTGTTTGTTGAGCATGTGGCCCAGGGTTTGGAGAGCATCTTTAGGGAGGTGTGGAAGTGAGAGGCTTTTCCCAGGTTGTTCATATTTACAGTATGAGAAAAATTTCTCCCCAGACACCTTTCAGACACATCTTCAAGCAAGCAGATTTTGGAGAGGCAGCCTGGTACATGCGTAGGCGTTGGCTGGGGAACAAAAGCTTTGCAGTCACCAGGAGCAAGAGCGAGCACACAGTTGGGTGGCATCATCCTATGAATAGTCTACCTTCCCTTTCGGCAAACTTTTCGGCATGGCCTTTATTTATTTTCAGAGAAGGACTGAAGACCCTCAAGGAAAGCATTATGAAGATGTCATTTTTAGCACAACATTCATCTAATACATACTCAGTTCTGCATCCATCTCAGGAGCTGGTCTTGTACCTTGTCCAAGAGCCACTTTGTTGCTAGATGCTGCTCAGCAAGAACATATCACTCACTTTTACATCACATGGAACATGCACTAACTCTTGCACCTGCTCTGGTCTCCCAAGGGAGACCTTACCATCACTTTACACCAGCATAACTTACTCTGACCTCCAGAAAAACATCCCCTGCCAAACTATATGAGCTGGCATGTACTCCAGTGTGAGCCAGTAACCTCCCTAGAGTTAAAACAAACAATTAGCTGGTTTGCAGAAATCCAGGAATACTAAGAAACTTTTGTCTTGAGTGGCTTAATCTTAGATGAGATAAGGCATTGGCAATAAAAAATGGCCCATCTAGAGAGCCCAGTGACCTCTTTTTGATAAGATGACTTGATTAAAAGCTATTTTCTCCTGGATACCTGAGGCAATGCAGACTGTTAAAAAAAGTTTTACAGCTATGTCCATAGAGTAAAATCTCTCACACGCTGTCTGCAAGTTCCTGCAGCTGAGTCATCACTAAAACACAGTCCTCCTGTGAAGCTGATGGACTCCACATTGCGCCCGTCTCCGGAAAACTGCTCGGCTGAGCCGGAGCGCGGCCGGCTCTGCGGGGAGCTCCCCTGCCCCGCTGGCTGGAGGAAAAGAGCTGTGATAGCAGCTGCCAGCAGCAGGGCAGGAGCAGTGGAAGAGCATGAAAGCCTCTTGAAAAGCACAGGTCTGACACAAGCTACTCCAACCTTTAGAGAGAGCCTGGAGCTATGATCACCACCTCCTCTTCCCCAAACTTCTTGAGATTCTGTTCTTGAACAGTCCAGCAGAAGGTGAATAGTCATGAATAATCTCTCCACATAGTTTAGGTCACAAAAATAGTTTAGGTTTCACAAAAAGTGGAAATATTTCCACTATAAAAATATTTCACAAGGAAAATGGATCTAAAACTGTTAGGAGGACAGTTTGGGAGCATTTGTACCTTTTCTTGGCCAGCCTTTGTTATTCTGGGGATGTTGAACAGCTGTCCTGTGTAGTACTGCACTCCGCTGAACAGAATTACAGCAATAGAGTCCCCTTCTTTCTCAATTACAGCAAGGATATCTTCAATTCTCAAGGTCTCCTCCCCCTAAAACAAAGTTAAAGCACACGTTTTACATCAGCCCTGGCAGTAATGAAACTGTCGTTTCTTATTTCATAATCTATATTTTACTATAAGCCATGCTGCTTGCACAAGATCAAAGGCAACCCCTTAGCATGGTAATTATATACAAAGGTAGTGCCATGAAGTAGCCCATCAGTAGGTTACTAGGGTGGAGGGGAATTAAAAATAATTAGCAAACTTATCTTGAAGGTGCCACTCTTAAAAAGTCTATTCACTTTGTATTCTGTCATGCTCCCCATTCTTTAATATTTCTGACAGTTTTCACTTACAGTATTAAAAAAACTTGGTGCAAACAGTATACATCATTTTTTGTGGCGTCTGAAATTTGTGACACCCACAAGGCTTAAGTTGTCTATCAGTTTCACTCTGTACTTTTCTGATAAACTTCATATCCCCCAGGAAGCTATTATAAACCTGCCATATTTATATTTCAAAGACAATAAGCCTCACATCATCAAAAGTACAAAAATCCCCAAACCTGGAGTCATTAAATATAGAAGAATTTCAACCAAAAAAAAAAAACTCACTTTTGATTCTTTACAGGAAAATTACTGCCCCATCCTCCCCTCGCCTTCCTAGCAGGACTGTGTAAAACAAGCCACCACCTAGGGATCAATTAGGGTGTGAAAACACAGAATTAAATTAGACTTGGTACTGAAAAGAGCTGCAGAAAGATTGTTGAATTGAAACAACTGTTATTATCCCAACAATCTTTGCAAATCTATCAAGCATTCAGGAGTAGGCTCTTTACTCACAAGATGACTCAGATTTCAGAAACAAAAGGTCACCATCAGTTTATAGTTAGGTGGCAAAGTTTTTAACACCATGAAAGCGAAGCAAGGCAATCTCTCACACACATCTGAATTGCATATTACTCCAAGCAGACCTTTCCCTTAGTCCATGCTGATCAAGATACAGTGGTGCTCTTGTCAAGGCAATTTTTTGTTAGGACACTAAAAGGACATTGGGGCTTTTGAATGAACCGATGAACTGCTCCATTCTGCAGTTCTCTTAGGATGCTGTCTGCTATTGCAAACAGGGAAAATAGTGGGGGGGAATATCTTTTTGTTCTTTAGGGCAAATGTGCTAGTTGAACTAGACGATTATAAAATGGGTTTCAATATCAAAGAACACACAAACAGAATGCACAATGCATGAAATCTAACTGAAAGCATTAGACAAAATAGAGATGTTAACTCATGCAGGCAGACACACTGAAATGTCTAAGGGCATATGACAACACTGCTCCAAAATATGCATCTGCTACTAAAATCACAAGTCCTTGCTCCTCCTCACCAACCTCCCGTGGATGTATCATGAGCATGCATTTCTCCACATCAAGTCCATGAAGTCGGAGCTGGGATTCAACCGCATACTGCAAGAAACGTCCACATAGTGCGTGTCAGTGCAATTAAATGATAAAACAACAACAGAAGAGCAGCCAAGCACATTCACATCTTCAACAAAAGGGACTCAGATGCCTGCCTTTCACTAAAACTAACACATGGAATCCTAATCCAGGAGAACATCTTAAGTTTGCTTTGATTTGGAAGGGTTTGGCATGCTGGTACATGCTAGGCTCCATCTTCAATTGGCTGCACATCTGGGGGGAAATGAGACCTCTAAACCCTCAATGATTTTATTGCTCAATAAGGCTTTGGAGAAGGCAAAAAACAACACTATAAAAGAGCTTAAAATTACATGGCAGGAATGGAAGTGACTGCTGGTGCATAGGAAGTTCTGAGGTGTTACAGAAATTTAACTGGAGGGATGCACCAGCACACTTGGAGTAAAAGTAGCATTGGGATCTGCATCACTTCAAATAAAGGTAATTTCAATTGCATACATCTGTGCCGCCATCTTCATTACAAATAAACCTGTTAGTAGTTTGAGCCATTTTTATTGCACCTTAGAGGTGAAATTTGTTATCAATTTCCAGGAGTTTACCGAGTTGATGATAAAGTAGCAGCAGGCCACAAACCAAAAGATTAATTTGCTCTAAGCTCCAATGCACGGGCTATTGTCTCCCATCTTATAGCACACAAATTGTTTGAACTAGTAATCTAAAGTGCTAAGAACAAACATTTCCATCTCTGTCTGGGGATATATAAGCATTAATGTTGTGAGTTTGTATTGATTTGGTTTCATAAAGTAAAACAGCAACAAGAATTAATAAAACATTTACAACTTCAGTTGATTTAGGCCAGCAGTTTGCTCAATGTCTTTAAAAAGACTAATAAATCAATGTACCCATTCAATCTTTTCCTCTTGTAACATTTTTTATTTGAACAAAGGAATAAAGCTACAATCTGTAAAATATGCTGAGCTCAAAGGCTTCTGACAGATTTTTTTATTGTAATGTTACTTGGACAAGATGAGCTAATAAATATTCAAATCGGGCTACTGATATTCTTTGGAAAAATATGATTAATAATATAAATATGGTGAAATATTAATTTCTTACATGGTCAGAGGGAAAGGCTTTCGTTTCTAGAAGAATTTTATAGCGTCTTGATGTAGGCTTAAAAAAAGATAGCTGTTAAAACCAAAAAAAAAGATACATTAAACATCTGAGCAGAGGCAAATCAGAGATGCTTCTAGTACATAACTTAGTAAGGACTACTTTACGCAGGCTGCAAAGAATTGCCCAAGACTAGCAAATAATTCTGTGCTCATATAACATTTATCAAAGCAGAAAAGCATTATAATACTTGATTTTGTTGACCTGTAACAAAGACCACAAAAATCCAACAGTGGGCTCCAGGAGGGATCAATGGCAAAGCTTTTGCTGAAGCCAAGGAAGATGGGACTAACCATGTATTTCCCTGCTCTGCCCATTAGCTCCCACATCATTCTTCCCTTTGAAAGGAGTCAAAACATAGATGATGTCTCCTGTCAGATACAACTCCAAAAAACTTACAAAATGTTAGGTCATTGTCCCATGCAGCCATCTAAGAGGTCCCTACAAAAGGCTGTCCCCAAGTCAATGCACACTATTTTGTCAGCACAGCATCCCATAAGCATTGTAAGGACATACCAGCAGGAGGTGCAGATTAACAGTTAGCCCATTCATTAGGGCTACTTCCCCTTTTTGGGCCCCTGAAATGTAAAAATATACAGGTTGGGATTATTCCACGAGAATTTCAAAGAAATCCAATGCAACACGTTCAAAGCAAAAGTGTGGCTTTTCAGTCAATCTCTCTCTAAAGGCTAGAAAGTAAACAAATGCTTTAGGTGTCATTGCAGGGAAGCAGAAAGATTTCTTGTCTGACTCACGACACCACTCTGACAGGAAAATATTTATTTTTTCAGGTCAACTGCAGAAAACAAAACTGAAAAAAACAAAAACACATACAAAAAATGAAGTATTTCCATTTACCGGCAAGCTACTAGTGGATTTATTGTCATTTATACTTCAGACATAAGCAAGTCGTAATCATCTATGGTAAATTGTTACTGTGATGTCAAGGTAAACCCCATCCCTAACAGAAAGGGAACTAAAATGACTTACTGAATATAGGAGATCACTATTAACATAGCAGCTGGACAAGACATCATGTGCACCCTGCCTTAACTATGTGAATAACAGATGCCTTTGGCTACAGATAATTGTTGACTGAGCTAATGGAGTTACAACCAATTGCTATTATTAAGTAGCAATGAATTCTCAAACCCTTATGAACCACTGGTGGAAGGCTTTAGGAAGGATGAGGGACTGCACAATAGGCAAGGCACTGCCAAGATATGGAGAAAAATCAATTTCTATTTCTTTGTTTCCCCCCCACACACACACACTCCACATCCATTGCTGAAAAGCATTAATCCACCCGTGACAAATCAGTGCTTTGAGAACATTCAGCTAAAGGAAGGTCGGTTTGGTAGTATTGCCTATGCATTTTGACCAAGGTGGAGTTTGCCAAAGGAGACAGGAGAGTATGAACACAGAGGTGGATGGAGATGTGTGAACAGGCAGAGAAGGCAGCAGTCACAGACAGGATGGAGAAAAGGAGAACACAACATTGGGGCAAAAAAGGGGAAGAGGAGCTCCAGTCCTGGGGACATCAAGCCTTGGCTGCCCCAGGAGAACCAGTAGCACCAAGACCTTTTTACCACATCCCACAGCATTTCATGGAGCTATTAATTGACCTGCTCAGGAGAGAAGCAGTGGTTTGACCTCAATACAAGCCATAGCCAACAAACATGACAATTCATAAAAGCATAAATTATGCACAAAAACTTTCCAAGGGGTCCCATGCCAAGCAGGCCTCAGCTCCTGCCACTATAGCAAAAGCCAAGAACCACTCAGATATTCAGTGGCCCTTTTCTTGTGGTGCAGAATATTAAGTATCACACAGAAAAGCATGTTATTAGCTAGCAGTAACCCAGGACCACCTGCCCAGGAGTCAGAAAGGAAAGTCATGAGTAATTTTCCTATTCCAGACACTGGGAACATCAGGCTTGTAGGAAGCAGTGTAAGTGAACCTAGGTCCTCATAAGCAAAAACATGCTTTTCTGCCCTCACTTTAGCTGCTATCCTGGGCTTTCCTCGCTCTGCTCTGATAGCATTGCACCTGCAGGCTCCGTGCTGCTGGAAGAGGTCACCTTGCACCTGCTCTGCTGCAGATGCAGAAGATGCCAGAGCAATTGCAGCTCAAAACATTATTATTTGTGATCTTACTATTTAAATAGACTCCTTAGGATAGAAAGAAAAGGGACAGCACCAGGAAACGGTGCTAGTCCTGCTCCTTGTGCTCCTGTCAGGAGGTCCGTGGCTTCCACAGGGATTTCTGCACCATCTGCGTGCAAAACAAACGGTTAATCCGTAGATCACTCCTAGCTGCATGCTAGCAACCCAAATTAAATATGACACTACATTTGTCATGTAAGGTTTGGTCTTCTGTAAATTATATATTTATTAAAAGCTTTCCATTATTGAATTTCATGCCCGCAAAACAAACTTCATCCGTTTCATTGGGAAACTGTTATCCTTCATAACCTGCACTGCGCTTCAGAAAACAACCTTTCTATGATCCAATTAACCTATTACAATATTCAAAGACCCAGTGCACTGCAGACAAAATTATGTTTGCTTTCTCTATTTCCTAACTTTACGCCATATCTCCAACCCCTATGTTCCCTTTGATAAATCTCCTCTTTAATAAAGGGAAGCAGCATTTGCAAAGCACAACTTCAGAGACAACAGTGATTGTGTTAGGCAGACACAGCTGTCCTTTTCCTCTCTGCCTGCAACAGGAGCCTGATCTGCACCAGGAGAATTGAAAAAATCATTAAAAAACATCCAATTCTAAAGACAGTTTGGCCATTTTAAATAATGCTTATCATCCCAAGTCACTGCAAATTGGCTCAGCACCAGCCTCGCAGCTCGGCAAAGACCTGCTCCAGCCGAGCCTGGAAAAGAGGAGCCTACACCGACCTTGGCTCGGCATCTTGCAGTGTATTTACTACTGCAGCTTTCACTGAGCAAGAAAAGGCGTCTGTGTTCAATAAACAAGGGGCTATAGTGCCATAAACCATTAAACAGAGAAAGGAATTTTGCAGTC